>NW_026696064.1:0-300000 GCF_030435755.1 Ochotona princeps | reverse complement strand
GGCTGACCTGTGCTCAGCCCGTCAGCTCACCATCCTCAGAACACAAGGGCTATCTGAATGCTGACAAAAGGAAACTCACAAGCACTGTAGGCCCACCAGAGACGCACACACCTGATGACTCCCTGCTCAACTAGGATGTTAATCTAAAAGTGTAATCTCTGTGGGAGACTGAGAATTGAGCTATATCTGTCTTTCTGCTGAATACATAATACCATCCTACTACTCATGAGTGTCCTGCTGTGTGTTAGGTAAGTTTCTGCCACACAGCCAGATAGCAAATTATTCAGTTTAGACTGAACTGAAAATGAATGACAACAGTTGGAAGACACCACATAAGACACAGATTTTACTGCCAAACAACACATCCTACAACTGCATCTTTCCATGAAAGTCACTTCAAATTGAATACTGTAGGCAGATAAAAAAGACATAGTAAGCAAATTCTTTTGAAAGAACAACCAAGTGTCTATATTCATATCAGAACAATTAGATTGCAGAGCAAATAAAACTGCTTGAATAAACGATGAAATTTGCACAACAAAGAAATGGCAAATTCACCATGAAGCCAAAAACCCTGCATACGTATTTTCCTGACAACAGACCACCTACACGCAAGATATATATATATATATATATATATATATATATATATATATATATACACATACACACACACACACACACACTGAGAGAACAGAGGAGGAACCCACAGATTTATAATTGAAATGGAGTTTTAAAATGCTTCTTGCCCCCCAAAACAATCAAAATCCAAGAATAAGACTAACAGCCATAAAATCAGCAAAGACACCAAAGAATTCAACCTTTCCAACCGGGAACTGGAACTAACTCAACAACAGCAGAACACACACTCATTTCAAGTTCAAAAGAACTATTCACCAACACAGACCACTCCCTGGATCATGAAACAAACTGATAAACTGAAGTGATTTAAAATCACACAAACTATCCTTAGTACCTAACTGTAATGAAAGCAGAAACTTAATAACACCAGCAACTGGGAAAACCTCTCTACACTGGGAATTCAGACAATAGAGTCCACTTGTGAATTCAAAACTCAATAAAGCCATAATGCCTACATTCATACATAATATACACCTTTACAATATCAATACATGCATATATACATAATGGTTACACATACATAATAAAGTCTAAACCTTTATGATATCCATAAACATACATTTATACACTCATTCACACACACAGATGCACAAATATTCATTCCTTTTCCTGGTTCCCTTCCTGTCTGCATCCCCACTCCCATCCTCTCTTGTCTCTCCCCTCCCCTGTCTTTCTGTCCCACTTCCACATGCCTAAACACCTGCTTACCTAAGTATATACATAATTGTATGAGACTATACAGGTCTGCATTTTTGTATTCTTGTGTTTAGATTTGGGGAAGGGGCGTAGGTGTGTGAGAGGGTTTGGGGATAAAGTGGACATGAGGGGTTGGGGGAGAGATATACATAATTATATACCTTTGAAAAAACATGCCGAGGTGGAAAAAGATGGCCGACTGCAGAGAGCTGGTGTAGGGTGGAGTAGGGAAGGAGGGGAGCCGATCCAGCAGAGAAACAGGCCAGGAGGTGCGAATCTGTAGGGAGAAGAACGAGAAGGTCACTGGAGTTCACTAAAGCAAGAAGATCTACACAGCGTGAAGGAACAGCCGCAAAAAGTAGGAAAGAAAATACAGCACGCCGCGAGAAACCTGGTGAGTCACGATCCCAGGCAGGGGGAAGGCGGCGGAGGCTCAACCGCCCCAGGGAAAACAGAGGCGGCTGGAAGGATAGGCGCCCACACCGCCAGGGGCACCAGTCCCCTGGAAGGCAGGAGCCCCCAGAGGAGGCTACTGGACTGATCATTGGGTGCATCATCCCTGCAGAAGTGGAGGAAAAGCAGGGGAGATTTCCCAGAGGCTTGCCTACCCGCTGCTCAGCGGCTGAGGGAGAGTGCAGAGGGAACAGGAGCGGCGCTGTGGGACTGGGGCTCAGAGATCCCCATATCGGCTCTGAGCTGTGGACTGGCTGCGGGAGAGTCAGTGGATCCTGTTGCTGGACTAGCCCTGAGCCCCAGAGGCTGGGCAACGCTCGACAGGGCCTCACGTCCTGGGCAGAGGAGCAGACTAGTGGGGGCACATCTCACCTCAAGGGCTCTGTGCCTCTCAGAGATCCGCTTCTACCCTTGAGAGAGTGCAGCTGAGGAAGTGGCTTCTTCAGGGCAGAGTCCCCAGCTGGGCTCAGCTAGAGAGGCCAGACCGGAGCGGGCTCAGCTGAACTGGCCAGACAGGTTTTCCCAGCAGGAGCCCACTCGGAAAGACCTGCCTGCGGTGTTGCAGCCCTCAGCGGAGCAGCGCTTCCGAGTTTGGCACTGG
Source organism: Ochotona princeps (assembly GCF_030435755.1). NCBI lineage: Eukaryota > Metazoa > Chordata > Mammalia > Lagomorpha > Ochotonidae > Ochotona > Ochotona princeps. The sequence goes on along the minus strand of NW_026696064.1, from coordinate 297,608 downwards.
GGCCGCGGAGATTTCCAGCCCAGCACAGGCCGGGGTTGGGGATTTTAGACTCCGAGCAGCAGGAGCCCCTGCTGTGCTAACCTCAAGCCCTGAAGGAGAGTCTCGCCTCAGTGCTGAGCCGGAGACCCCCGCTGTATTAGCCTTATGACCCAAAGCCCAGGCGCGGCTCAGCAGAGTGAATCTGTAGGGCACTGCCTCTGAGAGGGAGCCACAGGGGAAGGGGCCTGGCACTGGGGCTGGCCCACAAAGCCTCCTGACCCAGCTCAGGGCTGTGATCTACAGACCCTGAAAGCAGCTGGTGACTCAGGCAGTAAGCCCTGCTGGGCTCAGCCGGAGACCCCAAACCAGAGCCGGCTCAGCTGAATCACCGCTAAAATCTCAAAACAACAAGAAGCAAAAACACAATGAGGAGAAGTATCAGAAAAAGCAATGACCCAGAGGAAAGATCAAGCACTCCCTCCCAATACAAGCAAAAACTAATCTCAATATCTGAGATGCAAGATGAAGACATAGAGGAACTATCAGATAAGGACTTTAAGAAGCTAATGATGAAATTCGTCAGAGAGAGTGAAAAGCGCTGGGAAGAGTCTAAGGCATTCGAAAACCATATCACTGCAGAAATAAATCAAATCAAAAAGGGAATCCTCGATATAGAGCACAAAATTGAAAGCCTAACCAACAGAATGAACACAGCAGAGGACAGAATATCAGAATTGGAAGACAATCAGAATGAAAGGCAGCAGCTCATCAAACAGTTGGAGACAAATCTAGAGAAAGCCAATAGGTCCATACAGGAAATGAAAGACAACCTCAAAAAATCAAATATTAGAATAACAGGCCTTCCCGAAGGAGTGGAAAAGGAGACAGGCTTGCAACGGGTGCTCAATGAGATAATACAGGAGAACTTCCAGAATATTGGAAATATAAATCCAGCACAAATCCAGGAAGGGCAAAGAACCCCCAGGAGATACGACCCAAACAAATCGTCTCCCAGACATGTGGTCCTCAAGCTACCTTCAAGTGAACACAAGGAAACCATTCTAAGACAAGTAAGAAAAAAGGATAAGATTACTTTCAGGGGAAGGGAAATCAGGATCACAGCCGACCTATCAGAAGAAACGCTCCAAGCAAGGAGAGAATGGGGTAAAATCTATCAAATCCTGAAACAAAACAACTGCCAACCAAGAATAATGTACCCAGCAAAGCTCTCATTTATATTTGAGAATGAAATTAAATACTTCAACAGTAAAGAGAAACTCGAAGAATACATCAACACGAAACCAGCTCTGGAAAATCTCCTCAGGAAGGTGCTAAACCCAGAAAGAAAAAATACAAACCAAAATCAAAGATGGCAAATGGGAAGACCTCCCCACTAAAATCCATACAAGAAAAGTCAACCAATCAAGAACTCTAATAGTCGCAAATACACACTTGCATACTTACACTCATGGCAGCCCAAAACCAATTCCTTTCAATATTATCTCTAAACACAAATGGCTTAAACTCACCAATCAAAAGGCATAGATTAACGGAATGGATCATCAAACAGCACCCAACTATATGTTGTCTACAAGAGACACATCTAACCAGAAAATCCTGTAAGAAATTTAAAGTGAAAGGATGGAAAAAGACATTTCATGCCAATGGACGAGAAAAAAAGGCTGGCGTAGCTGTTCTAATCTCAGATGACCTAGACTTCAAGCTGACAGACATCAAAAAGGACAGAGAAGGACATTATATATTGGTGAAGGGACTGATCCATCAAGAAGTAATTACAATCGTGAACATATATGCACCTAATTCCAATGCGCCTAGCTTCGTGAAGCAACTATTTACAGAATTAAGGGGAGACATAGATACACACACAATAATAGTGGGTGATCTTAACACCCCACTAACAACTATAGACAGATCAACAAAACAAAAACTCAACAAAGAAACAACAGAGCTCGTACAAACATTAGAACAACTAGACTTGGTAGACATTTATAGAATTTTTTATCCTAAGACCACAGATTATACATTTTTTTCAGCAGTGCATGGCACCTTCTCCAGGATCGACCACATGATAGGACACAAAGCAAATCTAAATAACTTCAAAAAGATAGGAATCATACCATGTACCCTCTCAGACCACCACGGAATGAAACTGGAAATCAGCAATTCAAAATGTCCCAGGAAATATAGAAACTCTTGGAGGCTGAACAATATGCTATTAAACGAACAATGGGTCAGGGAAGAAATTAAAGATGAGATCAAAAAATTTATGGAAACCAATGAAAACTCTGACACAACATTCCAAAACTTGTGGGACACTGCCAAAGCAGTGCTACGGGGTAAACTCATCGCAATTGGAGCTCATGTCAAGGCCCAAGAGAGTCGCCAAATACAGGAACTAACCACACACCTCCAGGAATTGGAAAAGCAGCAGCAGATGAGCCCCACACACAACAGGAAACAAGAAATCATCAAAACAAGGGAGGAAATCAACCAGATAGAAATAAAAAAAACCATACACAAAATCAACGAATCAAAAAGCTGGTTTTTTGAAAAGATAAACAAAATAGACACCCCGCTGGCCCGTCTGACAAAGAAAAAACAAGAGAAAGCAAGAATTAACAGCATCAAAGATGAAAAAGGCAACATAACAACAGACATTACAACCATTAAGAACATAATCAGAAATTACTACAAAGCACTGTACTCCAACAAATCAGAAGACCACCAAGAAATGGAAAAGTTCTTAGACTCACACAACCTGCCAAAACTTAGCCCAGAGGCAACAATCAACCTGAACAAACCCATAACTGAAGCAGAGATTGAATCAGTGATTAAAGACCTCCCAACAAAGAAAAGCCCAGGCCCAGACGGCTTCACTACAGAATTCTACAAAACATTCCGAACAGAACTAACTCCAATCCTCTACAAACTCTTCAAAACAATAGAAAAGGAAGCAACCCTTCCAAACTCATTCTATGAAGCCAACATTACCTTAATCCCAAAACCGGGCAGAGATCCTACAGAGAAAGAAAACTACAGACCTATCTCTTTGATGAACATTGATGCTAAGATTCTCAACAAAATCCTAGCCAACAGAATTCAAAAACACATCAGACAGATCATTCATCCAGATCAAGTAGGATTCATCCCTGGAATGCAGGGATGGTTCAACATTCGCAAATCCATAAATGTGATACACCACATCCAAAAACTGAAAAACAAGAATCACATGATAGTATCAATAGATGCAGAAAAAGCTTTCGACAAAATTCAGCACAACTTCCTGCTAAAGACCCTAACCAAGGTAGGCATAGATGGAAAAATCCACAACATAATCAAAGCAATATATGAAAAACCCAATGCCAGCATCATACTGAATGGAGAAAAACTGGAACCCTTCCCACTGAGATCTGGAACAAGACAGGGATGTCCGCTTTCTCCGCTGCTATTCAACATAGTTCTAGAGGTACTCGCTGAGGCCATAAGACAAGAAAAAGAAATCAAAGGAATCCAAATGGGAAATGAAGAAGTCAAGCTTTCACTATATGCAGATGACATGATTCTTTATATGGAAGAGCCAAAAGGCTCAACACAGAGACTACTAGAACTTATACGAGAGTTTGGTAGAGTGGCAGGGTACAAAATTAATGAACAAAAATCAACAGCCATAGTGTATGCTAACAGCCCCAAGTTGGAAAAAGATCTAACCAGCAAGATACCATTCAAAGTAACAAAGGAAAGCATGAAGTATCTGGGAATTAACCTAACCAAAAATGTAGGAGACCTATTCGAGGAAAACTACAAACTACTTAAAAAAGAAATTGAACAAGATCTAGAAAGATGGAGTAACATCCCATGCTCCTGGATAGGTAAAATCAATATCATTAAAATGTCTATACTGCCAAAAGCAATATATACATTCAACGCAATCCCAATCAAATTGCCCAAAACATTCTTCACAGACCTGGAAACAATGATCCAAAGGTTCATCTGGAAACACAAAAAACCACGAATAGCTAGAACCATTCTCAAGAACAGGAAGTTAGCAGGGGGAATCACAGTTCCGGACCTCTGGACATACTATAGGGCAGTGGTTATCAAAACAGCCTGGTACTGGCACAAAAATAGAGAAGAAGATCAATGGAGCAGAATAGAAACACCAGATGGGAACCCACAGAAATACAGCCAAATAATCTTTGACAAAAAGACAAACGACAACCCAGGCAAATGGGAAGGTCTGTTCAATAAATGCTGTTGGGACAACTGGTTGATAGCCTGCAGAAACAAAAAGATAGACCCACATCTCTCACCATATACTAAGATCAAATCCAAATGGATAAAAGATTTAAACCTACATCCAGAAACCTTCAAACTTTTGGAAGAAAATGTTGGAAACACACTGGAACACTTAGGGGTAGGCCCTCACTTCCTAAAAAAGACTCCAAATGCAGTAGAAATCAAGACCAAAATAAACAAGTGGGACCTCATCAAACTAAGAAGCTTCTGTACAGCTAGAGAAACAATCAACAAAGTAAAAAGGCAACCCACAGAATGGGAGAAGATCTTTGCACACGACTTAGGTGATAGAGGGCTGATCTCCAGAATATACAAAGAGCTACAAAACAACCAAAATGTCAAAACAAACAAGCCACTCAAGAAATGGGCACGGGAAATGGGCAAACACTTCACAAAGGAACAAACCCAAATGGCAAATAAACATATGAAAAAATGCTCAAGTTCCCTGGCAATAAGGGAAATCCAAATTAAAACATCAATGAGGTACCACCTAACGCCAGTAAGACTGGCCCACATGAATAAAAGCACCAACAACACTTGTTGGCGAGGTTGCGGGGAAAAGGGAACCCTACTCCACTGCTGGTGGGGCTGCAGGCTGGTACAGCCTCTATGGAAATCAGTATGGAGAACATTCAAACAACTCAAATACAACATACCGTATGACCCGGCAATAGCACTCCTAGGAATATATCCAGAACACTTGTTTTATGAGAAACCAACATGCACTCCTATGCTCATAGCAGCACAATCAGTAATTGCAAAGACATGGAAGCAACCAAAATGCCCATCAACAGAGGATTGGATAAGAAAGCTATGGTTCATCTACTCCATGGAATACTACTCAGCTATTAAACAAAACAAAATGCAGTTCTTTGTGGCCAAATGGGCCAAACTGGAAACCATAATGCTAAGGGAAATGAGCCAATCCCAAAAGGTTAAATACCACATGTTTGCCTTAATTTAAGATGACACGATGTTATGTATAACAAGTTATGTTATGAATGTTATATGTTGTGTATAAACCTAAATTGAAATGTCAATGAGGTGGTCACAGAAGGTGGATAAGAAATCGCATTTACTTTTACCATATTGGTTACTCGTTACTATGTCAATTAATTCCATGGTGATGTAAATTTTTGCTGATGGTATGTTGGAGCTTTTAATTGATCGGGATGATAGTCTGCTGGCTCTGTCTTCAGACCAGAGAGTGTATACCTAAGAAGCCGTTGAACTTATCTGGACAATAAGATGCTGGACTCTATGTTTGGTATATGCTTGCAATGGGGGAATCTCAACTGAACTTGAACTGTGGTTATGCAACAAGGTGGAGGAATCCACCATGGTGGGAGGGTTTGGGGAGGGGTGGGGAGAATCCCAGTACCTATGAAACTGTGTCACATAATACAATGTAATTAATGAATTTAAAATAAAATTAAAAAAAAAAAAAAAAAAAAAAAAAAGAAAGCTATGGTTCATCTACTCTATGGAATACTACTCAGCTATTAAAAAAAATGAAATGCAGTTCTTTGTGGCCAAATGGGCCCGATTGGAATCCATCATGCTAAGAGAAATGAACCAATCCCAAAAGGTTAAATACCACATGTTTGCCTTAATTTGAGATGAAAAGATGACAACTTGGAAGATAGTACCTGTATATTGTAGTATTAATGCAATCTCTAACAACCTGTATCCAATGCAATAAGATAATGCGATATAATCTATAAACCAACAATTAATGTCAGAATACTTAAGATCTACATCGAAAAACTGTAAAACCTACTATACCCTCAATACGCTCTGTTAACCTGTAATGGGGAGGGAGTGCAGGGAAATCTTTCAGGACCATAAAAAGAGTGAGAAAAAAGTACAATATAGCCTATCAAGATCAAATCTGGTAATTCATAGACAACAGACTCAAAGCGGCACTAAACAACAATAAAACTACTATACCAATGCATGAGGGGCGAATCGGGTGCGATCCTGACAACCTCTTAACAGGAGGTCATGTGCGTGGAGCAGGGGGGCACTCCAGAGTGGAGCAGGTGGTAAGGAGGAAGCTTGGATCCCAACCATGAAGACTCTCAGACCTTCACAAACCATTAATATGAGCAACAAGGACTATATCCCAACTGCCAAGGAGGCCACAGGGAATTGGATGCCCTCGGAGGCCGAGTACTCTGAGGTCACACACCCTCAACCGGAGCTTCCGCAGGGGATGGAAGAACTCCAAACACTACCGCGCAGAAACCAACGTCATCGGAAAGACAACCAGAAGCCCTGAGTGGTCCGCAGACACAGAAGAACAATAAATGTCCTTCGGGACCAGGGAGGAGAGCTTTCTCTGGTCCGAGCCTGGCTCCACCTCTGGACCCCCGCCCTTCCTCGCAATGACCATAGGGATCGCTTCGAAAACCCCTCACAGCAAACAATCATACAAACTAAAAAAACCTAAAATAAATAGACAAACAACAGAAAGTAGAGCTTGAAATCTGACAGGAAAGAGCTGGCGTAGATTGGCTCATGCCTCGCTGGGTGGGACACAAAGATTAGTTACTCCTCACCATGGTGTTGAGGATTTTCCTGCACACCCCCCCAAAAAAAATGTTCTGCACCTTAAATGTCGACAAATGTCTTGTTAGAGTTACAAGCCAGTCTAGATTATCCTAAAATCTGCCAAGATCAGCAAAATTATACTCCAACACAACAAATGGCTAAATACTAAAATGAAATAGACACGAGACAGCTGAATGGTACCTTATAGCCATTTTAAGGTATATAGCAGCCGGTCCTGTATATAAACTAAAATTGAAATGTCAATGAGCTAATCATAGGTTGTGGTTAGGACTTGCTTTTTTTTTTTTTTTTTTTTTTTTTTTTTTTATCATACTGGTTACTCAAAACCATGTCAATTCCATAATATTACAAGCTGCTGTTGATGTTATATTGGGACTCTTAAATGACTGGGATGATATTCTACCAGCTCTAACTTCGGACCAGAAATGGTCTCCCCAAGAAACTGTTCAACCCATCTGGACAATAGGTAGCTGGACTCTATGCTTGGTATATGTTTGCAAGGAAAGAATCTTGATTGAATTTGAACTGTAATACTGCATCAAGGTGGAAGAACCCACCAGGGGGAGGGGGAGGGGTATTCCCAGAGCGTATGAAACTGTCACATAATGCAAAATAATTAATAAAAAAAAAAGAAGTTTCAAAAAAAAAAAAAAAAAAGACATTTTGCAAGTGTAACAAAGGAATCCATGTTTGCATATCATAATAAAGGCTCTTGTGCAAAAAAAAAAAAAAAAAAAAAAAAAAAAAGAAAAAACATGCCTACATTCACACATACATATACAATAACACATATACCATTAAAGCTACCTATATGTATATAAGCATGTGTATATATACGTAAGCAAACACACATACACACGAATATCCCATTCCTTGCCCTGGTTCCCTCTCCCCACCCCGTCTCCCCTGGCCTATTTTTCCCTGTCTCCTCTCTATTCTCTCCCCTTTCTTCCTCCCTCCTCTCCTGCTCCCCATGTCCCCACTGTCCCCGCGCCCACTTAAATCCTACAACTCTTCCCCATATCTGAACATAACAATACACAAATACATACCTATATAAGCTCCTTCATGCCTACATTCATACATACATATTTGCACAAATATACTTTATAATATATACATATATTTATAAACCCCTACATTCACACACACATATACGTGACTACCCCATTCCTTGCCCTGGTTCCCTTTCCCCACCCCGAATCCTCTTGTCTCTCCCTTCACCATTTCCCTCTATCTCTCTTGTTTCTACCTCCTCTCCCTGTCCCCCATGTCCCCTCTAGCTCCGCACCCCATCACACACCCACGCCCCTTGCCCAGTCTGCCCTCCCAGCCAGGCCCACCTCAGGCTCCCACAGGCCCAGGCACACCAAGGCCTCCAGCCACTCCCTGGAAGCTTCCCACACAGAGGCACGTCTGGGAGGCCTGAATGAGGGGCCCTGATCTCAGACTGTGGGAAGGAGGCCTGGGCCGCTCCAACAGGCAAAGTACCCAGAAGCTCTGGGAGCCTTCCTGGCCCCATACACAGCCTCACCTGCTCAGTGCTGACCCTGGTAACGCTGCTGCTGCTTCCCAGGCTTGTTCCGCAGTGTCCAGGGTGGCTCCTTACAGCCCTCGCAGGTCCAGGGAAACAGACCTCGTGCTCATTCCTGCCTCGCCACCAGACACTGTGCTGGACCCATTACGGTGCTCATCCGGGTCCCAGAGCACAGCACAGGCACCATCCCCAGGAGCATGCCCAGGCTGCAGCACCCCACCTCCCTGTCCCAGTTCCATCTCCTGTCTGGCTACTAGGCACTTGGCAGCCACAGAGGCAGTGACACTTGGCCCAAGGACTCAGGGCTCTGCTGCTGCCCACAGGGGAGACCATTATGGGGTTCCAGACCTCTCCCTTTGGCCTGGCCTACTGTCAGTCATGGCAGCCATTTGGGGAGAGAAGCAGGGGATGTCAGAACTCAATCCACTCCCTCCTTCAATAGTATCCCGATCTAGACACACACCAACATGTACATAAATGTATACACACACACAGATACATCTATGCCTTTGGAAACCCAGGCATACATACATAAACACCTAAGCGAACAATGCCTACATGAACAAACACATGCATACATACAGAGGTAAGCACATATATACATATACAGCTGCAAAGCTCTGATTTCAAATACATAAATACTGTGTATAATCTGTTCTCATCTATTAATTTCTTCTTATTGGAAAGGCATTTGTTTTTTAGGTTTGTTTTTATTGGAAACTCAGAAACACAGAGAGGAGGAGAGACAGGCAAGATCTTCTGTCCATTGAATCACTCATGAAGTGCCCACAATGGCCAGAGCTGCATCGATCTGAAGCCAGAAACCACGAGCTTCTTTCAGGTCTCCCACGATGTGCAGGGTCCCAGGACTTTGGGTCATCCTCATCCTGGACTGCTTTCCCAGACCACAAGCAGGGAGCTGAATGGGAAGTGGTGGGCTGTCAGGATTAGAACTGACACTGCTTTTGGATTCTGGCATTTTCAAATTGAGGACTTTAGCCACCAGGCTACCACACTGGGTCAAAAAGGACATATTTTACAGTGAGATGGACAGACAGAAAGATGTTAAATTTGCGGGTTCACATGCCAAATGTCTGCAATGCCCAGAGCTGAGCTGATCCAAAGCCAGGAACCTGGAGCTTCTCCTGGGTCTCCCACACAGCTGCAGGTTCCTAGGCTTTGCACCATCCTAGACTGCTTTCCCAGACAACCAGCAGGGAGTTTGAAGGGAACTAGAGCAACTGAGACAAAAACTAGCACCCATTTGGGATCCAGACACATGCAAGATGAAGACTTCAGCCACTAGGCTACCACACAGGGTCCAATATATTTTCAGTTAAATAATAATGATCTAATAATAAACCCAGTGACAACATACACCTGACCTTGCCTGCTAGGACCCACACATGATTCCCAATGGCTCCACCTAAGAAAAGTTCTGGGTCGAGACACTACTCTACCTGCACATTTTATGAACTTTTCCACTGAACGCATTCCTATATCACACAAAATCACCTACCAGGTACAGAAGAGCCAAGTGTTCATGTCCAGAAGCCAGGAATGCCAGCTCCTTGGCTACTCTGGGCTCCCTTACCTGCTCCATTAGAACAGAAAGGGCCCTTGGGCAAAAAAGTTCATGTAGAATCAGTCACTGATCACTGGCGGGCGGGGGGGGGGGGGGAGCAGGGAATTCAAACAGTACAGGGGCTGCAGAGCCTCCACTCTGCACTGGGACTGTTCATCCCAGGTGAGGCCTGTGCTGGGACGAGGTCATCCCTCCTCTCCAGGCATGGCAGGTGCACTTCTGATGAACAGCACTATCCTGGAGAGCACGTTCTGAAGCCAGCAAAGGCTTGCAAGGAAGACTGTGTCTGCAAGGGAATGTATCAGGAACTGAGTTGGAGCATATCTCATGAAAACGGTGGTGACCAGTGTGGTGGCCTGGCAGCTAAAGTCCTTTCCTTTCATGCACTGGGATCACACAGGGGCACTGGTTCTAATCTCCAAGGACCTGCTTCCCATCCAGCTCCCTGCCTGTGGCATGGCAAAGCAGTCAAGGATAGCCCAAAGCCTTGGGACCCTGTACCCATGTGGGAGACCCAGAAGAAACTCATAGCTCCAAGATTCAGATCAATACTGCCTGTTGCATCCACTCAGGGAGTGAATCAGCAGACTGAACATCTTCCTTTCAGTGTCTCCTCCTCTCTGTATACCACAATTTTAAATAAAAATAAATAAATCTCAAAAAAGAAAGAAACAAACAAACTAACCAACCAACTAACCAAGCAGCCACCCAGTGGTTGGGTTTGACATGGTAGCTAAGCATATATCCACCTGCCCACAGCACAGGCATCCAATATGGGCGCCATTTCCAGTCTTGGGTGCCATTTCCAGTCTTTTGACCCGGTTCCCTGATCACAACCTAGGAAAGCAGTGCAGAATGACTCAAGTCCTTGGGCCTCCACAACCAGAAAGGAGACTAGGAAGAAACTCCTGGCTTCCAGCTTTGGATCAGCTCAGCTTCAGCCATTGCATGCATTTGGGTAATGCACCAGAAAATAAGATTGATCTCTCTGTGTCTCTGTCTCTGTCTCTCCTTCTCTGTAAATTTGCCTCTCAAATAAAAGGAATAAATATTCAAAAAATTGAGAAATGGGGCACAGCATGATCTTTTGAGCAGTCAATCGCACAGAATACAAAACTGTAAACCTCCAAACCACCTCCATTGATAGCAAACATACCTGACAAAACTTTCTGCTTTTCACAATAGATTTTTCCAAATTTGCTTTAAAACACATGCCATAACATGGATTTTCATAATCATGATGATAATAATTATGATGATAATAATTATGATAAAATTAAACTTGCTGACGTCTGCAATACTAAAAAAAAACAACGCTCAACAAAATAAGAATGGAAGATAAACTCCAGCTTTGTACCAAGCTTCCTTGAAAAACCCACAGAGAGCTAACATCACACATACATGGATTAACTGAAAACTTTCTTCTGAGACAAGCATTTCAGTGCCCATTATGTCTCTCCACCATTTTGGGGATTTTGAAGCAAGATAACTGGAGGGGAAAGAAAGGAAATAAAAAGCAATCATTTCTGGGAAAGAGCTAGAATTATCTCCATTCTCCCACAGCACAATGTCATGTACAGAAACAAAATCTAAGGAATTTCAGAGGAAAGGAATAGTATGTTAAATGTCACAGCAGGGCCACTGCCACAGAGAGAAATCACAAAAGGAAATGAGACAAATCTAACACTGTAATTGGGGTAAGAGAAAAAGACTCGACAACCAAATCTTTTGAAACAACATTCAAGAGGTGATGTGAACAAGATCAAGGAGGTAGAAGGGCAAGGTAGCAACGATTGATCGCATCCTGAATTCAATTGTACGTCAGAGGCCACAAACAAATGGAAATTGCTTCAACAATTAAAATACCACACTAACATGAAAACATATATACTGTGAATATAAAAATAAAACATATAGATGAGATGGAAATTAAAGATCTAACTCAACACATTGTATGTAGGACTGCAAGGTTAAATATTATCATATGACCATATCTTAAACTGGTCTATAAGATTAAGACAATCTTAGTACAAATTTCAATAAGTTTTTGTTGTGGTAGATGTTGTTTTTGTTTTTTAGCAATCAGGTTTTTATAACCAAAACCCAAGACAATACCCTAGTCAGCCATGGAAAAGAAGGAATCTGATGCAGTTACATTACAAGATTTAAAGACTCAAAACCAAAGGAGAGGTTTCTGGGGCAACCCTGATGGTCATTACAAGAGAGGGTGGGGACCCAAAGTCAGAACCAGGCAAGGACCAGAGAAAGCTCCTCTCCCTAGTTCCGAAGGAAGTTTACTGTTCTTCTATTTCTGAGGACCGCACAGTGCTCCTGGTTGTCACTCCAATGACCTCGGATCCTGCAAGGCAGGATTTGGGCCTCTTCCATCCCATGTGGTAGATCCAAATGGGGGTGGGTGACCTCGGAGTTCTTGGCCTCCGAAGGCACTCCACTTCCCCGTGGTCTCCTTGGCAGTTGGGATGTAGTCCTCGGTGCTCATACTGATAGTCCTTGGTGAGGAACTGGGAGTCTTCAGGGTTGGGATACAGGCCTCCTCCTGTCTGCCTGCTCCACTCTGGGGTACCCCCTGCTCTATGCATATGACCACCTGTTAAGAGGTTGTTAGGATTGCTCCTGATTCCCCCCATATGCCTTTGTAGTTTTGCTATTGTCTAATGCCGATTCGAGTCTGTTGTCTATGAGTTACCAGCTATGATCCTAATAGGTTATACTTCCCGTCTTCCTCACACCTTCTAGGGTGAAGTAAGATTTCTCTGCTCTCCCTCCCCATTTCCAAGTAGCACAGGGCCTTACAAGTATATTAGGTTTTACAATTCTTTGATGTAGATCACAAGCAATCTGACTCATATCGATTGTTGGTTCATTGGTTACTTCACAATATCTTATTGTGTGAGATACAGGCTGTTTGGGGTTGAAATAATATTACAGTTTTCCGGATTGACATCATTTCATAACAGCCACATCAATAACAACAACAACATCAACAACAAATAAACTGTTGACATATGTCTTGTTAGAGTTATAGTTAGACTACCCGAAAAACAGCCAGGTTCAGCAAAATCATGCTTCAATGCTATGAGCTGCTAAATACTAAAATTAAAATACACATGAGACAGCTGAATAGCAATCTATAGCCATTTTAAGGTGTATAGCACCCGGTTGTATATGAACTAATAATTGAAATGTCAATGTAGAAGTCACAGGATGTGGTTCAGAACTTGCATTCTTTTTTTTCTCTTTTAACATACTGGTTACTCAATACCATGTCAACTAAATTCATAACGTTATAAACTGTTACTGATGTAATGTCAGGGCTATTAATTGATCGGGATGATACTCTGCCAGCTCTACCTTCAGACCAGAGATGGTCTCCCCAAGAAACCATTGAACTAATCTGGACAATAAGATGCTGGACTTTATGCTTGGTAGATGCTTGCAATGAAAAAAACTCTACTAAACTTGAACTGTAGTAATGCAACAAGGTAGAGGAATCCACCATGGGAGGGGGGTTGGGGGAGGGGTGGGAGGAAATCCCAGTGCCTATACATTACATAATGCAATGTAATCAATAATAAAAAAAAACAAAGGAGAGTCAGGGCCAGGTGCTGTGGACAGGGAGTGAGCAGGATTCATGCACTGCTGGCTGGGAAGTGCAGCAGCACTCACACCTTGGAAGGAAGCACCAGAACCAAGCATGAGCACCCAATGCCACATCCCTCCAGTACCGTGGCTTTCACAGAAGTGTGTGTGTGTGTGTGTGTGTGTGTGTGTGTGTGTGTGTAAGTGAGAGTGTATACAGGATGCTGCAGTCAGCGTTCTGGTGCACATTCACTGAGGACCTGCATTTGGCACAGCTATGTCAACTGTGTCCATAGTAGAAGAAACCACAGAACACCCCACAGCAGGAAAAAATGAGCCATCCAGGAATACCTGAAAGAATGCAGTGACTTTCACAAAGATCATGCTAACCCACAAAAGCCAGACACACCTATCCTATGTTTACATTCACGTAAAATTAAAGAGTACCACAGGACTACTGGGGCCAGTCTGTCTTTGCGGATTAAGCCACTGCCTGAGATGCTGGCAATCACACATGGACCCAGTAGGATTCCTGGCTGCTCTACTTCCAATCCAGTCCTCAGACAGCAAAAGATGGCTCACGTGCTCGGGGCTCTGTACCCATACAGAAGCACCAAATGAAGCCCCTGACCCCTGGCTTCAGCAAAGCCCACATTAAGCCACAGTGGCCATTTGAATGGTGTCCACCAGTGAATGCAGGCACACTCTTTACCACACTCCACTTTCTCTGAGATTTCAATTCAATTAAATCTTAAAAAGCATGCAAGAAAGAAAGAAAAACATGACTTACTATGAGACGTCATACTACCGAAGCAGTGACTGGAACAGGGCATAAGATGGATCTTGGGTTTCTCTAGGTTTCTGCTTTTTCTTGCATCTTAACATTTACACCATGTGTGCTGAGCCTGAAAAATCACCAGATTACATGTGTATTAATTCAGAGCCATGGCTACCTGTTCCTGCCCCTGGGTGTACCTCAGTACACTTAGAGGAGAGCAGCTGACCACCTCTTCTCACCGAGGCTCCAAGGGCACCTCTGGCTCAATGACAGCAAACTGTCACGGAAAGTCCTTCCCTCTCTCTGTCTCATTCTTCCTCTCCACCCACCCCTCCCACACTCGCTCTCCTCTTATACCCCGTTTCTCTCCACCCTCATTTCTTTCCTCTTACCCACCTCTTTCTCTCTCTTCCTCCCCTTTCCCTTCTCCCTCCTCTCCCTGCCTCTCTCTGACACATTCCTGGTTTCCCTCCCCATCCCACCCTTTGGCCCCACCTCAGGCCTCTACCTACCCAGGGACACAAGAATATACAAGAATATCCAGCAGCTCTGTATCCAACCCTCCTGCAAAAAGAATACTCCGTCAGAAATGGGAGTGTGTGCAGTCAAGATTTCCAGAATGAGTAGTAGAGGAGACTTCCCTGGAAAATCCCAGAAACCCAAGGAGCTCACCTGCCTGTCACAGGCCACAGCCTCACCTGAGGCAGGCCTGACCCTGGCTGCGCTGGGTTTTTCCCAGGGTGGGCAGCAACATTGAGGGTGGCTCCTCATGGCTTGCCCAGGGGCCGTGCAAGAAGGGTTCTGTAATGTGCAGAAAGGGCCAAGCTTCTGGCTTTATTTTTGAGTTTCAGTGCCTGGCACAGGCACCCCCTACCATGGATGTGGTGGCACAGTAGATGCTGCTGCTTTCTGCCACATCCCAGCACCCAGTTCCTGTCAGCCACCCCCACATTTGGGAGCCATGGAGGAATGAGATGGCCCAAATGCTTGGGTCCCTGCCACTCACAGGGGAAACCCACACGGAGATCTGGCACCCTGGCTTTGGTGTGGCCCAGTGTGGCCAGTGGCAGCCTCTTGCAGAGAGAGAACCAGTGGGTGGAAGAACTTATATACCCCCTCTGCCCCACTCTGTTGTGTTTCAAGAAATACATAAACACATCATACATAAATATATAACTAAACAAATACACACCTATATTCATACATACTCATGCAAACACAATATGCCTAAATATATATGTACATACACCATAAACACATATTATATACACATAATTAATGTACCTACATAAATGCATCTGTGCACACACGTAACCATTTGTTGACTGCATAAACAGCTGCACATAAACACATATACCTATGTAAATATCTATATAATTCTTTTTTTTAAAGATTTATTATTATTGGAAATCCGGATATACAGAGAGGAGGAGAGACTGAGAGGAAGATCTTCCATCCGATGATTCACTCCTCAAGTGAGCCACAACGGCCGGTGCGTGCTGATCCAATGCCAGGAACCAGGAACCTCTTCCAGGTCTCCCATGTGGGTGCAGGGTCCCAAAGCTTTGGGCTGTCCTTGACTGCTTTCCCAGACCACAAGCAAGGAGCTGGATGGGAAGTGGAGCTGCCGGGATTAGAACCAGCGCCCATATGGGATCCCGGGGTGTTCAAGGCGAGGACTTTAGCTGCTAGGCCACGCCGCTGGGCCCCTATCTATATAATTCTTAACCAAATACATGTAAATACATACGTAAAAACATGCATAAGTATACGTGTATACACACATACGTATACTCATATCTAAACACATTCATTCATACCATACATATACACCTATGTAAAAACATACACACTTACACTCATAAACACACACACATATATATAATAACACATACACATTTATAAGCACGTGTATATATACTTAAGCACACACACATATACACACCCCCATTTCTTGCCCTGGTTCCCTTTTCCCACCCCCATTTCCCCTTGACTCTCTCTTTCCCATCTCTCTCTCCCACTTCCTCCTCCCTCTTCTCCCTGGGCCTCTAAGTCTCCCTCTTTTCCTGCGCCCCACACACACCCACACCCATTCTCCATTATCTCAACATATGAATACACAAATATACACCTATATAAACTCATACACGGCTACATTCACACACACAATTACATACATACCTTTATAATATATACATATATATAAACACCTAAATTCACACATACAATTACACAAATATATACCTTTATTATATATCTATATTATATATATAATATAGAGAGACATATACAATACCCCATTGCTTGCCCAGGTTCCCTAACTTTTCACACCCCGCCTCCCTATGTCTCTCCATCCCCATCTCCATCTCTGCCCTTTCTTCCTCCTTCTTCTCCTGTCCCCCCATTTCTCCTCTAAATCCATGCCCACTCACACAACCTATCCTATTCCACTGTTAGTGCGAGTGTAGGCTAGTGCAACCACTATGGAAGTCAGTATGGAGACTGCTAAGAAAACCGAAAATCATTTACCTATGACTCAGCTATCCCACTCCTGGGAATATATTCAAGGAAATGAAATCTATATATGAGAATGTGAACTATAATCCTGTTTGTACTGTAGTAACACAATCTACAATAGCAAAAATATGCCCATTAAAAGAGGAATATATAAAAAATCCTGCATTAAAGCTACTCTATGGAATACTACTCAACCGAGAAAAGGAATGAAATTCTACCTTCTGCAACAAAATGGTCACAGGTAGAGACCATATGCTCAATGAAACAAGTCACTCCCCCAAAAAAGAAATATCATATGTTCTCTCTAAGGCAACTTTCATGCAAAATATAAAATCAGTATACACACATATTCATACAGAGAGATTATATAAGGGAAACTGGCATAACAAGCAGAGAAGATACATTGCAGTATGCATCTCTACTCTCAAATAAAATAACTCCTAACGAAATTATTAAATAGAGCTTGACAATAGGATGCCGAATTTGGACCACTCTCAACAGCTATAATATCCTGATACACTTAAACAGCAGGATTACAGGGTTGCACCTGTTGCTGAAGGAATATACTATTATAATAATATGGAGAAAAACAGTGAAATGGAAGGAGAATACTGAGGGTAAAAAGGGAAATCCCTGAGCCTATGAAATTCTATCATTAAAAATAAAATTTAGAGCCCAGGTTGGTGGCCTAGTGGCTAAAGTCCTTCCCATGAAAGCACCGGGTTCCCATATGGGTGCCAGTTCTAAACTTGGCAGCTCCACTTCCCATCCAGCTCCCTGCTTTGGCCTGGGAAAGTAGTCGAGGATGACCCAAAGCCTTAGATTCCTGTACCTGTATGGGAGACCTAAAGGAAATTCCTGGCTCCTGGCTTCTGATTGGCGCAGCACCGGCCATTGTGGTCACTTGGGGAGTGAATCATCAGACAGAAGATCTTCCTCTCTTTCTCTCCTCCTCTTTGTATATCTTACTTTCCAATAAAAATAAAATAAATCTTTACAAAAATTTAAAATTTTTAGAATAAGTAAAAATAGTACCTACACACACACACACACACACACATCGACCACCTGGAGTTTGAATGTCTCTTGGCTGACACTGGGACAAGGTTTCCAGCACATCCCTCACCCAAGTTGAAGCTGCACACAGCCAAAGCAAGTGCACACAATCAGAGCTATCTCTACACAGGCAGACACACACCACAACTCCACCACCTCCCTGCCACCAAGCATGATGTAGTACAAGACAACTTCATGTCAAGATTTCACATGTCTTTTAATTATTCCAAAAGGACTTTCAAACTGAGGTAATGGGCCCCCTTCAATCACTTACCACACACATTTTGCCAAGGTTCTCACTTGCCACATACATGTCAAAGTCCTGCCTTCATCAGCAGCATATCCTAGTCCCTGTCTCCATCTTTACCACGAAAAAACATAAGTAGTTTAAAAAGCAATTTTAGGGCCTGGCGGCGTGGCCTAGTAGCTAAAGTCCTCGCCTTCAACGCATCGGGATCCCATATGGGCGCCGGTTCTAGTCCCGGTAGCTCCACTTCCCTTCCAGCTCCCTGCCTGTGGCCTGGGAAAGCAGGAGAGGATGGCCCAAAGCCTTGGGACTCTGCACCCATGTGGGAGACCTGGAAGAAGTTCCTGGCTCCTGGCTCCTGGCTTCGGATTGACATAGCATCGGCCGTTGCGGCTCATTTGGGGGGTAAATCATCGGATGGAAGATCATCCTCTCTGTCTTTCCTTCTCTTTGTATATCTGACTTTCCAATAAAAATAAATAAATCTTTAAAAAAAAAAAAGCAATTTTATCTAAGATATTCCCCTCAGATTAATGTATACATTCAAAAGAGGAGGTTTCATTCTGATTCAACCACAGAATAAGGAGAACATCAGCCCAACTTTTATAAATTATTGAATCAAACAGAAAATGCATGAATAACATGATAGCTAGTGTCAGGTATGGTTTAACAGACACCAGCATTCATTTTCCAAACATGCACAAAATGTCACTAATATGTGTTAAAACGTACAATCAAAGAAAATATCAAAATAAAGTAATGCCACATTAAACAGAAATATCCTAACATCCTTCAAGATGTCAGTGCTATACAAGAAAAATGATGAAGAGTTTCTCTTAAAAATGGGAGTTGGGGGCCCGGTGTCGTGGCCTAGCAGCTAAAGTCCTCGCCTTGAACGCCCCGGGATCCCAGATGGGCGCCGGTTCTAATCCCGGCAACTCCACTTCCCATCCAGCTCCCTGCTTGTGGCCTGGGAAAGCAGTCAAGGACGGCCCAAAGCTTCGGGACCCTGCACCCGCGTGGGAGACCCGGAAGAGGTTCCTGGTCCCGGCATTGGATCGGCGCGTACCGGCCCGTTGTGGCTCACTTGGGGAGTAAATCATCGGATGGAAGATCTTCCTCTCTGTCTCTCCTCCTCTCTGTATATCCGGCTTTTCAATAATAATAAAATCTTCAAAAAAAAAAATTGGAATTGGACCTGGTGCAGTAGCATAGCAGCTCAAGTCCTCACCTTGAATGAATCAGGATCCCGTTTGTGCGTTGATTCTAATCCTGTCAGCCCTTCTTCCCATCCAGCTCCATGCTTATGGCATGGGAAAGCAGTTGAGGATGGCCTATAGCCTTGGAACCCTATACCCACGTGGGAGACCTGGAAGAAGCTCCTGACTCCTGGCTTCAGATCTGCTCATTTCCAGCCACAGAAGTCACTTAGGGAGCAATTAATTGCATGGAACATCTTCCTTTCTGTCTCTCCTCTTGTGTGTGTATACTCACACACACACACACACACACATGAATGAATTTGCAATAAAAATAAATAACTTTTTAAAAATGGGAACCAAGTGAAATGTACATAGAAATAATATTTTTCCTAGTTGGTATAAATGTCTAAAGTTCATTAATAGGAATCCCACACATTTTTAGGTTAATCCATGTATTGCCAATGCCACTGAAATGAGTATTAAGCTACAGAAGAAACCCTTAGACTGGGGACTTACAAAAGTTTCCAGAGGCAAGCCTGACACTGTTCAAGCATGCATACACATGTATGTGTATTTTTTCATTCAAGCCAATCTGAATATCAGGCAGTTCTGCCTACTCTAATTCTCAACAAAAAGAAAGAAAAACAGCACATTGACACAAAACGTGGCATAATTTTCCTCAGCTGATGCAGCTCACAGTTTAAGCCAGGTGCCAGGATAATCATAAATCCCATCCTTCAGAAAAGCACCTGGACAAGAGCTCTCTACAACTCAATCTACATGCAGGAAGTCCTCATGCTGGAAGGCACAGACCCCCTACAAGTGCGGACGGAGCTGGGCATTGCAACCTGGAGCCACATGCACACTTACTGCCGCCTCTCCCAACACCCCAGCCCATTGTGGAGCATGGTATCTCTGCTTTCTGGGCTGTGAGGTTCCCAAGAACAGGGGCCTTGTCTGTGTCATGACAAGACAAGCATGCAAGACAGCAAGCTGCAAATGGACACGGTTCCTACAGCTACTAAGTGGATGGCTGAAAAGGCAGCTTCTCCTCTCAGGTCACTCATCTTCCCACGCCCCACCAACAACCCCACAGTCAACTGGTCGTGTGATGGTCTGTGTCCCTGTGGGGATTGGCAAGGTCCTAGAAACCCATATGCCAGTAGTCATATAGCACCAGCCCAACCAACCACAGTAAACTTCCAAATAACACGTCAGTCGTCATCCCACACCAGGTCAATCTAAGATTCAGAGTCTAGGGCTGGCACTATGGAGAACAGGTTAAACCACTCCCGCAAGTCTCAGCATCTCTTCTATCTTTCCTCCTCTGTGTGTATCTCACTTTCCAATAAAAAATAAATAAATGTTTCTAAAAATATGATCAGATGTAAAATATCTATCAAATTATTCAGAATATCTAAAAATTAAGGTCAAAAGCACAAAATTCTTTCCAATAGAGAAATATAAATGATTTTCTTCTACAGCCGTACATATAAACATATATAGGATACAATGTTCAACAGCAGACTATTTTGATTCTATAATGTTAAACAGAATTACCAGTACTTCTTATAGCTTTGATTTTATACAAAATTAATGTTCCTGGGGCCCAGTGTGGTGGCCTAGCAGCCAAGGTCCTCACCTTGAACACACTTGTATTCCATATGTGTGCTATTTCTAATCCCGGTGGCCCTGCTTCTCATCCAGCTCCCTGATTCTGACTTAGGAAAGCATTTGAGGATGACACAAAGCCTTGGGGCCCTGCACCCGCCTGGGAGACCCAGAAGACTCATGGGATGGAAGATCTTGTCTCCCCTCCTGTCTGTGTATCTGACTTTGCAATAAAAATAAATCTTTTGAAAAATTAGTGCCACCAAGTATATTTTCTAGGTCAGCCTACATTTTCATGAATTTCAGTAGAACAAGTAGAACAAGTTCCATTCAAACTATTAGCCTCGTTCCAAAACCCATCCAAGTATCTATTCTGAAAGACCCACCAGCCTAGTGCTTCCTTCCTTCTGTTCTCAGTTGTTCCCTTCCGGCCACATTGGTTGGTGGGGAATTAAGGAAAGCTTCTACAATAAGGTACAGTAACGTCACATACGCAAAAGGTACCGTTAAAATACATATAACAAATCAAGGATGGGAATATATGGCATGAAAAATGAAGAAGGAAAATAAAATTAGCTTAGTAAAATATACAATATGAAGAAGAGTCACCAAGAGCAAATGCATTTACATTAGGCATTCCAAAGAAACTGGTCGATAAATCAAAGCAAGCATTTCTTTCTACCCAGAGCCTAGCTGAGCACATGGCTGGTGCACAGCAAGGCACAGCTTAATGGCACCAAGCGTGTGTGGGATTTGTATGTTAGTTGGCTCTCTAAACTTTGGATTGAAGTGGTCTCTCTCCAAGTGACTGTGAGTTAGACCTCAGAAAGACCTAAGAATCCAGAGCAGAGGTCAAAGAACTACAGCCCATGGGTCAAATCCAGCCACTGCTTGTTTTGTGAATAAAGCCTTACGGGAAACGTAGCAATGGTCAATTAAGCATAAATTATTTATGGTTACTTCCATGCTGCAAAACCGCCAGCAGAGGTGAAGAGTTGTGAAAGGATCTCTGTGACTTTCATGCCTAAAATAATTACATAGCCCTTTCTAAAACAAATATAACCCTGGTGAATTGATCTAGGTCATCACATAATCTTTCACGTTCATTCACTAATGGGAGCTCAGGAAGGAAGACAATGACTGAAGGCTACCAGAAGGTGATACTTTAATACCACCATGGCAAGTCCACTAATGCTTAACCGACACTTCTCCCTTCTCCCTCCACACTCACCTGTAGGTCTTGCAGTCTTCCTCATCTTTCTTCAAGTTGACCAGATCACTGGAACCTGCTACACTCACTCCCAATCAGTGATGTGACAAGAGTCAATGATCTTCATCCAGGAACCAAGAAAAGGCCTAGAAAGAAGCATGGACCATCAGCCTCAGTGACAAGTCTACACTGCTCAGACAAGATGACACAGTAAGGGTCAAAATCAACCTAGTTTGTAGCAAGCTACTTTTTGACCATTGTCAGAAACTCCACTAAAATTTTCTCTGGAAGCAGGAATAAGTCCACATCACTTGCAAGAGAATGAATGCACTTGACTTATCACACTTTCTTCTTTAGTTCTTTTTTAAAAAGATAAAGCATAGATTCTGCAAGGTAAAATAGTTTAGTATAATATGCAAGGCTTATTACGTTTCTAGTAATAAAAACAAAAGCTTATTTTCAAATACCACATTAAAAAATATATGCATTCAAAGAACTCCAGCACAACCATAAGAAGAAAACAAATAAACCAGTCAAGAAATGGAAAAAGGAAAAGATGTCTGACTATTGCAAGGACACATTTAAACAGACTGAGAAACAGTTAATTAGGATGAAGCAGAGAAGATACATTCCAGGAAATTGAGGACAGAACAACAGCAGAGGGGTATCTGGAGACTGACAGACACAAGAAAGCAGCAGACACAATGGTGTGGTGTTGCAGTGACTGATACTCCAGCGGCATTCAGCTAACAGCAATCTGAACTCCACCAGCAGCCAGAACTCCACCAGCAACCAGGTGGGAAGGGACTATTACTGGGAGCTCTGGAGGTGAACCCGGACAAAGAACTGCCCATCCTGCTGGTCTGTTTGATTTGACCAGGAGCAGAGACAGAGCAGCAGGTTCTAGATGGGCACTACAGGAACAGGGTGGATTTCAAAGCCAAGTCAGCCCCCTAGAGCTAAACTGGGCAGCATTTTGCATAAGAAGGTAAAGATAAGGGAAAGGCCTGAGCATATGCTGAGCTGGGAGTGAACACATTTCTGACTTAGTAAACTGCAACAATGTAGCATCCTACAGGTGCCACCCACCACAGGTCCAGCAGATCAAGAACTCTAAGTAGTAGCATGTCAGGCACCATTTTGTACAGTGTAGCAAAAGTTTCAGGACTGCAGGAGACAACAACGAACTGCACATGTGCTGAGCTCCTAAGAACTCTCTGAGCTCAGTGCACTGCACTGGTCACACAGGAAAATAACATTAACTATGGCATCGTATGCATCAAAATAGGTCATGTGGTCCTCAGAACTAATGCCCAACAGGTTCCAGCAAGATCATCATCACCAACAACCTAGCTATATAGGACACCTGGTGTCTCCCTAATCCTGGGACCTGCTCCAACCGGAAGTGGGAGAAAGGTTGTACAGACAATGGTGCAGCCTCAGCACAACATCAAAGCTGATAGAGAATGGTGAGCCAGGAGCTGGGGCTACAGAGACCATGGGGAAAATCTAATGTAAGAACCCAGATCTGGAACTCAAAGGAGGGAGTGGCACAATTGGCAGCAAGCAAAGAGCCATGTACCAACTGCAATAAGTAAAATTAAACTGTAAACCTGTGGGTTACACAGCTTAGAAACCTGCCACAAGGAGAAGACTCTGCTAACCAGACGTACAATGATCAAGAGCAAAAGAACAAACAAAGGCACACTGAATATTACTGAAGACTCCCCTCCAAAGGAGCAAAAGCCTTTACCAATCTCAAAGTTAATCAAGGAAGACATCCAGAAAATGAGGGATACAGAATTCGAAACACTTGTTATAAAGCTGCTTATCAACAACGAGAAGCACATAAAGCAGGCATTCAAGGAATTTAAGGAATATGTCACACTGGAAATGAATCAAAATAAAAACTGATACATTAGAAATGAAGAATACAGTGGAGCAAATCAACTGAACTTAACCTGTGGTCATGTAACAAAGTGGAGCAATCCACCATGGGGGAAGGTGGGGGGAGGGGTGAAGGAAATCCCAGTACCTATGAAACTAATACAATGTAATTAATGAATAAAAAATACAATGTAAAAAAATAAATAAAATCAAATAAAATAAATTACAGTGGAGAGTCTCCAAAAGAATGAAGCAACCAGAAGAAAGAATCTCACAATTGGAAGATATTTCCTGTCACCAGGGGGAAACAAACAAAAGCTGGAGGCAGAGCTGGATCAGGCCAAAACATGTATTCAAGAATTGAAACACACAGAGTCCTAATGTAAGAATTATGGGAGTCTCAGAAGGTGCAGAAAAAAAAGCTGGGGGCCCGGCGGCATGGCCTAGCGGCTAAAGTCCTCGCCTTGAACACCCCGGGATCCCAGATGGGCGCCGGTTCTAATCCCGGCAGCTTCACTTCCCATCCAGCTCCCTGCTTGTGGCCTGGGAAAGCAGTCAAGGACGGCCCAAAGCTTCGGGACCCTGCACCCGCGTGGGAGACCCGGAAGAGGTTCCTGGTTCCTGGCATCGGAACGGCGCACACTGGCCTGTTGTGGCTCACTTGGGGAGTGAAACATCGGATGGAAGATCTTCCTCTCTGTCTCTCCTCCTCTCTGTATATCCGGCTTTCCAATAATAATAAAAATCTTAAAAAAAAAAAAGAAAAAAAGCTGGGATTAATGGTGTATTCAATCAAATAATAAGCAAAAATTTCCCCAATGTAGTGAAAGAATTGGCAAACAACATCCAGAAGGGTCACAGAACTCCCAATAAGGTGTGCCAAAAACAATCTTCACCACAACACATGAAAATCAAGCTCTCTTCAACCAAACAGCAGTAAAAGATCCTTAAATTTAAGTGCACATTACAAAAAAAAAAAAATCAATTGACATATAAAGGAATGCCGATTAAGCTCACAGGAGACCTCTCACAGGAAACTCTACAGGCAAGAAGAGAATGGAGCAACATATTCCAGATTCTAAAAGCAAAAAAAAATTGTTAGCTTAGGGTAATATATCCAGCAAAGCTTTCTTTTCTTTGGCAATGAAAACAAATTCTTCCACAGTAAAGTTAAAAGAATATACCTCTTGCAAACCTGCCCTATAAAGGATATTTAAAGATGTTCTCTTGACAGAGAAGAGGAATAGCACCCAGTAAAACCAAAGGCAAATGTGAAGAACATCCCAGCAAAATGACAACAGAATACTAAATCAATGAACAACCCATTCCTAAAATGACAGGACCAAATTCCCACTCATACATATTAACCCTTGAAGTAATAGGCTTAAGCTCAACCATACGCCACAGATTAGTGGACTGGATTAAAAACAAAACCCATTTATTTGTTGCCTACAGGAGACACACTTCACCAACAGATATTAGCAGAAACTATATCGCTGATTCTGATATTTTTGTTGTTAGTTTCATCACTTCAAAACATTTTCCTGGATAAAGGGTAGCTTGGGCAGTCACTTCACTTGCTGAAAGGGTAGGGATTTGGGTCACCTTTTATAGCCCTGGACCTTCCTCCTCCCACCCAAGGTCCCCTATCCCGACCAGCAGCCCACCACCTCAGCCCTAGCCCTCAGTACTCACTATCCCTGCCCAGTGACCCGGCCTGGGCCCTCACTCACTATCCCTACCGGTGACTATCAAACCCCAACGGTGCCCTTACACTCACAGTTACGGCCTGGTGACCCTCAACGCCGGCCCGGGCCATCACACTCACTAACCCTGCCCAGTGACCCTCCACCCCGATCTGGGCAATCACACTAAATATCCCTGCCAGGAGCACTACACCCAGGCCTGGGCCTTCACACTCAGTATCCCTGCCCGGTGACCTTCCACCCCGATCTTGGCCCACACACTGAATATCCCTGCCAGGAGCCCTCCACCCCAGCCTGGGCCCTCATGTTCACTATCCCGGAATGGTGACACTCCACCCCGGCCTGGGACCTCAAACTCACTATCACTGTTGGTGACCCTCCACCCTGGCCTGAGCCCTTACAGTCACTATCCCTGCCCAGTGACCCTCCACCGCAGCCTGGCCACTCAGACTCACTATCCCGGCCTGGTGACCCTCCTCTCTGGCCTGGGCCCTCACACTCACTATCCTGGCCCAGTAACTGTGCACACTGGTCTGGGCACTCACACTCACTATCCCGACCTTGTAACCTTCCACCCCGGGTCGTGCCTTCAGACTCCCTACCTCAGCCAGGGACCCTCCACTCTTTTCCCGGGCCCTCACACTCACTATCCCGGCATGGTGACCCTCCACACCCATTTGGACCCTCACACTCACTATCCTGCCCAGTGACCCTCCACCCTTGTCTGGGCCCTTACTCTCACTATCCCGACCTGGTGTCCGTCCACCCAAGGCCTGGGCACTCACAATCACTATCCCAGCCTGGTGAACCTCAACCTGGCCTGGGCCCTCAGATTCACTATCATGGCCCATTGAACCTCCACACCAGCCTGGGCACTCACACTCACTAGCCCGGCCTGGGCATCCTCCTCCTAGGGTCTGAGCAATCACACTCACTATCCCTGCCCAGTGACCCTCCACCTGGCCTGGGCCTTAACACTCACTATCAATTCCGGTGAGCCTCCACCCCGGCATGAGCCCTCACACTCACTATCCCTACAGATAACCTTTCATCCTGTCCTGGTGACCCCTGACCCCGGTCTCTGCCCTCACTCTTACTATCACTGCCAGGTGACCCTCCACCCCGGCTTTGGCCCTCACATTTACTATCCCTGCCCAGTGACCCTCCACCCCGGCCCGGGCCCTCAGACTCACTATCCCGGCCTGGTGACCCTCCACCCCGGCCTGGGGCCTCATACTCACTATCCTGGCCCAGTACTGTGCACACCGGCCTGGGGACCCTCACACTCACTATCACGGCCTGTTGACCCTCCACCCCATTCCTGGGCCTTCACACTAAGTATCCCTGCCTGATGAGCCTCCACCCCGGCCTGGAACCTCACACTCTCTATCCCGGCCTGATGAGCCCCCACCTCTGCCTGGGCCCTCACAATCACTACCCTGGCCTGGTGACCCTTGCAACCAGGCCCGGGCACTCATTCTCAATATCCCAGCCGATGACCCTCCACCCCGGCTTTGGCCCACACATTTACTATCCCTGCCCTGTGACCCCCTCCACCCCGGCCCGGGCCCTCAGACTCACTATCCCGGCCTGGTGACCCTCAACCCCGGCCTGGGGCCTCATACTCACTATCCTGGCCCAGTACCGTGCACACCGGCCTGGGGACCCTCACACTCACTGTCACGGCCTGTTGACCCTCCACCCCTTTCCTGGGCCCTCACACTCTCTATCCCGGCCTGATGAGCCTCCACCCCGGCCTGGGCCCTCACAATCACTATCCCAGCTTGGTGACCCTCCACCCCGGCCTGGCCCTTATGCTCACTATCCCGGCATGGTGACCCTTGCAACCAGGGCCTGGCCCTCACACTCACTATCCCTGCCCAGTGACCCTCCAACCTGGCTTGGGCGCTAACACTCACTATCCCTGCCCGGGGACACTCCACCCCTCTCCCGGGCCCACATTCTCACTATCCCAACATGGTTACCCTCCACCCTGGCCTGAGACCTCACACTCACTATCCTGCCGAGTGACGCTCCACCCCTGCCTGGGCCCTCACTCCCATTATCCCGACCTGGTGACCCTCTACCCCGTCCTGGGCCCTCACACTCAGTATCCCTGCAAAGTGACCCTCCACACCGGCAAGGGCCCTTTACCCACTATCCCTGCCCAGGGACCATCCGCACCAGCCTGGCCCCTCACATTCACTATCCTGGCCTGGTGACCCTCCACCCTTGCCTGGTCCCTCAGTTCACTATTCTGTCCCATTGACCCTTCACACCGGCCTGGGCCCTCACACTCACTACCCCGGCCTGGGTACCCTCCTCCGACGACCTTGGCAATCATACTCACTATCCCGGCCTGGTGACCCTCCACCCCTGCATGAGCCCTCACACTCAGTATCCCTGCCCGCTGACTTTCCACCCCGAGCTGGGCCCTCACACTGAATATCCCTGCCAGGAGCCCTCCACCCCAGCCTGGGCCCTCACACTCACCATCTCGGAATGGTGACACTCCACCCCGGCCTCGGCCCTCAAAATCACTATCACTGTTGGTGACCCTGCACACTGGCCTGGGCCTTACAGTCACTATACCTGGCCAGTGACCCTTCACCCAGCCTGCTGACACTATAGCCTGGACAGGGCCTTCACACTCACTATCCCTGCCCAGTGACCCTCCACCCCGGCCTGAGCCCTCACACTCAGTATCCCTGCCTGGTGACACAACACCCCAGCCAGGGTCCTCACACTCACTATCTCGGCCGGGGACTCTCCACACTGTCCTGCTGACCCTTCACCCAGGTCTGGCCATTAAACGCACTATCCATCCCAGTGACCCTCCACCGCCGCCTGGGCCATCACACTCGCTATTGTCTTGGTGAGCCTCCAGCCCGGCCTGGCCTCTCACACTCAATATCCTGGAATGGTGACACTTCAAGGCGGCCCAGCACTCACACTCACTATCCTGGCCCAATGACGCTCCACCCGAGCATGGGCCCTTAAACTCACTATCCCGGCCTAGTGACACTCCACTCCCGCCTGGGTCCTCTCACTGAATATCCCTGCGCGGTAACCATCCACCCTGGCCTGGGCCCTTACACTCAGTATCCCGGCCCAGTGACCCTCCACCCCGCCCTGGAACCTTACACTCACTATCTGGTCCAGTGACCCTCCACCCTGGCCTTGGCCTCACATTCACTATCCTGGCCCAATGACCCTCCAGCCAGGGCCTGGGCCCTCACACTCACTACCCCGGCCTGGTGACCCTCCACCCTGGGCAGGTGATTCTTCACTCTGGCCTAGGCCCTCACACTCACTATCCCTGCTGGTGACCCTCCACCCTGGCCACGTCCTCACACTCACTAATCGGCCCAGTGACCCTCTACCCAAGCATGGGCCCTTAAA
This sequence comes from Ochotona princeps, assembly GCF_030435755.1. NCBI lineage: Eukaryota > Metazoa > Chordata > Mammalia > Lagomorpha > Ochotonidae > Ochotona > Ochotona princeps. The sequence goes on along the minus strand of NW_026696064.1, from coordinate 268,400 downwards.
CTCAGTATCCCGACCTGGTGACACTCCAGCCACGCTTGGGCCCTCTCACTCACTATCCCTGCCCAGAAACCCTCAAACCTGTCCTACGCACTCACACTCACTATCACGGACACTGCCCTCCACCCCGGCCTGAGCCCTCACACTCACTATCCCTGCCTGGTGACACTCGTCCCTGGCCTAGGCCCGTACACTCATTATTCATGTCCAGTGTCCTTCTTCCTCGGCCTGGGCCCTCACACTCACTATCCTTCGCAGTGACCCTCTACCCAAGCATGGGCCCTTAAACTCACTATCCCGGCCTAGTGACACTCCACTCCCGCCTGGGTCCTCTCACTGAATATCCCTGCGCGGTAACCCTCCACCCTGGCCTGGGCCCTTACCCTCACTATCCCAGACGCTGACCCTCCAACCCGCCCTGGAACCTTACACTCATTATCCAGCCCAGTGACCATCCACCCCGGCCTTGGCCTCACATACACTATCCCTAGCAGTGAACCTCCACCCCCAACTGGGCCCTCACACTCAGTATCTTGAGCAGTGACCCTCCACCCCAGTCTGGGCCCTCACACTCACTATCCCAGCCTGGTGACCCTCCACCCCGGCCCGGGCATTTTACTCACTATCCCTGCCGGTAACCGTCCATCCCAGCCTGGGCCCTCACACTCACTATCCCGGCCTGGTGACACTCCTCCCTGGTCTAGGCCCTTACACTCAGTATCCATGTGCAGTGTCCTTCTTCCTCGGCCTGGGCCCTCACACTCACTATTCTGCGCAGTGACCCCCCACCCCGGCCTGGGCACTCACTTTCACTCTTCCTGCCTGGTCACCCTCCACCCCAGCCTGATGACCCTCCACCTGCCTTGGGCGCTAACACTCACTATCCCTGCCCGGTGATACTCCACCCCGTCCCGGGCCCTCATTCTCACTATCCCAGCCTGGTGACCCTCCACCCCTGCCTGGGCCCTCACTCCCAATTTCCCGACCTGGGGACCCTCTACCCCGTCCTGGGCCGTCACACTCACTCTCCTGCACGGTGACCCTCCACACCGGCAAGGTCCCTTTACCCACTATCCCTGCCCAGTGACCATCTACACCAGCCTGGCCCCTCACACTCACTATCCCGGCCTGGTGACCCTCTAGCCAGGGCCTGGGCCCTCACACTCACTATCCTGGCCTGGTGACCCTCCACCCTGGCCACGTCCTCACATTCACTATCTGGCCCAGTGACCCTCTACCCAAGCATGGGCCCTTAAACTCAGTATCCCGACCTGGTGACACTCCATCCACGCTTGGGCCCTCTCACTCACTATCCCTGCCCAGTAACCCTCAAACCTGTCCTACGCACTCACACTCACTATCACGGACACTGCCCTCCACCCCGGCATGGGCCCTCACACTCACTATCCCTGCCTGGTGACACTCGTCCCTGGCCTAGGCCCTTACACTCAGTATCCCTACAGGTGACCTTCCATCCTGTCCTGGTGACCCCTGACCCCGGTCTCTGCCCTCACTCTTACTATCACTGCCAGGTGACCCTTGACCCTGGCCTGGGCATTCATTCTCACTATCCCGGCCTGGTGACCCTCCACCCCGGCTTTGGCCCTCACATTTACTATCCCTGCACAGTGACCCTCCACCCCGGCCCGGGCCCTAAGACTCACTATCCCGACCTGGTGACCCTACACCCCGGCCTGGGGCTTCATCCTCACTATCCTGGCCCAGTACCGTGCACACCGGCCTGGGTTCCCTCAAATTCACTATCACCGCCTGTTGACCCTCCACCCCTTTCCTGAGCCTTCACACTTGCTATCCCGGCCTGGTGAGCCTCCACCTCTGCCTGGGCCCTCACTCTCACTACCCCAGCCCAATGACCCTCCAGCCAGGGCCTGGGCCCTCACACTCACTATCCCGGCCTGGTGACCCTCCAGCCAGGGCCTGGGCCCTCACACTCACTAACCCTACAGTTGACCCCCCACTCTGGCCTGGTGATTCTTCACTCTGGCCTAGGCCCTCACACTCACTATCCCTGCTGGTGACCCTCCACCCTGGCCACGTCCTCACATTCACTAATCGGCCCAGTGACCCTCTACCCAAGCATGGGCCCTTAAACTCAGTATCCCGACCTGGTGACACTCCAGCCACGCTTGGGCCCTCTCACTCACTATCCCTGCCCAGAAACCCTCAAACCTGTCCTACGCACTCACACTCACTATCACGGACACTGCCCTCCACCCCGGCCTGAGCCCTCACTCTCACTACCCCGGCCTGGTGACCCTCCAACCAGGGCCTGGGCCCTCACACTCACTATCCCTGCCCGGTGACCCTCCACTTGGCTTGGGTTCTAACACTCACTATCCCTGCCCGGTGACCCTCCACCTGGCCTGGGCCCTAACACTCACTACCCCGGCCAGGTGACACTTCACCCTCAATTGGGTACTCACACTCACTATCCTGTGCAGTGACCCTCCACACTGGCATGGGCCCTTACACTCAGTATCCCTGGCCAGTGACCCTCCATCCCGGCCCGGGCTGGGCTTTTTCACTATCCCTGCTGGTGACCCTCCAACCCGCCTGGGCCCTCACACTCACTCTCCTGCACGGTGACCCTCCACCCCGGCCTGGTGACCCTCCACCCTGGCCAGGGCCCTCAGATTCACTATCCTGGCCCAATGACCCTCCACACCAGGCCTGGGCCCTCACACTCACTACCCCAGCCTGGTGACCCTCCAGCCAGTGCTTGGGCCTCACACTTACTACCCCGGCCTGGTGACCCTCCAGCCAGGGCCTGGGCCCTCACACTCACTACCCCGGCCTGGTGACCCTCCAGCCAGGGCCTGGGCCCTCACACTCACTAACCCTACAGGTGACCCTCCACCCTGGACAGGTGATTCTTCACTCTGGCCTAGGCCTTCACACTCACTATCCCTGCTGGTGACCCTCTACCCTGGCCACGTCCTCACACTCACTATCCGGCCCAGTGACCCTCTACCCAAGCATGGGCCCTTAAACTCAGTATCCCGACCTGGTGACACTCCAGCCACGCTTGGGCCCTCTCACTCACTATCCCTGCCCAGAAACCCTCAAACCTGTCCTACGCACTCACACTCATTATCACGGACACTGTCTTCCACCCCGGCCTGGGCCCTCACACTCACTATCCATGCTCAGTGTCCTTACTCCTCGGCCCTGGCCCTCACAGTACTTATTGCTGCCCGGTGACCCTCCACTTGGCCTGGGCCCTCACACTCAATATTCTGCGCAGTGACCCTCCACCCCGGCCTGGGACTAATACTCGCTATCCCGGCCCGGTGACCCTCCACCCCGGCCTGGGCACTCACACTCAGTATCCCTGCCCAGTGACCCTCCACCCAAGCATATGCCCTTAAACTCATTATCCCGCCCTGGTGACACCCTACCCCGGGCCGGGACCTCACACTCACTATCCTTGGTGGTGACCTTTCACTCTGGCCTGGGCCCTCATACTCACTATCCTGCCCAGTGACCCTCTACCCCGGCCTGGGCCTTCATACTCACTATCCTGCCCAGTGACCCTCCACCCCAAGCCTGGGGCCTCACACTCACTATCCTGGCCTGGTGACCCTCCACCCCAGGCCAGGGCCCTCACACTCACTAATCCTCCCAGGTAACCGTGCACACCGGCCTGCGCCCTCACACTTAAGAAAGTTTTTTTGTTAAGTGAACTCTAGGTTCTACATACGCTGAATTCAAGGAACTGTTTAAAGCATTGCAAAGTTTGGGCAAAAGTGATTGTGAAAATCTGCAGGACCTATTCACATTTGTTTCTTCTATATACCTCCCTGGTTCTCCCCAAATGCTCAAGGTTTTTTCTTTTATTTACTTTTAAATTTGTAAAATTAGTGGTAGGTAGGGATTAGAAGGAGATTAGTGTGATAGTAATATATGTGAATGTGCAAAATCTGTAAAAGAAAACATGTTAGCAAAACAGATATCATTGAGTAACTGAAATACTCGTGTAAACAGAAATTCTTTTTTTTTAGATTTTTTTTTTTATTATTATTGGAAAGCTGGATATACAGAGAGCAGGAGAGACAGAGAGTAAGATCTTCCATTCCTATGCTTCACTCTCTAAGTGAGCTGCAACGGACCGGTTCGCACCAATCCAATGCCAGGAACCAGGAACCTTTTCCGGCTCTCCCACGTGGGTGCAGGGTCCCAAAGCTTTTGGGCCGTCCTCAACTGCTTTCCCAGGCCACAAGCAGGGAGCTGGATGGGAAGTGGAGCTGCTTGATCAAATACAGTTTTGATATTAGGAGAGGAGGATCCCTTTTGGGATAACCTAATTTCTAAATCTCAGAATCACATAGGAGTTTGAAGAGGATTTTGTGTGTTCTTAAGTAGCCCTCCATTGTGCAGATGCTCATCCTCTGAAGATGCTTATGCACTGCATCTGCTGCTTTGGGCAGTATCACATCTGAGTTAGTTCTGGGAGGGCCATTTGCAATTGGGGTGACTGAATGCCTTAATTAAGGTTCAAAAAGGTTTATTTTTTTTTGGGCCTGGTAGCGTGGCCTAGCAGCTAAAGTCCTCGCCTTGAATACCCCGGGATCCCAGATGGGCGCCGGTTCTAATCCCGGCAGCTCCACTTCCCATCCAGCTCCCTGCTTGTGGCCTGGGAAAGCAGTCGAGGACGGCCCAATGCATTGGTACCCTGCACCCGCGTGGGAGACCCGGAAGAGGTTCCTGGTTCCAGGCTTCGGATCGGCGCGCACCAGCCCATTGCGGCTCACTTGAGGAGTGAATCATCGGATGGAAGATCTTCCTCTCTGTCTCTCCTCCTCTCTGTATATCTGATTGTAATAAAATAAATAAAATCTCTAAAAAAAAAGGTTTATTTTTTTCCCTTAACTGTGGACATTTTAATTTATAACATGAAGATTTAGTTTTCTGTGTATATTTGTGCAAATGTCAAAGTTAGGTTATAATTTGGCATTTAATATAGTGTAGGTAGGGCTTAAATATTTACTTAGCTTAAAGCAGGGCTATCTAAACTACTGTTTTTACAGACTGTTGTTTGGAATGAATGTTGATTTTTTTTTTTAGATTTTATTATTATTGAAAAGCCGGATATACAGAGAGGAGGAGAGACATAGAGGAATATCTTCCATCCGATGATTCACTCCCCAAGTGAGCCGCAACGGGCTGGTGCGCGCCGATCCGAAGCCGGGAACCAGGAACCTCTTCCGGGTCTCCCACGCGGGTGCAGGGTACCAATGCATTGGGCCGTCCTCGACTGCTTTCCCAGGCCACAAGCAGGGAGCTGGATGGGAAGTGGAGCTGCCGGGATTAGAACCGGCGCCCATCTGGGATCCCGGGGCTTTCAAGGCGAGGACTTTAGCCACTAGGCCACGCCGCCGGGCCCATGAATGTTGATTTTTATAAGTAGGTATAAATGGGAGAAGAGGTAAGATATTGTGACTAGGTTCTCAAGCTTAAAAGGGAAAGTTTTGTCATTTTTTAGAGTATATTTTGATTCCTTCAGTATTCTTAATACTTTTTCAAATAAAGTTCTTGGAAAATACCCAGTACTGTTGGTATTCATCTTTCATGTCATTATCAATTCTTGATATTCAAGCATTTTAAAAGATAGCATTTTAGTTCTTGTTTTTTCTCTTTTTGGCATCATTAACATTTCATTAGAAATGCATATTCTTCCTGAAATACATTGTTTTTGACATAAATGTTGTACAATCTATCTTAGTGGCTGGATTAAAACATTTGTGTTGTTTGGCTTTCTTTATTTGCTTTGTTTATTTAATAATGTACCTTTATTTTCCAGTATGCCTATTTTTTGTATTGTATGATAAATTTATTTTAAGCTTAAAAAATAAAAGAAAAAGAAAAAAGAACAGATTTCCACCATCTACAACCAAGTGGCTATAACTGGAGACCGATATGCTCAGTGAAATGAGCCAGTCCCCAAAGAACAAATATATGCTTACTTTAATACAAGATAACTGCCATCCAAACTACTAAACAAATAGATATAAAGGTAACAAGGTACACACACGTAATCTCACAAATGAAGGTTGTAATGGAGACCAGACTACAAACAATCAAAAACTGACAGAGTACCTCTCTACTCCCAAAAGTAGGCTCCCAAGAACACTTCTGAATACACCTAGACAGCAAGATACTAGACCCTCTACCATTGCTTCTGCCTACAGTGCCATGACCTACGTAAAGAGCAGATGCTGCAGTCAAGACTCCAGCTGAAGGACTATATTCTGTAAAACACAGGGCACGATGCAGAAGGGAGATGGGAAGGGGGAAGGAGGAAGCCCTAGCCCTGCAAAATGGTAAAACATAAACTAACAATTTTTACCACAGTTTATCACGTTTATCACAGCACTATTCACAATGGACAAGATGTGAATTGAGCTGAATTACCCACCAGTAGATGAATGACTCAAGATAAGATGATAGACCCAGCATGGTAGCCTAGCATCTAAAGTCCTCGACTTGCACATGCCAGGATCCCATATGGGTGCCAATTCATGCCCCAGCAGCCCCACTTCCCATCCAGCTCTCTGCTTGTGGCCTGGGAAAGTAGTGGAGAAAGGCCCAAGGCCTTGGAACCCTGCACCTGCATGGGAGATCCAGAGGAGGCTCCTGGCTCCTGGCTTTAGATTGGCTCAGCTCCGGCTATTGCAGTCACTTGGGGAGTGAATCAGCAGACAGAGGATCTTTCTCTCTGTCTCTCCTCCTTTCTGTATATCTAACTTCCATACACAACAATAAATAAATAAAAACTAAATAAATCTTTTTTAAAAAGATAACATCTTATGTATACACAATGGAATGATATTTAACAACAAATTTTAGCAAAATCCTGACATATCTTATGACTAAGAGACTAGATGGACCTGGAGGACATAATATTAAGTGAAGTAAACTAGGGTCAGAATGGCACACATCACATTATCTCATTTACATGTCAAATCTACACAAGCTAGTCTAACAGAAAAGTACCCCACTATGGCTGGCCTGTGGCGTTGTGTGTGTGTGTATATGTGTGTGTCTGTGTGTGTGAGTGGGGCGGGAGTATGAGTAAACCATTGTGAAGAAATTTAAAAAGATGATAAACTAGGCAGATCAGCTCTGGTGTACAGTTCCACACACTGTGCATTTAAATTAGCTAGAAACAAAACGTTTGAGTACTCTTATCACAATGAAATGATAAATGCTTGAGATAGTGCACAATCTAAATATCAAGAATTGATCCGTACACAACATGCATGTGTGCCAAAACACTGGGCTGCACTCCAGAAATACGTACAATTATTGTGTCCATTACAAAGTCAGTAAATTAGGGCCTGCAAGTAAACCTCGCGACTAAAGTCCTGGCGTTGCATGTGCCAGGGTTCCATCTGGGTGCAGGTTCTAACCCCGGCAGTCCTGCTTCCCATCCGCTATTTGCTTGTGGCCTGGGAAAGCAGTCAAGGACAGCCCAAAGCCTTGGGACCTTGCACCCACATGGGAGACCTGGAAGAGGCTCTGGGCTCCCAGTTTCGGATCTCTGCAGTTCTAACTGTTGAGGCCATTTGGGGAGTGAACCATCAAATGGAAGATGTTCTTCTCTGTCTCTTCTCTCTGACTTTGCAATAAAAATAAAAATAAATCTTAAAAAATAATATAAAAACAAAGTAAGTTGAAATTTTGAAAAACAGCAGAAAGAAATCATTAAATTTTAAAGATTTATAGTTGTAAGCAATGTCTTAGCACACATTTACTACTTTCTGTAGGTATTAAAGCCATTTCAAGAGACACATGTTTATGAGATCACATAGCCATAGACAGACTCAGATGTTTTATGCAGATCACTTAGCTAAGGAAAACTATAATTTGTTATGTAAGTCAGCCAGTTGTGTCCTTTTAGATCACACTGGGAAATGGCGGTTGATTTTTGCTGCAATTTGTTTTTCACTTTGTTACCTTGGTAATCGGCTGACTGTGTCCTTTCCTTGACATTCCATGAGCACCTACAGGGCTCAGACGCCAGTCAGTCCTTCATATTCCTGTGCTCAATGAGCTTTGAGAAATAAAATGTTAAGGGAATGTGCAGGAAGTAAAAAGGCTGAAAATCATCATTTCAGAGTTAGTTATTCAGTGTAGTAATTAGGTCACCACTTGGGATTCCTGTAGTATCCTGGTTTAAGCCTAACTTTAGCTAAGACACACCCCAGAAGGCAGCAGCCAATGGGTCAAATACTTGGATCCCTGCTACCCATACACCCAAGACCTAGATGGGTTCTAGGTGCCCTGGTTTTATCCTGGTCCAGCCCTGCCTATTGTGGGCTTATGAGGTGGGATAGAAAATCTCTTTCAAAGAAAATGTGAATAAATTCTGAAAAAAAATTTAAAATAGGGGCTGGCATTGTGACATATCAGCTAGGTGCCACCACTTGAGATGCCAGCAACCCACATGTGCACCATTTCAAGTCCTGATGTTTCCAGTCCCTAATAATGTGCCTGGGAAAGTAGTGAGGGAAGGCTCAAGGACTTGGAACCCTGCACAGGGCGGGAGTCATGAAAACTCCTGGCTTCTAACTGGTCCAGCTCCTGTCATTGCAGCCATTTTGGGAGTGAACCAGTGGATTGAAAACCTAATTGGGTCTTTCAAATAAATAAATACATCTCTTTTTAAAAAACTTAAACTAGTGTTTTTTTTTTTAAATATAAGCAATGTTATAAAAACGGAATCAGGAAATTACCAATATAGACACATAATAAATTAAAATGCATATTCTAATGAAGATCAGAACATTATGATAGCCCTCAAGCATCTCTTCCAAAAAACAACTATATAGTGGGAACTGCCTAGACATCGTCCCATACATGATACTCTGAATTTAACCTATGCAATGAATTAAAACCTATGCATTACTGCAGCCCAGAGTATATAATCTGTATCCAATCACAAGGGAACATCCGACTAAAGCAAGGGATTGTTAATGTTATAAAAGACAAATCTGGGGCCTGGCACAGTAGCCTAGTGTCTAAAGTCCTTGCTTCGCAAGTGCCAGGATCCCACATGGGCTTCAGTTCTAATGCTGGCAGCCCTGGTTCCCATCCAGCTTCCTGCTTGTGGACTGAGAAAGCAGTTGGGAAGGGCCTTGAAGAAATGACAGCTCAGAAGAAAGAATTATATTCAGTGACCAATCTTTATTTCTAAATACCTTCACAAAACATAAACAGGAATCCTAAATAGCTGATTATCAGAATAGAAATGCATAGCGCAAACATGGAACATCTTAGGGATATCAGTAAGTAAGGAACTCCAAAACGAAGTGACCGATGTGAAACAACATCTACCGATCCTATGTAAGAAAATCTGAATATCAAAATAATGATAGAACTATCACCTAAGTGTGTAACAAGAAGTCAACACTGTGGTACGGCATATTAAGCCACCACTTGCCAGGCCACAAATTCAAGTACAGGTACCTTGCTTCCAACCCAGCTCACTGCTAACATACTTGGGAAAGCAGCAGAACATGGCCCAAGTGATGGGTCCCTGCCACCAGGGGATGGGGTGCCTGGAGCCGGCCTCAGTCCCAGCTGAGCAAAGCCAGGAAGTAAAGCTCTGGTTGGAAGTTCTCTACCTTCCACATAACTGTTAATATACATGGGAATGCTGCACCTTATAATTCTAGACCAACTCCTCCATAGTAACAGAAGGAGTGGTGTACTGGGAAGTCACATCTGGTCACTAAAACAGTAAAAAACCAACTCAGGCACAAGCCACTGTTAAAATTACGAGTTCAACCCTGCTGAGGAGCCCAAAAGGAGCCATCTTAACCCAGTGATCATTCCACCTAAAGCTGAGTACCACATAAAAGGATGAAGTGAGAACACCTCAGTTCCTCTCTCTGTTATTCTCCACAAGAAATAAGTGATAAGTATGATCATAAGCAATTCCGGAAGTTGAGGGACATCCTAACAAATTGAATGGCATTACCTCTTCAAATGTCAAAATCTGGCCCAGCACAATAGCCTAGAGGCTCAAGTCCTCACCTAGCATGTGCCGAGATCCTATTTGGGCATGAGTTCTAATCCTGGCAACCTCACTTCCCATCCAGCTCCCTGCTGTGGTCTGAGAAAGCATTCAAGGATGGCCCAAAGCCTTGGGACCCTGTACCTGAGCGGGAGACATGGAAGACGCTCCGGGCTTCTGGTGTCAGATTGGCTCAGCTCTAACCGTTGCAGCCGCTTGGGGAGTGAATCATCAGATGCAAGATCTACCTCTCTGTCTCTCCTCCTTTCTGTATATCTGACAGTCCAATAAAAATTAAATCTTGGGGCCCATTGTGGTGGCCTAGTGGCTGAAGTCCTTGCCTTGAATGCGCTGAGATCCCATATGGGTGCTGGTTCTAATCCCAGCAGCCACGCTTTCCATCAGGCTCCCTGCTTGTGACCTGGGAATGCAGTCGAGGATGGCCCAAAGCCTTGGGAACCTGCACCCGTGTGGGAGACCCAAAAGAGTTCCTGCCTCCTGGCTTAGGATCGGCACAGAACCGGCCGTTGAGGTGCCTTGGGGAATGAATCATTGGGCAGAAAATCTTCCTCTCTGTCTCTCCTCTCATATGTGACTTTGCAATAAAAATAAATAAATCTTTAAGGAAATAAAAAATAAATAAATATTTAGAAAGTCAAAATCATCAGAAGATCGGGAAATAAACATTGCTGCAGATGGAAAAGAAGTGCATGCTCATGACTATTAGAGACACGGTTCAGAGTTGGGAGCACTGACTCTTCAGAAGATGTGATTTATTTGTTCGGTTTTATTGTAAGAGATAGTACTGGGGTAATTTGGGAAATCAGATGGGGACATCTGGATTAGACTGTAATAATACACTGCTGTTACCTTCCTGGTTTTGACAGGCATTCTCCGGCTATCTAGGAGGCAAACTGGGGTTTGAAGAGTATGAACATGCCATCTGAATTTACTTTCTAGTCTCCTATTTGACTCTCAGAGACATGCCGTGTCTGGGCGTATGGCTGGCATTCCAGCATTCCAGGACGAATGCCTGGGAAGCTCTATCACAACCTCCAATGGTCAGGACCACCCCGTACCAGTAATTATTCAGTCCAACATGCCAAGAATACTCAGATTAAGAAATGGAGAAAGATGAAAATTCCTGCCACTCACTACAAACCATGAACTACCTCTGCACCTCCTAGACATGGGTCACTTTGGCTTTATATCTACAATGATCAGAAAAAGCATTGGAGAAAATGCAGTCTTCGTGGCTTATCAGCTACATGAGGGTGCTGCTGTTTGGAAAGACTGGAATGACTGCTGAGGATACCTCCCACATATAGCTGCCCTGTTTTATTCTCCCCGTGTACACAGGGATAACCTATGTAAAAACCCCATGGAGGGGCCAGCGCTGTGGGGATTCAACATGCTACTGCAGCACGGCATCCTATATAGGCACCAGCTCATGTCCTGATTACTGATTTCTGCCGCCCACTAGAGAGATATGAAAGAAGCTCCTTGCTCCCAGCTTTGGCCAGACCTGGTACAGCCACTGTGGCCATCTGGGGAGTAAACCAGGGGATGGAATATCTCACTCTCTCCCACTCTGAACTCAGTATCTCAAGTACCTAAATCTTAAAAGGAAAAAAGAATGAGAAAGAGATAGAAAGAAAGAAAGAAAGAAAGAAAGAAAGAAAGAAAGAAAAGAAAGAAAAGCAGCCAGCCTTAGAAAACTGAGCTTTCCACAAATCCCAATTTTTCATTTACTTAAAGCAAACCACTTCAGGCAATGCAAGGCTAGGACTATTATGTTAAGACACATTACATCTTTCAAATGAGGTCAGTTCCAAAACCCTTTAGTTTTATAAACTGGTAATAATTTTCTTCTGATACTACCAGATTGTATCCACCAAGAAATAGGTCAGCTGCTGAATGGGTTTCTGTGACCTGGTTTACTATAGGCCAGATAGATTCTTTTTTTTGAAAAGACTTATTTATTTTATTACAAAGTCAGATATACAGAGAGGAGGAGAGACAGAGAGGAAGATCTTCCATCAGATGATTTACTCCCCAAGTGAGCCGCAACGGCCGGTGCTATGCCGATCCAATGCCGGGAACCAGGAACCTCTTCCGGGTCTCCCACGTGGGTGCAGGGTCCCAATGCATTGGGCCGTCCTCGACTGCTTTCCCAGGCCACAAGCAGATAGCTGGATGGGAAGTGGAGCTGCCGGGATTAGAACCGGTGCCCATATGGGATCCCGGGGTATTCAAGGCGAGGACTTTAGCCACTAGGCCACGCCGCTGGGCCCTAGGCTAGATAAATTCTTCAAAATCAGGTCAAGCACATGTACGCCACTACTGCCTTCTTAAACTACGTTAGCAGCAATAAAATGACAGTAACATGGAATTTAAAACAAAATCTAAAACTTTAACACAAGTAGATACAAATGAACCCAACTAAACAAGGAACACAGGTGGGCCTGGCCTAATGGCTCAAGGGCTAAATCTTTACCATGCACCGGCTGGGATCCTGTATGGGCACAGGTTCATATCCCACTTGCTCCACTTCCTGTTGAGCTGCCTGCTTATGGACCAGTAGGGCAGCAGGGAATAGCCAAAACCTTGGGACTCTACACATGGGAGACTTGGAAGAAGCCCAGGCTCCTGGCTTCAGATTGCCTCAACTTTGGCTGTTGCAGCCATTTGGGGAGTAAACCAGCAGGCAGAAGATCTCTTTCTCTCTCTTTCCTTCAGTTAATGTGCCTTTCCAATAAAAATAAATAAATCTTTTTAAAAATTCCCCTAAAAATTCTGTTAATTGCGTTGGTAAATTATTTTTGCTTATTTAATGTATTGCAAGTGATTTTTACTTTCAAAATACTGAAACTGTTTTATGCTTGGCCAGCATGAAGCCTATAAAGCTATGCCTTGTACCTTTTAATGTAACCCCTATCATCTTTTAGTATTTCTGAGTTCTCTGAACAATTAAAATGACCTACACTCATCTTGTACCCCACAGATGGAGACAGAGAAAAACGAGTGGTTCCATCTCCCATTCACTTCTTAATTACCCACAATGCCTAGGACTAGACAGACTGCAGCTGGAACCTCAATTTAGGTCTCTTGTGTGGATGATAGGGACCCAGAAGCCATCATCTACTGCTCCTAGGATCCACTACCACAAGACATCAAAACTGGGAGCTGAATCTGGGAACCAAACTCAGGCACTTTAATACAGGATGCAGGCATCACAGCTGGCATAAGAACTAGACTGCCCTCGGGACGGTATTTTCAGATACATATACATTGAGAGATGGTTACTTTCAACAGGGGAGTTAATACAGGCATCAACTTCCACAGTTACTTTTTTATTTTTCAAGATGTGTTTATTTTTATTATAAAGGAAGACTTACAGAGAAGGAGAGATACAGAGAAGGCAAGACACAAGGTCTTCCTTCCGCTGGTACACTCCCCAAGTGGTCGCAACAGCCACAGCTGAGCTAATCCAAAGCCAGGAGCCAGGACTTATTTGGGTTTCTCATGCGCATGCAGAGTGCCAAGGAGCTGGGCATTTTCTACTACTTTCCCTGACCACAGGAAGGGAGGTGGGGCATCTAGGTTACAAACTGGCACCCATATGTGATCCTGATGCATGCAAGACAAGAACTTTCGCCACTAGGCTACCGTGCCAGGCCCCTAAATTATCTTTTTTACAAAGTGGTTATTTTCATTTGTTCCAAACATAGTACCAGAGAGCGCCCTTTCAACCACTGATATACTCCCTAAATGCCCAAAATGGCCAGGCTGAAAACAAGTAGGAAACAGGAATCAGTAACTCCAATTCTGCAGATAGCAGAGACCCAAGTACTTGGGTTATATAATCTGTTGCCTTCCCTGGCACATGCGCAGGTACCTGGATTAGAAGTAGAGTAGTTGGGGGTCCAGCACAGTAGCCTAGTGGCAAAGTCCTTGCCTTGCACCACATGCCGAGATCCCATAGGGGTGCTGGTTCATATTCTGGCAGCCACATTTCCCATCCAGCTCCCTGCTTGTGGCCTGGGAAGGCAGTCAAAGACTGTCCAAAGCATTGGGACCCTGCACCCACGTAGGAGACCGGGAAGAGGCTCGGGACTCCTGGCCTTGGATTGATTCAGCTCCAGCTTTTGTGGCCACTTGGGGAGTGAATCAACAGATGAAGCATTCCCCGACCCGGGCCACAAAGGGCCCCCCAGACCCCCTAACCCTCCAGATTGCCAGGGGCTGACAGAGCATCCCCGACCCGGGCCGCAGAAGGCCCCCAGATCCCCTAACCCTCCAGGATGCTGGGGGCTGACAGAGCATCCCCGACCCGGGCCGCAGAGGGCCCCCAGATCCCTAACCCTCCAAGAGGCCGAGGGCCAGCCCCGAGCAGACCCTGCACAGGCCTGGGGAAGGAGCACCAATGTGCTACCCTTCCTGGAGACTGACCTTTTTTTTTTTTTTAAATATTTATTGTATTTTTATTGAAAATGCAGGCAGCTAAAAAGGAAGATCCTGTGCCCATTAACTCACAGTTTTGCGCAGCTCAGCTCTTCTCTCCTGGCCGAGCTGGAAGGCGGCCATTACTGAGCACGCTGGGGTCACGTAGGTGACGTCGTTACGTTGGCGCTGGGGTCACGCACACGCTGGGTTCACGCAGGCGTCAGGGACACTCTCACGGACCAGTCGATGCGAGTACTCCGAGCCGAGCGGACGCGTGGAAGCCGAGGTGAGTGGAGGTCAGGTTAGTGAGTGTGAGGGCCCGGGCCGGGGTGGGCTGGGGTGGAGGGTCACCAACAGGGACAGTGAGTGTGGGCCCCGGCCGGGGTGGAGGGTCACCGGCAGGGAGAGTGAGTGTGAAGGCCCGGGCCGGGGTGGAGGGTCACCGGCAGGGAGAGTGAGTGTGAAGGCCCGGGCCGGGGTGGAGGGCTCCTGGCAGGGATAGTGAGTGTGTGGCCCGGGCCGGGGTGGAGGGTCACCGGCCAGTGTGAGGTGTCACTGGCCTGCTGTAGTCAGTGCTGAGGGTCACAAGGCCAAGGTGGAGGGCCTCCCGGCAGGGGTGGAAAGCCCTGGGTAGGAAGAGAAACCTGCAGGGCCTTGAAAGGTGCCCCAAAACCCTACCCTTCCAGCAGGCGATATGACTGCCCAAGCGGCCCCTTACCCAAGAAAATGTTCTGAAGAGCAAAAACATCGAAATCTGTGAGATACAGTTTCTGCTAATATCTGTTAGTGAAGTGTGTCTCCTGTAGGCAACAAATAAATGGGTTTTGTTTTTAATCCAGTCCACTAATCTGTGGCGTACGGTTGAGCTTAAGCCTATTACTTCATGGGTTAATATGTATGAGTGGGAATTTGGTCCTGTCATTTTAGGAATGGGTTGTTCATTGATTTAGTGTTCTGTTGTCATTTTGCTGGAATGTTCTTCACATTTGCCTTTGGTTTTACTGGGTGCTATTCCTCTTCTCTGTCAAGAGAACATCTTTAAATATCCTTTATAGGGCAGGTTTGCAAGAGGTATATTCTTTTAACTTTACTGTGGAAGAATTTGTTTTCATTGCCAAAGAAAAGAAAGCTTTGCTGGATATGTTACCCTAAGCTAACAATTTTTTTTTGCTTTTAGAATCTGGAATATGTCGCTCCATTCTCTTCTTGCCTGTAGAGTTTCCTGTGAGAGGTCTCCTGTGAGTTTGTCATTCCTTTATATGTCAATTGACTTTTTTTTTTTTTTGTAACGTGCGCTTAAATTTAAGGATCTTTTACTGCTGTTTGATTGAAGAGAGGTTGATTATATATGTTGTGGTGAAGAATGTTTTTGGTCCACCCGGTTTGGGAGTTCTGTGACTCTTCTGGATGTTGTTTCCCAATTCTTTCGCTACATTGGGGAAATTTTTGCTTATTATTTCATTGAATACACCATTAATCCCAGCTTTTTTTTTTCTGCACCTTCTGAGACTCCCATAATTCTTACATTAGGGCTCTGTGTCTTTCAAATCTTGAATACATTCTTTAGCCTGATCCAGCTCTGCCTCCAGCCTTTGTTTTGTTTTCCCCTGGTGACAGGAAATATCTTCCAATTGTGAGATTCTTTCTTCTGGTTGCTTCATTCTATTTTGGAGACTTTCCACTGTACTTTTAATTTTCTCCACTGTATTCTTCATTTCTAATGTATCAGTTTTTATTTTGATTCATTTCCAGTGTGACATATTCCTTAAATTCCTTGAATGCCTGCTTTATGTGCTTCTCGTTGTTGATAAGCAGCTTTATAACAAGCGTTTCGAATTCTGTATCCCTCATTTTCTGGATGTCTTCCTTGATTAACTTTGAGATTGGTAAAGGCTTTTGCTCCTTTGGAGGGGAGTCTTCAGTAATATTCAATGTGCCTTGTTTGTTCTTTTGCTCTTGATCATTGTACATCTGGTTAGCAGAGTCTTCTCCTTGTGGCAGGTTTCTAAGCTGTGTAACCCACAGGTTTACAGTTTAATTTTACTTATTGCAGTTGGTACATGGCTCTTTGCTTGCTGCCAATTGTGCCACTCCCTCCTTTGAGTTCCAGATCTGGGTTCTTACATTAGATTTTCCCCATGGTCTCTGTAGCCCCAGCTCCTGGCTCACCATTCTCTATCAGCTTTGATGTTGTGCTGAGGCTGCACCATTGTCTGTACAACCTTTCTCCCACTTCCGGTTGGAGCAGGTCCCAGGATTAGGGAGACACCAGGTGTCCTATATAGCTAGGTTGTTGGTGATGATGATCTTGCTGGAACCTGTTGGGCATTAGTTCTGAGGGCCACATGACCTATTTTGACACATACGATGCCATAGTTAATGTTATTTTCCTGTGTGACCAGTGCAATCCACGGAACTCGGTGAGTTCTGGTGAGCTCAGCACATGTGCAGTTCACTGTTGTCTCCTGCAGTCCTGAAACTTTTGCTACACTGTACAAAATGGTGCCTGACATGCCACTACTAGAGTTCTTGATCTGCTGGAGGTCATGTCTGAGGGCTCCCTGGACCTGTGGTGGGTGGCACCTGTAGGATGCTACGTTGTTGCAGTTTACTGAGTCAGAAATGTGTTCACTCCCAGCTCAGCATATGCTCAGGCCTTTCCCTTATCTTTGCCTTCTTATTCAAAATGCTGCCCAGTTTGGCTCTTGGGGGCGAACTGGCCCGTGAAATCCACCCTGTTCCCGTAGTGCCCATCTAGAACCTGCTACTCTGTCTCTGCTCCTGGTCAAATCAAACAGACGAGCAGGATGGGCAGTTTTTTGTCCGGGTTCACCTCCAGAGCTCTCAGTGAAAATCCTTTCCCACCTGGTTGCTGGTGGAGTTCTGGCTGCTGGTCGAGTTCAGATTGCTGTTAGCTGAATGCCGCTGGAGTATCAGTCACTGCAACACCACACCATTGTGTCTGTCAGTCTCCAGATACCCCTCTGCTGTTGTTCTGTCCTCAATTTCCTGGAATGTATCTTCTCTGCTTCATCCTAATTAACTGTTTCTCAGTCTGTTTAAACGTGTTGTTACCCTATTCTGACATCTTGCCCTTTGCGTATTTCTTGATTTAGGTGCCCAGGGAGAGGAGGGAGGAGGAAGTGGGAGAGAGATATGGGAAAGAGAGAGTCAAGGGGAAATGGGGGTTGGGAAAGGGAACCAGGACAAGAAATGGGGGTGTGTATATGTGTGTGTGCTTAAGTATATATACACGTGCTTATAAAGGTGTATGTGTAATTATATATACGTGTGTGTATGTTTGTGAGTGTAAGAGTGTATGTTTTTACTTAAGTATGTATGTATGAATAAATGTGTTTAGGTATGTGTATACATATGTGCCTATACATGTATATTTATGCATGCTTTTACGTATATATTTACATGGTTTTGGTTAAGAATTATAGATATTTACATAGGTATATGTGTTTATGTATAATTGTTTATGCAATCAACAAATGGTTATGTGTGTGCATACATGCATTCATGTAGGTAATTCGTTGTGTGTATGTATTATGTGTTTATGATATATGTACCTATGTATTTAGGCATTGTGTGTTGGCATGAGTATGTATGAATACAGGTGTGTATTTGTTTACTTAGTTAGACATTTATGTATGATGTTTTTGTGTGTTTATGCATTTCTTGAAACACAATAGAGTGGGGCAGAGGGAATATATAAGTTCTTCACCCACTGGTTCTCTCTCTCTGCAAGTGGCTGCCACAGGCCACACTGGGCCTCACCAAAGCCAAGGTGCCAAATCTCCATGTGGGTCTTCCCCATGGGTGGCAGGGACCCAAGCATTTGGGTGGGGAAAGGGAACTAGGGGAAAGAATGGGGTCTGTATTTGTTGAAATGTACGTCTGTCAATATAGGTGTACATGTGTACTATATATCATAAAGTATATTTATGCAAATATGTATGTATGAATGTAGGCATGAATGAGTTTATATAGGTCTGTATTTGTGTATTCTCATGTTTAGATATGGGAACATTTCATGGGCTTTGAGCGGGCACAGGGATAGAGGGGACATGGGGGACAGGAGAGGAGGGAGGAAGAAGGGGGAGAGAGGGAGACTGTGAAGAAGAGACAAGGGGAAACAGGGTGGGGAAAGGGAAACAAGGCAAGGAATGGGGTATTGGTGTATTTGTATTGTGTGCGTATGTATATATGCATGTGCTCATATACATATAAGTAACTTACAATGGCATATGTGTAATTACATATGTATGTGCTTATATATGTAGTCGTGCATACTTTTACATAAGTGTATAATTAGGTAAGCAGGTGTTCTGGCATGCCGAAGTGGGAAAGAGATGAGGAAGGGGAGAGACAAGAGAGGATGAGGGTGGGGCTGCTGACACACAGGGAACCAGGACAAAGAATGGGGGTATTTGTGCATATGTATGTGTTTTTAGGAGAGTATAATATGTATGTATATGGATATCATAAAGGCATAGATTTTACTCTGTATGAATGTAGGCATTATGGCTTTATTGAATTTTGAATTCACAAGTGGACTCTATTGTCTGAATTCCTAGCTTTGGGAGGTTTTCCCAGTTGCTGGTGTTACTAAGTTTTTGCTTTCATTTCAGTTAGGTAAGGAACATAGTTTGTGTGATTTTAAATCACTTCAGTTTATCAGTTTGTTTCATGATCCAGGGAGTGGTCTGTGTTGGTGAATGGTTCTTTTGAACTTGAAATGAGTGTGTGTTCTGCTGTTGTTGAATTAGGTTCAATTACTGGGTGGAAAGGTTGAATTCTTTAGTGTTTTTGCTAAATTATTGACTGTTAATCTTATTGCTGGTTTTTGGGCAAGAAGTATTAAAGACTGCATTGCAGTTATAAATCTATGGATTCCTCCTCTGTTCTCTCAGTTTCACAACTTTTTTGTTTTTGTTTTTGTTTGATTGGTTGGTTGGTTTTATATCTTTTATGTATGGGAAGTGTTGTGAGGAAAATGTATTCAGGGTTTTTCTCTTCATTGGTCAATTTGCCCTTTCTTTGTTGGGTAAAGTTCATCTTTTATTCTAGCAGGTTTGTTTACTCTGCAATCTAGTTTTTCAGATATGAATATGGACACTTGGTTGTTGTTTCGAAAGATTTTGGTTGCCATGTCATTTTTTTTTTTATTCTACCTACAGTGTCTGAGATGGTCTGAAGCCAAGAAGCAGAAGCTGTCTCCAGGTCTCCCTTGTGGTTGTTGGGTTCCAAGGATTTGACCGTCCTCTGCTGTACTCTCCAGGAAGTGGATCCAAAGTGGAGCAACTGAGACATGAACAGACACCCATATGTGACACTGGCAACACTGGCAGAGACTTCTCCAAGAGCGGTTGCTTGGCCAACTGCTGTAATCTCCTCTGTGCTACAACTTTGTGGAGCCTTGGATGTCACCCAACTCCTTTGACCTCCATGTGCCAGGTCAGTGTCACCATGGATGCCATGCGGAAGATGACACCCAGGTGCATAGCAAGGCAGCAACTTGTTTGCAGGGGCCCTCACCACAGGCCCGTGTGCTCTTCAACATCACACAAGGCACTTGTCCAGCCAGCAGCCTCCCCTTCCCAGTGGTGCTCTGTGGAAACCACTAGGTCTCAGTGTGTGCAAGCTGGGCAGCAGCCAGCTGCAGGCCCTGGCTGGTGGTTTCCTTGAGTTGATCCTGAGACTCAGGGCTGCAGAAGCATCGGAAGCTGCAGATGTCCAGGTGCAGAATGGAGACCCTTGTTGGTGAGTGATGGCATCTCTTCTCACTTCCTTTTGTGATTTTGTTCTGCTGGTCTTGCTATGCCTTTGTACTTAGTGTATTACACCATTCTTCTGCAGCTGATTTGTTGTGTGTGTGAGGTTATGCTGCTGGAGAATGGAATTAATTCTGCCTCTTTCCCAGAATGGTTGCTTTTTATTTCCTTGCTTCCAGCTCCAGTTGCCCCACTGTAAAACCCCTAAAACAATGGATAGAAGTAAATGAGCACTCAAATGGTTCTCTTATACCTGGTCTAGGAGGAAAGATTTAAGTTATTTTGTTCATGTATGATATTAGTTGTAAGGAGATCTTTTCAGGGAAGATTGCTGTGAAGCTGAGATTTTTCTTCCATTCTTAATTTGTTGATTTTTTTAAATACTGCAGAGGACTTTTTTTCCTTCATGATAATGAAGTTCTTCTGTGTTGTGGTGTGTGTTTTCAATCAAATTTTTAAAAATCTTATTTCACTATTTGTATTTTCCCAGATAGCTTTGTTGTCTGTGGAGGTGATTTCCAGGTTTATAAATTTTTATTGTGTTAAAATGATTTATTACAACAATTGATTTTTTTCCATGTCATCCTTGTATTTCTGGAGTTATTCTGAAATACACACCAGATGTACATATTTTATTATGCTTCTGTAGTTTGCAATGTGTTGACAATTTGGCAAATAGTCACAAGTGATGCTTTTGTATAATAACTTCATAATCACATTGTTTTTTCTTTGCCTCTATTTCTTTGAATGGTCTGTGACTCAGGTTTTAATGATGTTTTAAGTATTTGGAAGTTTTCAGAAATGAAGCCATCTGGTTTTAAACATCTCTTCATGGTGTTTTGGTTTCTTACTAATTCTGTCTTGTTGTGAGTTACAATTGTGTTCAGATTGTCTTTCACTGGACTGAATTTTAGCGAATATGTCTTTCTTGGATGAATCTGTTCTATCTATATTGCCTAAATTCTTGAAAGATTGAACTAAGATGTTTTCAGTGTTTACGAATCCCTCCTTTCCTTTTCTGTTTTTAGTTATTTATGGTTGGGTATGACTGGCAGAAATTTTCTTCTTTGATTCTGATCTAATTTTGCAAGCGCTTTGTCTTTTTTCCTTGTTTTTTCTTGAGAATAATTTGTCAGTTTCATCGATCGATAGTCAATTGTAGACATGAATGAATTGCTGTAGTGATTTGGTATCATTTTAATGTTTTCTTTTTCTTCCTTCTACTTGCTTTACTATTTGCACTTATGGTATTTCAGGTAAGCATGTAGGTTATTGCTTTTATGCTCTGTATTCTCTAGACACAGTGGTAGAATTCCTTGTTGCTGTCCTACAGTGAGGGCCTTTGAAGACTAAGGGTCACATAGGCATAAAGAGGTTCTTCAATGCCCATTGGCATGTATGAGAGTTAAATGGGATGTAGGACAGACTGAACGAATTTGCAGTACATAGTGGCAAGCATGGGAACCAGAGTAGGGGGCAGGTCTGGTGGGGCTATGGGGAGCTGCCCCAACTAACTGCAGCTCCCATTGGTTTGTATGAAGTGGGCAGGATCAGGCTGGACTGCAACACCCATTGTTTTGCGTGGAAGACAGGGCTGGAAACAGAACTGACCCAGCAGTTGCAACCACCATCATGTGCATAAGCTGATTGGAGTGACGGGCCATGCAGGACCCTATACTCGTTAGCACACACACGAATCAGGAATGGGATCATCTCAGACGAAGTTTCTTTGGAAATCCCTCCAACTGAACTGCTGATCTCAGAACCCCAACCATGAAGAGACTGTCTCAGCCAGTGGATTCTGAATAGATTTCATCATATTTGGATTGGCGAGATTGGCAGCAATTCAAAACTGTTGATCTGTCAAAACTGCTTGAGCAGGACCCTCGAGCATGCCCCACATTGGGGACCTGGGGTGGGTGGGAGGCTGGGTGGGGCTTCTCCCTTTGTTTCTACCCTGACCTCAGATACAGGGAATAAATGATGGTATTAGTACGGAAACAGTGGTCTTACCCACTTTCCTGTTGCCCTTGACCCACTGTACCCAATCAACTATGTGAGATCATAAAAAAAATAGAGAGAGAGAGAGAGAGAAGAAGAAAAAAGAAGGAAGGTAGGTCTGAAACAGAATGTAATTTATGTTCTTGCAAGCTAGGGTGTCAGTCAGTGGTCAACTTGTGTTTGTAGCTGGCCTCTAATAAACAGCTTATGCTGAAAAAGAAAAAGCAAACACCACACACACCACCATGCTTTTTATCCATTAGTTTGGGGGGGTTCCTACACTCATTTTTTCCTGTTTCAACTCTTCAATATTTTGTCCTGATTTCCTGGATGCTTTCTCGGATTTCAGCTGGATATGGTTTTATTTTTTCCTGTGATTTATTGTTATTTTTGTTGTTTTGTTGTTGTTGTTTTATAGTGTACTTGCATAGGCTCTGGGGTTTCCTATCCCCTCCCCAAGTCCCCTTCCTCACTATTTCCCCCATATTAATGTAGTAGTATAGTCCATCATAAATAGTCACATGACCATCATTCTGATGCTTAACTGTAACCTTACTTTGCAGGTAGGAACAATGGAAGAGAGTCCAGGGTGTTATTGTCAGATCATATTTCTAAGTGTTGCTCAGAGTCCATCATTGGTTTGGAAGTAGAGATGCATACTGCATCACATCTTTACAGCTGGTTAGGATAGTTTCTATTACACAGTTACTATACTTCTTAAATGAAAAGCTGTAAACCAAAATCACCAACAGGATCAGTAATCAAAAACTTAGAATGACATCAAGTTAAATAACATGCGACTGAATGGCCAATATGTCACTGAAGAAATGGAAAAGAAAATCAAAAACTTTCCTGAGGAAGGCGATGCTCCCGTATGACCTAAGTGTCACTGAAGTTAGTAGTAGAAAAGAAGCACATTTTGAGGAAATGAAATAAAACACACAACTGTCAAATTCCATGAGATGAAGCAAAAACAGTGTTACAAATGATCTTAATAATGTCCTCCCTCTGTTGTTTCCTGTGTTGTACAGTAAGACAGTCAAGTGTATTCTTTTTTTTCTTTTTTCTTTTTTTTATTACATTGCATTATGTGACACAGTTTTATAGGTACTGGGATTCCCCCTATCCCTTCCCAAACCCTCCCCCCATGGTGGAGTCCTCCATCTTGCTGCATTGCCACAGTTCAAGTTCAGTTGAGATTCTTTCATTGCAAGCATATACCAAGCATAGAGTCCAGTATCTTATTGTCCAGATTAGCTCAATGGCTTCTTGGGGAGACCATCTCTTGTCTGAAGGTAGAGCGGGCAGAGTATCATCCCTATCAATTAAAAGCCCTAACATAACATCAGCAACAATTTGTAACGTTATGGAATTAGTGGACTTAGTATTGACTAGGCAAAATGTTAAAAAAAAAATGCAAGTTCTTAACCACATAATGTGACTTCTTCATTGACATTTCAATTTTAGTTTATATGCAACTGGGTTCTATACACCTTAAATGGCTATAGATTACTATTCAACTGTCTCATGTCTATTTTCATTGTAGTATTTGGCTTTCTATAGTGTTGAAGCGTAATTTTGCTACACCTGGCTTTTTTTTTTTTTTTCGGGAAGTCTAGACTGGCTTATAACTCTAACAAGACATATGTCAACAGTTTAGGTGCAGAACAGCTTTAAGGAGGGATGTGCAGAGAAATCTTCAATGCCCTAGTGAGGAGTAACTAATCTTTGTGTACCACCTAGTTAGATATAAGTGAGTCCACGCTGAACGTTTCCTGTCTGATTCTAGGCTTTCCTTGTTGTTCTCTGTCTATCTATTCTAGATTTTTTGTTTGTTTGGTTGGTTATTTGTTTTGAGGGGTTTCTGGAGCCATCCTGATGGTCATTGGTTGTGGACCCAGAGT
Source organism: Ochotona princeps (assembly GCF_030435755.1). Taxonomy (NCBI): domain Eukaryota; kingdom Metazoa; phylum Chordata; class Mammalia; order Lagomorpha; family Ochotonidae; genus Ochotona; species Ochotona princeps. The sequence goes on along the minus strand of NW_026696064.1, from coordinate 244,233 downwards.
TGGAACCAAGCGAGGACCAGAGAGAATTCCCCTCCCTGGTCCCGAAGGAAGTTTGCTGTTCTTCTGTTTCTGTGGACTGCTCAGGGCTGTTGGCTGTTGTTCTGATGCTCTTGGATCCTGGGAGGGAGGATTTGGACTTCTTCCATCCCATGTAGTAGATTCAAGCTGGAGTGGATGACCTTAGAGTTCTTGGCCTCCGAAGGCACTCCAATTCCCCATGGTCTCCTTGGTAGTTGGGGTATAGTCCTTTGTGCTTGTACTGATAGTCCACGGTGAGGATCCAGGAGTCTTCAGGGTTGGGATACCAGCCTCCTCCTGTCCACCTGCTCCGCTCTGGGGTCATCTCCTGCTCTATGCATATGACCTCCTGTTAAGGGGTTGTCGGGATCTCTCTTGATTCCCCCATATGTCTTTGTAATTTAACTATTGTCTAATGCTGATTTGAGTCTGTTGTCTGAGAGTTACCAGTTATGATCCTGGTAGGTTGTATTTCACATCTACCTCACACATTCTAGGGAGATGAAAGATTTCTCTGCTGTCCCGTTCCATTATAGAATAACATAGGGTATTAAAAGTATATTAGGTTTTACAGTTCTTTGATGTAGGTCATAAGCAGTCTGACTCACATTGATTGTTGGTTCATTGGTTATGTCACAATATCTTATTGCATGTGGGATAGGCGCTTGAGGTTGAGATAATGTTACATTTTACAGGTACTATTTTTCATATTGACATCATTTTATCTTAATTTAAGACAAACATGTGGTATCTAACCTTTTGGGATTGGCTCATTTCCCTTAGCATTATGGTTTCCAGTTGGGCCCATTTGGCCACAAAGAACTGCATTTTTTTTTTAAGAGCTGAGTAGTATTCCATGGAGTAGATGAACCATAGCTAAAAAGGAACCCTACTCCACTGCTGGTGGGGCTGCAAGTTGGTACAGCCTCTATGGAAATCAGTATGGAGAACACTGAAACAACTCAAAATCTGCATACCATATGATCCAGCAGTAGCACTCCTAGGAATATACCCAAAACACCTGTTACACAAGAAACCAACATGCACCCCTATGTTCATAGCACAATCAGTAATTGCAAAAACATGGAAGCAACTGAAATGCCCATCAGCAGAAGACTGGATAAGTCAAGTGTATTCTTGGCGTCAGCTTTCTGCCGTTAATGTGGTTTATGATGTTGTTGGCATAATCAAGGGTAGCAAGTTAATATTCCTTTTTTAAAGATTTATTTATTTTTATTGGAAAGCCAGATATATAGAGAGGAGCAGAGACAGAGAGGAAGATCTTCCATTGGACGATTCACTCTCCTAGTGATCAAAATGGCCGGTCCTGCGCCTATACGAAGCCAGGAGTCTCTTCTGGGTCTCCATGCAGGTGCAGGTTCCCAAGGCTTTGGACCGTCCTCAACTGCTTTTCCCTGCCACAAGCAGGGAGCTTGATGTGAATAGGGTCCTTGGGGATCAGAACAAGTTTATGCTTGTTTACGTTCGTTTTTGTTTTGCATTCTTCATGGGGGTTGTCTTACATTCGAGTGAACATGGGATATCTGTCCTTTTGGGATTCGCTCATTTCACTGAGCAAAATGGTCTTCAGTTGAAACCATTTGTTTGCAAAGGGTAATATTTTATTCTTTGAAATAGCTGAGTTGAATTGCATAGGGTAGTTGTACCACAGTTTCTTGATGTGCTCCTCCTTCAATGGACGTCTAACTTGTTCCCATGTTTTTGCCATTGTTGATTGTGTTGCAGTGAACGTAGAGGTAAATGTTGCTTTCTCATGTGTATGTATCAGTTCTTTTTGATATACTCCCAGCAGTGGGATTGCTGCGTTATATGATAGGTTAATTTTCAGTTGCCTGAGTATTGTGCATACTGATTTCCAATTGCCTCTCTTTCTGTTGTTTTGGATAGTTGATGAAGAATTGTGGTCATTTCCAAATTGGAATACATTGTAGAGTTAAGTAGTGAAGCTGTCTGGACCCAGATATTTCTTTGCTGGGAGGGATTCAATTACTGATTTGTTCTCTGTTTCACTTATAGGTTTATTTAGGTGATCTGTTGCCTCATGACTTAGTTTAGGTAGGTGGTAGGACTCCAGGAATGTATCCATGTATTGAAAGTCTTCTGATTTGTTGGCATGTATTTATTTGTAATTATATCTGGTTATTCTCTGAATGGTTATGTTATCTCTTTCATCTTTGATATTCTGTTCCCTATTTTCTTTCATCCTACTAATCTTGTTTTCTTCTGTTTTTCAAAAAAAAAATCAGTTTAGTTTAGCCAGTGGGGTGTCTATTCTGTTTATTTTCCTGAGGAACCAACTCTTTACTGATTTTGTGTATTATCATTTTGGTCTCTGGTTTATTTGCTTTCATTTTGATTAGTTGTTCATTTTTTATGTTGAACTTGGGAATATTTTGCTTTTGTTTTTGTAACTCCTTCAGGTGTATGCTTAGCTCATTTACCTGGTGGCTTTCTTGTTTTCTAATATGGGCACTGCTTGGGATAAAGTTACCTCTTACCACTGCCTTGGCAGTGTCCCACAAGTTTTGGTAGGTTGTATTTGTGTTTTCTTTTGTTTTAAGGAATTTTTAAATTTCCTCTGTGATTTCTTCTCTAAGACATGGTTTGTTGGATAGCATTTTGTTCAGCTTTCAAGGCTTTACAAATTTTCTGGGGTATATTGGTTTCCTGGTAAATAGCTTTGCTTCATGGTGGTCTGCGAAGATGTATAGGATTGTTTCAGTTTCTTTTAAAAATTGCTGCAGATTATTTTGTGACATATGACATGGTCAATCCTGGAGAAGGTTCCATGTACAGCTAAAAAATGTATATCCAGTTTCCATGAAATGAAATGAAATGTTCTGTAAATGTTAATTCATCCCATTTGTTCTATTGTCTGTGTGAAATTTGTTGTTTCCTTGCTGAATTTCTGCCTTGTCGATCTGTCTGTTGCCCTGAATGGGGTGTTAAGGTCCCCTGCTACCGTTGTGTTGGTTTCTATGTCTTCTGTTAGGTCTGTCAATGAATGTGTCATGTAGCTGAGTGCATTTCTACTTGGTGTGTATATATTTATTATTATTTCTTTTTGCTGGGTGGATTCCCTTGTTCATTATATAGTGTCCCTCTTCATCTCTTTTAGTGTTTTTCACCGTGAAGTGTATGTCATGTGATATTAGTTTGGCTACACTGGTTCTTTCCTTTCTATTGGTATGAAATATCCTTTTCCATCCTTTCACTTTCAGCTCCCTCGTATTTTTGTTGATGAGATGTGTCTCTTTTAGGCACAAGATTTCTGTGTTCTGCTCTTTGATCCAGTGTGTTAATCTGTGTCTTTGATCGATGAGTGTAAGCAAGTGACATACAAAGTTAATGTTGATAGGTTGTGATTTTGTCCTTTTGTTCTTGTTTGGGGATCTCTGTTTAACTTTGGCATCCTCTGTGTACTTTAATAGAAGGAACTTCCCCTTTACCATGGTTGAGAATGGCTAGCTTCTTTTCTTTGTGGCCCCCATGTGGGCTTTCATTTCAAGTCAGTGTTTGTCTATATTGTGTTTGTGGCTTCTGAATTTGTGGGTGAGGATGCTTCAGCCTCAGTCTCTGCTCTCAGTGTCTCTCTGGCCATTTCCCTCAGCCTCTTGGGCAGTGTTCCTTTCTCTGGTCCCTTCCACATTTCATGGAGCAAGTGAATCTGTGGATTGATTGGTAATGTGTCTGCTAAAAATGATGTTCTGTTTGGAAAGTTAGCTCTGCCAGTAGTTTCCCAACCATAGTGTTAGCAGGGACTGCTCAAACATGACACCAGGTGGTTCCTGCCTGAAATCTTGAGGATTTTCATGTTCCCAGCATGGGTGTAGACTGCTGGATTTTAGTGCTTGCTCAGGCAAATGTGTCTGAGCTTTCCTTGCATTTCACTCCTGGATTTGTGGATTTCATCCCATCCCAGTCTCTTCCCCTTAGGCTTCTAGCATCTCTATGTAGGTTGGCTCCAGTGACTCTCCGGGAGTTTAAGTATTGGACCTCTGTGTCATGTGGGTAGTGTCTTCCTTCCCTGAGTCCCACCCTCAGCCATTCACTCTGTAGCAGCTCACTCCCCAGCACTGTGTCTTCCCCCACCTGGAGTGTCATCGATCAGGTGGGCCTGTGAGCTTTTACTCATCCTTACTTCCCCTCAGCTGAGTGTTGTTCTGTGGCTTTTTGCCTCACACTGTCACTATGTAGCGTGGAAGATTCCTGTTGTGAGTTCACCCTTGTGCTGGCTCCAAATTCCCCAATCCTGTGTTTGTGGGTTGTGCTGCCATCCTGTGGCTCACCTGGCTCACCTTATGCCTGGCTTGCTGGCTGCCAACTTGTGCATTTTCAACAGCTGTTTTGCACATCTCCGCTTCTCTCCAGTGCCCTCCAGCGAGCTTCAGTCAACCAGTCTGGTGATTTTCTTTTTTACAGCTCTGCGCTGCACCTGACTTTGTCTTACAGCTCACTTTGTACTGTTGGCTACACTCTCCTGGCTCAATCGATTGTCTTTACTGATTTATCTGGCTATGGTTTTGTATAAGTAAGGATCCCTGTTATCCTTCAACAGTTCTTCATGTTGAAATCAATAATGTCAACATGGAAAACTGCAAGGAAATCCCTGCCTCTTGGGGACATAGTGAAGGGAATGGAATTTTTCTCTAGACACATATCCACAGACCCGTGTATTCTAGCGCTGCACACAGTTGCATAGATAATCAGTAAAACAAGGTGGACAAAGGATAAAAAAAACATGTAGTGTATGTCCGGAAGTCTATCTTTTTTTCTTTTTCTTTTTTGTTGCAAAATCAGATATATAGAGCGGAGGACAGAGAGGATGATCTTCCTTCTGATGTTTCAGTCCACAAGTGACCTTCAATGGCCAGTGCCTCGCTGTTCCGAAGCCAGGAGTTAGAAACTTCCTCCAGGGCTCCCACATGGGTGCATTGTCCCAAGGCTTTGGGCTGTCCTCAAGTGCTTTCCCTGGCCACAAGCAGGGAGCTGGATGGGAAGTGGAGCTGCCGTGATTAGAACCGGTGCCCATATAGGGTTTCGGTTCATTCAAGGTGAGGACTTTACTTGCTAGGCTACTGTGCTGCCCCCTCTAACTTTTTAAGAAAGATTTATTATAAAGACTTTGTATCAGGTGTTATATTTTAGTGGAAGTCAATTTCCCGACCAGTTCTGTCAGAAATACTGATAGCAACAGGCATGAAAAGATCAAACTAGCTGATTGTGTATTCAGGGTGATATCCACTCTTGCCCTAAGATATCTAGTCTGCACCTTCTTTGCCAAATGTAAGATGAATGTGGTGACAGTCTGATGGCAGGACCAAGAAGGGCTATTATTCAGGCAGCTGCCTGTCTCCAAGAGGTAGAGACATGCAGGTGAACAGGGCTGCCACCCTGGTCTCAAACCCGTGACGACCACACTTGATTTATGTCTGTACCTCTTTGATTGGATCCCGGACGTGATTCCTAACTATTTTTTTAAATTATTTTGCATTATGTGACAGTTTCATAGGCTCTGGGAATCCCTCCACCCCTCCCCACGCCCCTCCCCCCTGGTGGATTCCTCCACCTTGATGCAGTATTACAGTACAAATTCAATCAAGATTCTTTCCTTGCAAACATATACCAAGCATAGAGTCCAGCTACTTATTGTCCAGATGGGTTGAACAGTTTCTTGGGGAGACCATTTCTGGTCTGAAGTTAGAGCTGGTAGAATATCTTGAACCACTGGAGGCTACCAATATTTAATAACAACAAAAAACTTCCTGTTCTATAGCCTACTTGATCTAGATTCAAACACAAAATAGATATTTCCAAATTCATTTGCTATCATAAAAAACAAGAACATTTTAAAAGCAGAGCAAACAAGAATCCACTGCATAAAAACATACTCAAGAGTACAGGTACACCTGTGTGTCTCTGGTGGAGGAGGAGTGTGGAGGAGGGGAGGGAGGGAATGTACATACATTAGTGGACAAAAATCTTGGGGTAATTTCCATATTTATTGTACCTGATGGTAAGTTGGCCTTTCTTTTTTTAGCTGTAAGAAGGAAATCAAGCATCGCTTTCTAATTTTCTAAAGTCAGTCTTGCTGTTGGTAACACTGTTCCTGAATTATACAGCGAGAATATATTAGGATCACATGATCAGAAACTGAAATGGGGAAAATCATATTAAGAAAATCAATACGAGCAGAAGTGAATTAAATCTGTCAATATATTCTATTTTTGCTTTAAAACACTTGGTGGTGGCTCTCAAAAAAAAAAGAAAGATTTATTTATGTGACTTTGGAAGTCAAATTTACAGAGAACGAGAGACAAGAAGGAGATCTTCCAGGCACTGCTTCACTTCCCAAAAGTATGCAATGGCCAGAGCTGAGGTGATCCTGAAGCCTGTAGCCAGGATGTTTTCTCTGGTGTCTTGTGTCAGTGTGGAGGTCCAGTGAGCTGAGCCATTCTCTGCTGTTTTCCTAGGTCCTAAGCAGGACTTTCATTAGGAAGCAGAGGAACCAGGACATTAGCCAGCACGTACATAGGATAGCAGCTCTATAGGTGCAGGGTCAGTCTGTTACACCACTGGGCTGTCCCTTCTTCCCCCCTCTACAATTGCATTTGTGTCCCTAACCAGAGCCATGTCACTTATATTGGTGGTAGTGTGTGAGGGTATTTCACAGCATCCATGGATAGACAGAATTAGCATATAATGTGTATTTTACACAAACATTCCGAAGACCCTTGTAGCTGACCCAGTGAGTCCACTTTTTGCCTGAACATTGTGGGACTGGGCCTGGTCCAGGTGAAATCAGCAAGCTTGTGAGATCACCACTCCTACACTGGGGAACATGTGATTCTTGAACCAATTTCCAGACCTGATCATGTAGCAAGAGTGCCGAATTTCTGTGTTTCTGTTGCCCAGAAAGTCTCTAGCTAGAGTGAACTGGTTTTACAGCAGCCAGTAAGGACAAGCTCTCCATCCGGTTAGTGTGCATAGCCAGCAAGGCAGAAAGTGAGCAGGTGGTCAAGTAGATAACAGAATATAATCAAACTCATCATGTGCTCATGAATGAGGAGAGTTGTGGGTGCTTCAGAGTGTAGTTCCAGAAGGCTGTGTTGACAAGTTGGCATTTGACTGAGACCTGAACGAATTTTGTTGAGACATGGCCAGGTATTTTGTGAGTCTGTTTTAATTTAATCCACCTTTGAGCATGGTACGCGGATGAACAGAGAACAGGGTCTTGTAGCTCATTTGTGACTAGGTAGATAGGAGTCAAACCCTTGTTCCCATTTTACCACATCACAGCCTATACAGAGGGGCTGAACAGCTGTCATCTCTGGATAGTCCTGCAGTAATGAGAGGAGAAAAAGAAAAAAGGAATTGTTTTACCTTCTTATTCCTCATCAGCAGTTGTGATTTTAATCAGAACAACTTCCGGTGTGCAAGGCTATTATACTAGTAGAGCGATAGTTGACTGCTTCAGGTAATCTCACCTGTGTCCTCCTCTGCCCAAAGGGGCAGATCTGTGGAGGAAAAAGGAGTACGTGGCACAGCGTCTTTGTCAATTTTCTTCTATTTAAGTTTTGTATGAGTAGTGGTTTTCCTGTATGTCCTAACTCAGGGAAATATTAAGCCTAGTTACTATAATGTCGATTAAAATGTTGTCATGCAAACAAAATATAAGGAGGAGATTGTAATCGAGAGAGAATGGATACCATTATATTGTTAGGATTATCTCTGGAAATCACAATGAACTGTTGTAAAAACGAATTTTAGAAATTAAAACAACCTGGTGCGCCACCTAGTGGCTAACCCCTCACCTTGCATATGGCTAGCATGGCATATGGGCGTCAGTACCTGGCCCTGCTGCTCTACTTTTCATCCAGCTCCCTGTCTGTGGCCTGGGAAAGCAGTAGAGGACCGCCCAAAGCCTTGGGACCCTGCACCTGAATGGGAGACCTGGAAGAAGCCTGTTTTTCCTGGCTTTGGGTTGGCTTAGCTCCAGCCATTGTGGCCACTTGGGTAGTGAACCATTAGATAGAAGATCTTTCTCTCTATTTCTTCTTTCTCTAAATCAGCCATTCAACTAAAAACAAATGAGACGTTTATTGTTCTTCTGTTTCTGCGGACCGCTCAGGGCTTCTGGTTGTCTTTCCAATGACGTTGGTTTCTGTACGGTAGTGTTTGGACTTCTTCCATCCCCTGCGGAAGCTCTGGTTGGGGGTGGGTGACCTCAGAGTACTCGGCCTCCGAGGGCATCCAATTCCCTGTGGCCTCCTTGGCAGTTGGGATATAGTCCTTGTTGCTCATATTAATAGTTTGTGGTTAAGGTCTGGGAGTCTTCATGGTTGGGATCCAGGCTTTCTCCTTTCCACCTGCTCCACCCTGGAGTGCCCCCCTGCTCCACGCACATGACCTCCTGTTAAGAGGTTGTCAGGATCACACCCGATTCCCCCCTCATGCATTGGTATAGTAGTTTTACTATTGTTTAGTGCCGCTTTGAGTCTGTTGTGTATGAATTACCAGATTTGATCTTGATAGGCTATATTGTACTTTTTCCTCACTCTTTTTATGGTCCTGAAAGGCTTCCCTGCACTCCCCCACATTACAGATTAACATAGCGTATTGAGGGTATAGTAGGTTTTACAGTTTTTCGATGTAGATCTTAAGTATTCTGACGCTGGGTGGGACACGAAGATTAGTCACTCTTCACCGTGGTGTTGGGGACTTTTCTGCACACCCCCCCAAAAAAAATGTTCTGCACCTTAATTGTTGACAAATGTCTTGTTAGAGTTACAAGCCAGTCTAGATTATCCCAAAATCTGCCAAGATCAGTAAAATATACTTCAACACAACAAATGGCTAAATACTAAAATGAAATAGACACGAGACAGCTGAATGGTACCTTATAGCCATTTTAAGGTATATAGCAGCCGGTCCTGTATACAAACTAAAATTGAAATGTCAATGAGCAAATCATAGGTTGTGGTTAAGAACTTGTTTTTTGTTTTTTTTTTTTAACATACTGGTTACGCAAAACCATGTCAATTCCATAATGTTACAAATTGCTGTTAATGTTATATTGGGACTCTTAATTGACTGGGATGATATTCTACCAGCTCTAACTTCAGACCAGAAATGGTCTCCCCAAGAAACTGTTCAACCCATCTGGACAATAGGTAGCTGGACTCTATGTTTGGTATATGTTTGCAAGGAAAGAATCTTGATTGAATTTGAACTGTAATACTGCACCAAGGTGGAGGAATCCACCAGGGGGGAGGGGCGTGGGGAGGGGTGGGGGGATTCCCAAAGCCTATGAAATTGTCACATAATGCATAATAATTAATAAAAAAGTAAAAAAAAAAACAAAAAACAAATGAGTATTAGATTTTTTTAAATCAGCAGAACATCCAGGACTTGGGGGGAAAAAAGAAACAGAGGAAGAGAGTGTGAGAGAATTACAACAGCTGACGTGGTGAAAATGCACACAGCAGTTACCCAGCTCCACACTGACAGGTGCATGGATGTAAAGCCAGTACCTGGGAGGGACCAGAGTGCGGCTCATATGGTGTGGTGTCAGAATCCTGGGTTCATGGTCTAGCTCCAACATTTGCAAACCAGAAACCTTCAACAAGTAACTTGACCTTCTGTGGTCTCATGACCTAACAGAAAGTGATAGCTAGGAAAATACAGCAAATGTACAGTGGTACTTTAAAGTGTGTAGAGGCAGTGTGTTTGGCCTATGGATAAAAAGCCCATTTTCCATACTGGATCCCTGGTTCAATAGCCACATCCACTCCTGACTGGCGCTTCCTGCTAATGCAAATGCTGGGAGGCAGTGGTGATGGATCAATCTGGTATTTGGTTTTCTGCCACTCATGTGGGAGACTTGGGTGGAGTTCCTGGCTTTGGCCTTGACCCAGCGCCAGATGTGGAAGCCTTTGGGAGAACAGTAGATGGGAAGGTATGCTGTCTCTTTGTCTTGAGGAAACAAACAACAAAACCACTAAAAAGCATTTATGGAATTGTGCCCAACAAGCACCACCACCAAGGTATTGTATTCTGTAACTAACTGGAAGCTCAATCAAGGCTTGGCTCAGGAGAAAGTCCTGTGTTTTCCATTGTGTGGGAGAAGTTGCCCTAGCTTATCCTCTGCCTTTTATTCTTGGGTTAACCTTGCTGGAACTAGAGCTGCTGATGAGTAGAAGTCATTTCTGCCAAATCAGAATTAGGAGGCAGCAAAGTATTCACTGCCATCCATGACAAAAGCACCTGCTGTAGTTAATGTTCAGCAATGACAAGTTGCTTACCACTCCATGTTTCTGCTGAAGAGATACTTAGATGAGGCTTTTTCATATTTTTATTGAAAAGTCAGAGATCAGACAGGAAGAGAGACAGAGAGAAAGATCTTCCATGCATCGATTTACTCCCCAAGTGGCTGCAGTAGCCAGAGCTGAGCCAAACCAAAGCCAGGAGTCCGGATCCTCTTCCAGGTCTCTCACATGGTACATGGTCCCAAGGCTTTGGGTCATCCTTGATTGCTTTCCCAGGCCACAATCAGTGAGCTGCATGGAAAGCATGGCAGCCAGGATTAGAAACAGCACTCATATGGGATCCAGGTGCGTGCAAGGTGAGGACTTTAGCTATTAGGCTACCGTGCAAGGCCCTAGGTGGACATTTCTTAGAAATGTTCTGTGCTTATTTGAAAAGCAGAGAGGGACAAATAGAGAATAATCTTCCATCTACTGGCTCAGTCCCCAAATGCCCAAAATGCCCAGGGTCAGTCCAGGCCAAAGCCAGAAGGTCAGAACACATTCCAGACCTCCTTAGTGCAGCAGGGACCAGCCTCTGGAGCCACCACCTGCTGCCTCCCAGTGTGCACGTCAGCAGGGAGCTGGAATGGAGGACAGAGACTGGAGCCAGACCCAGGGATTCTGCTGCAGAATGTGGCCTCCCAGGTGGTGTTAGCAAACACCCACCCCTATTTGATGGTGTTTATGTTACAATTCTCTTATTTTCTCTGTTTTAAGCTATTTTTACCTAATGCAACTCAGATACCAAACATGATCATTGAGTTCTGTCACTTCTGTGTTTTTAAAAGACACTTATTTTTATCATAAAAGCAGATTTACAGAGACAAGAAGAGAAAGGGAGAAAGATCTTCCATCCACTGGTTCAGTCCCTAAACGCCACAGTGGCCAAAACTGAGTTGATTGAAAACCAGGAGTCAGGAACTTCCTCCTGTTTTCCCATGGGGGTGCAGGGTTCCAATGCTTTGGGCCGTCCTCTGCTGCTTTCCCAGGCCACAAGCAGAGAGCTGGGTGGGAAGTAGAGCATCCAGGACACGAACTGGCACACATATGACATTCCAGTGCATGCAGGGCAAGGATTATAACCACTAGGCTACCATGCTGGGCCCCGCAAGTCTATGATTTCTTAGATAAAATGAAGAGTTTAGCAGTCTTCAAGTGAAGAAAAAACCAGCATATCTCGTCCACCTTGGCTGGTGCCTGGTGCTCAGCTTGTCAGGTGACTGCTGACTGTCTGTCACCTGCCTGTTCCCCTGATGTGCTTTGTCCTTGCTCCACCCCCCACGTGATTTTGTGGAAGACAACACTGACAGCTGAAGCTCCCTCTCTGGCTACTCTCCCATGCCCATGCTTTGTGCAACCATGGCATTCTTTTTAAATTTTTTGGGAACCACTCTTTTATAAGGATTTATGTTTATTTGAAAAATTTTACAGAGAGGGAAAATAGACAGACATAAGAAATCTTGTACCTGCTGTTTCAATCCACATTGACCCACACAGCTGGAGAATAGCAAGTACAAAGCCAGGAGCCAGGAGTTTCCTCTCAGTATCACCCGTTGTGGCATGGGCTCAAGGAACTAAGCCATCAACCGTGGCTTTTCCCAGAACACAAACAGGAGGCTCAATGGAAAGTAGAGCAGCTGAGACATGCCTTGGGACCAATTTCTGATGCCAGCACCACACTCAGAGGCTTAGTATGCTTTGAAACTGAGCCAGTCTGTTCCTTTTCTTTTTTCTTTTCCTTTACAAATAAATAAATCTAAATAAATAAATCTAAATCTATTTACTTGGAAGTTTTACAGAGAAAGAGAGGGAGGGATATATCTTCTGTTTGCCGGTGCATTACCCAAATGCATGCGAAGACTGTAGCTGGGCTGATTCAAAGCTGGAAGCCAGGAGTTTCTTCCAAGTCTCCTTTGTGGGTGTGGAGGCCCAAGGACTTGAGTCATCCTGCACTGCTTTCCTAGGTTTTGATCAGGGAGCTGGATCAAAAGTGGAGCAGCCAGGACTAGACATGGTGCCCATATGGGACACCTGTGCTGTGGATGGATTATTTGCTTTGCTACCATATCAACCTCAGTCACAGTTTTCTTCCTTTCTCTCTCTCTCTCTCTCTCTCTCTCTTTTTCTGAGATTTATTTATTTTTATTGAGAAATATGCTATAGAGAGAGGAGGAGAGACAGAACGGAAGATGTTCAGTCTGCTGATTCACTCCCTGAGTGGATGCAACAGGCAGTATTGAGCTGATCTGAAGCCAGGAGCTTCTTCTGGGTCTCCCACATCGGTGCAGGGTAGCAAAGCTTTGGGCTATCCTTGACTGCTTTGCCATGCCACAGGCAGGGAGCTGGATGGGAAGCAGGTCCTTGGAGATTAGAACCAGTGCCCCTGTGTGATCCCAGTGCATGAAAGGAAAGGACTTTAGCTGCCAGGCCACCACACTGGTCACCACCGTTTTCATGAGATATGCTCCAACTCAGTTCCTGATACATTCCCTTGCAGACACAGTCTTCCTTGCAAGCCTTTGCTGGCTTCAGAACGTGCTCTCCAGGATAGTGCTGTTCATCAGAAGTGCACCTGCCATGCCTGGAGAGGAGGGATGACCTCGTCCCAGCACAGGCCTCACCTGGGATGAACAGTCCCAGTGCAGAGTGGAGGCTCTGCAGCCCCTGTACTGTTTGAATTCCCTGCTCCCCCCCCCCCTCGCCCGCCAGTGATCAGTGACTGATTCTACATGAACTTTTTTGCCCAAGGGCCCTTTCTGTTCTAATGGAGCAGGTAAGGGAGCCCAGAGTAGCCAAGGAGCTGGCATTCCTGGCTTCTGGACATGAACACTTGGCTCTTCTGTACCTGGTAGGTGATTTTGTGTGATACAGGAATGCGTTCAGTGGAAAAGTTCATAAAATGTGCAGGTAGAGTAGTGTCTCGACCCAGAGCTTTTCTTAGATGGAGCCATTGGGAATCATGTGTGGATCCTAGCAGGCAAGATCAGGTGTATGTTGTCACTGGGTTTATTATTAGATCATTATTATTTAACTGAAAATATATTGGGCCCTGTGTGGTAGCCTAGTGGCTGAAGTTTTCATCTTGCATGTGTCTGGATCCCAAATGGGTGCTAGTTTGTGTCTCAGTTGCTCTAGTTCCCTTCAAACTCCCTGCTGGTTGTCTGGGAAAGCAGTCTAGGATGGTGCAAAGCCTTGGAACCTGCAGCTGTGTGGGAGACCCAGAAGAAGCTCCAAGTTCTTGGCTTTGGATCAGCTCAGATCCGGGCATTGCAGACACTTGGCATGTGAACCAGAAGAGGGAAGATTGTTCTGTCTTCCATCTCTCTGTAAAATGTAGCTTTCTGGGCCCAGTGTGGTAGCCTAGTAGCTAATGTCCTTGCCTTGCACATTCCAGGATCCAAAATTCGTGTCAGTTTTAATCCTGGCAGCCCACCACTTCCCATCCATCTCCCTGCTTGTGGTCTGAGAAAGCAGTCCAGGATGACCCAAAATCCTGGGACACTGCACATTGTGGGAGACCTGAAAGAAGCTCGTGGTTTCTGGCTTCAGATCAATGTAGCTCTGGCTATTGTTGAAGCTTGGGGAGTGAATGAATGGACAGAAATCTTCTCTGTCTCTGTGTATATGAGTTTCCAATAAAAAGAAATAAATCCAAAAAATAATGCCTTTCCCATAAGAAGAAATAGATGAGAACAGATTATACACAGAATTTATGTGTTTATTTGAAATCAGAGCTGTGCAGCTGTATATTACATAGGTGCTTACCTATGTATGCATGCATGTGTTTGTTCATGTAGGCATTGCTTAGGTGTTTATGAATGTATTCATGGGCTTCCAAAGGTATAGATGTATCTGTGTGTGTATGCATGTACATACGTGTTGGTGTGTGTCTAGATCAGGACTAGTGAAGGAGGGATGGGGATTGAGTTCCCATATCTCCTGCTTCTCTCCCCTGCCCACACCCAATGGCTCCCATGGCCAGCAATAAGCCAGACCAAAGCCATGGGTCTGGAACCACATCATGGTCTCCCCTGTGGGCAGCAGCAGAGCCCTGAGTCCTTGGGCCAAGTGTCGCTGCCTGTGTGGCTGCCAAGTGCCTAGTAGCCAGAGAGGAAATGGAACTGGGACAGGGAGGTGGGGTGCTGCAGCCTGGGCATGCTTCTGGGGATGGTGCCTGTGCTGTGCTCTGGGACCCGGATGAGTGCCATGTTGGGCCCAGCACAGTGTCTGGTGGCCAGGCAGGAATGAGCGCTGGGTCCCCTGCCTTGGACCTGCGTGGGCTGTGAGGAGCCACACTGGACACTGCAGGCCAAGCCTGGGTAGCAGCAGCATGACCAGGATCAGTGTGGAGCAGGTGAGGCTGTGTATGGGGCCAGGGAGGCTCCCAGGTCTTCTGGGTACTTGGCCTGTTGAAGCAGCCCAGGCCTCCCTCCAGCAATCTGAGATCAGGGCCATGCTCAGGGCCTCCCAGATGCGCCTCTGTGTGGGATGCTTCAAGGGAGCGGCTGGAGGCCTTGATGTGCCTGGGCCTGTGGGAGCCTGAGGTGGGCCTGGCTAAGAGGGCAGACTGGGCAAGGGATGTGGGTGTGTGATGGGGCGCAGGACTAGAGCAGGCATGGGGGACAGGGAGAGAGGGAGATGGTGAAGGGAGAGACAAGAGGAGACGGGGTAGGGAAAGGGAACCAGGGCAAGGAATTAGGTATTCCCATATATGTGTGTGTGAATGTAGAGGTGTATATGTATATGTATGTATTATAAAGCAATTATTTATGTAGTAGTGTATTAATACAGCCATGTATGACATAATATTTGTATTTCTGTATTGTGTTTAGATATGGGTAAGGTTTGAGAGTCTGTGAGGGGGCATGATTATAGAGGTGACATGGGGGACAGGGGGAGGAGGGGTAAGGGTAAAGAGGGTAATTAGGAGGGGAGAGACAAGGGGAGATGAGGGGTGGGGAAAGGGAACCAGGGGAAGGAATGGGCTGGGTATTCGTTGAAATGTATGTGTGTGAATGTAGATGTATATGTGTATGTATATATTATAAAGTATATTTATGCAAATATGTATGTATGTATGAATGTAGGCGTGAATGCGTTTATATAGGTCCGTATTTGTGTATTCTCATGTTTAGATATGGGGACATGTCATGGGTTTTGAGCGGGCACAGGGATAGAGGGGACATGGGGGACAGGAGAGGAGGGAGGAAGAAGGGGGAGAGAGGGAGACTGGGAAGAAGAGACAAGGGGAGACGGGGTGGGGAAAGGGAAGCAAGGCAAGGAATGGGATATTGGTGTATTTGTATTGTGTGCTTATGCATATGTACACGTGATATACATGTATAAGTAGCTTATAATGGCATATGTGTAATTACATATGTACGTGTCTATGTATGTAGTCATGCATATTTTTACATAAGTGTATAATTATGTATATACTTAGGTAAGCAGGCGTTTAGGCATGTGAAAGTGGGAAAGAGATGAGGAAGGGGAGAGACAAGAGAGGACAGGGGTGGGGCTGCGGACACGCAGGGAACCAGGACAAGGAATGTGGGTATTTGTGCATGTGTATGTGTGAATAGGAGTGTATATATGTATGTGTATGGATATTATAAAGGTATAGATTTTACTCTGTATGAATATAGGCATTATGGCTTTATTGAATTTTGAATTCACAAGTGGACTCTATTGTCTGAATTCCCAGTGTTGGGAGGTTTTCCCAGTTCCTAGTGTTACTAAGTTTCTGCTTTCATAAAAGTTAGGTAAGGAAGATAGTTTGTGTGATTTTAAATCACTTCAGTTTATCAGTTTGTTTCATGATCCAGGGAGTGGTCTGTGTTGGTGAATGGTTCTTTTGAACTTGAAATGAGTGTGTGTTCTGCTGTTGTTGAATTAGGTTCAATTACTGGGTGGAAAGGTTGAATTCTTTGGTGTTTCTGCTAAATTAATGACTGTTCATCTTATTGCTGGTTTTTGGGCAAGAAGTATTAAAGACTGCATTGCAGTTATAAATCTATGGATTCCTCCTCTGTTCTCAGTTTTACAACTTTTTTTTTTGTTTTTGTCTTTGATTGGTTGGTTGGTTTTATATCTTTTATGTAAGGGAGGTGTTGTGAGGAAAATGTGTATTCAGGGTTTATGGCTTCATGGTGAATTTGCCCTTTGTTGTGTAAAGGTCACTGTTTATTCTAGCAATTTTATTTGCTCTGCAATCTAGTTTTTCAGATATGAATATGGACACTTGATTGTTGTTTCTAAAGATTTTACTTGACATTTCTTTTTTTAATCTGCCTACAGCATTCAATTTGAAGTGACTTTCATGGAGAGCTCTGATGGTAGGATGTGTTGTTTTGCAGTAAAATCTGTGTTTTGCATGGTGTGTTCCAATTGTCATTCATTTTCAGTTCAATCTAAACTGAATAATTTGCTATCTGGCTGTGTAGCATAAACTCACCTAACACACAGCAGGACACTCATGGTATTATGTATTCAGCAGAGGGACAGATATAGCTCAATTCCCAGTCTCCCATAGAGGTTACACTTCTAGATTTACATCCTAGTTGAGCAGGGAGTCATCAGGTGTGTGCGTCTCTGGTGGGCCTACAGTGCTTGTGAGTTTCCTTTTGTCAGCATTCAGATAGCCAGTGTGTTCTGAGGATGGTTTGCTGACTGACTGAGCACAGGTCAGCCTGGGGCATGTGGGTGGATGGGGATTGCTTAGTTTGCTCAGGGCCCAAAGTTCTTGAGAAAGAGCTCAAAGTGAGGTCTAGCATTGAGGTATTTACTATAAAGGTGAAAGTTGAATTCTGAGTCTTGTGATTCACGTTGCTTAGGGTCAAGAGGTATTTATGCCTCTAAGTTAATTTAATGAGTTCTTTTAAGTCAGGATTGCCAGTAGTTCAGAGACAGGGGAAACGGATGCTAAGGAGGAAAGACTGTGAGTCGAGTCAGTCTGCATCAGAGGCATTAGGATTTGGGACTCAATTTCAGTTTTGCTTTGTTCTAGTTTTATTTCTCCATTCCACCCTGTCTGCATTGTTTTATGTCAGTTGAACATTTTTTAGTATGCCATATTGCATATGCACTGAGAGTGTGACAGCATCTTCTTGGGATGCTTTTTAGTTGAGTTCTGTAGGAAGTATTCCTTAAGTTTATCACAGGCTTGTTAGAATCAAGACTTATCAAATTCTGACAAAATGTACATATCTTATCTCTTTGCTCAACTTGCTGATGTTATAGTTGTCACACATTGTTAGGATAGGCACTGAAACCCAGTAGGAAAATGTGATAGTAATTTTTATGTTCAGCCCCAACATGTTCAGCCTCAATATGTCTTTAGGAGGTTGTGTTATATTCCAGGTGCATACGATGTTTTCTTCATTCCTCATATTCTAAGTTTCCTTCTGCTTTTATTATACTTTTCTCCTAGAAGAATGTGTTTTTTGAAAAGATGATTTGCTTGGAATTTTTATATATAGAGAGAAAGACACACACAAATGCAAAACCAGACACACACATGCACACGTGTCTGCCATATGCCGAATCTCTTTCAGATGGTCACAATGGCCAGGGATTGGCAGGCTGACACTGGGAGCCAGAATCTTCTTCCAGGCATCTCAGATTTGTGGCATGTGCCCCCACCCCTGGGTCATCTGCTGCTGCCTTTCAAGGCCCTGGTGGGGAGCTGGATCAGAGGTGAAGCTGCTGCAATGAAACCGCATTTTTAGGAGATCTCATCATCACAGGTCTTCTGTACTCACTGTGTCACAGTGATAACCCTACGTATGAACTTTCCTTGACTTTGTAAAGCAGGTCTGCAGGAAACAAATCCTCACAGGTTTCCTTGTTCTCAGAGCAGTTTTCATTTCAGTAGTGTGTGTGTGTGTGTGTGTGTGTGCGCGCGCGTGCGTATGCGTGCATATTTCCCCTGCTTTTTTCAGAGCTGTAAGGTAGGAGTTCACTCCCTCTAGTGCAGGATGAGTGAGTACCATCCAGGCAGGAGTGGTTTGGACCATTGTGTCCTGTTTGAGTCAAGGATGCTTGATGCCGATGAGATCTGAGCAGTCTGGTTATCCACATCAGGATTTGGGGATTTGTTGAGCATTTTGAATATGTGAGGTTTTGTTTTTGCCTATAGAGGCAGTTTTAGCCATTAATTCTAAAATGTGTGTTCACGTTTCTGTTCTTTTTCTCTTCTCTCCTGGAACTTTATTAACCTTGTAGTAGCCGTTTTGTGATTGTCCAGCATGTATCTTAGACTTGTAATATTTCCCCTGTCCTTTTTCCATATTGTTCATATTTTCTATTTTAATTGGTTCATCTTTGAAAGACAGGGTGATCTTCTATCTGTTGTTTCACTGCACATGGGGCTGTGTTGGCCAGATCACTGCCAATTTGAAACTGGGAGCCAGTAGTTTCCTCCAGGTGTTTCACATGGGTCTAACAGGGTCTGAGGGACTTGGGCCATGCTCTATCCCTCTCCCAGGTCATAGCAGAATGCTGGATCAGAAGTGGAGCATCTGCATTATAAACCAGTGTCCCTAAGGGATGCCATTTCCAAGGGGACCAAGGATGTGCTTGAGGTACCACTGTGGCAACCCTGGGTTCATGGATTCTTTGCTGTGTGCCTCTATTGTGCTATCTACAAAATGTGTGAGGTGTGGATTTTGAATATTCATTTTATTTATGTGGTTATTTTTTCATTTTTTTGTTTTATATGAAAGGTCCACAGAGGAGGAGAGGTCTAAAATTGTTCCAGTCTGCAGTTGACCGCAATGGTAGGGGCTGAGACAGTCTGAAGCCGAGAAGCAGACGCTATCTCCAGGTCTCCCTTGTGGTTGTTGGGTTCCAAGGATTTGACCGTCCTCTGCTGTACTCTCCAGGAAGTGGATCCAAACTGGAGCAACTGAGACATGAATAGACACCCATATGTGACACTGGCAACACTGGCAGAGACTTCTCCAAGAGCGGTTGCTTGGCCAACTGCTGTAATCTCCTCTGTGCTACAACTTTGTGGAGCTTGGATGTCACCCAACTCCTTTGACCTCCATGTGCCAGGTCAGTGTCACCATGGATGCCATGCGGAAGATGACACCCAGGTGCATAGCAAGGCAGCAACTTGTTTGCAGGGGCCCTCACCACAGGCCCGTGTGCTCTTCAGCATCACACAAGGCACTTGTCCAGCCAGCAGCCTCCCCTTCCCAGTGGTGCTCTGTGGAAACCACTAGGTCTCAGTGTGTGCAAGCTGGGCAGCAGCCAGCTGCAGGCCCTGGCTGGTGGTTTCCTTGAGTTGATCCTGGGACTCAGGGCTGCAGAAGCATCGGAAGCTGCAGATGTCCAGGTGCAGAATGGAGACCCTTGTTGGTGAGTGATGGCATCTCTTCTCACTTCCTTTTGTGATTTTGTTCTGCTGGTCTTGCTATGCCTTTGTACTTAGTGTATTACACCATTCTTCTGCAGCTGATTTGTTGTGTGTGTGAGGTTATGCTGCTGGAGAATGGAGTTAGGGTTTCCCAAAATGGTTGAGATTTTTCTTCCATTTTTAATTTGTTGATTTTTTAAAAATATTGCAGAGGACTTTTTTTCCATTATTGTTATGAAGTTCTTCTGTGTTGTGGTGTGTGTTTTCAATCAAATTTTGGAAAATCTTATTTCACTATTTGAATTTTCCCAGATAGCTTTGTTGTCTGTGGAGGTGATTTCCAGGTTTATAAATTTTTATTGTGTTAAAATGATTTATTACAACGATTGATTTTTTTCCATGTCATCCTTGTATTTCTAGAGTAATTCTGAAATACACACCAGATGTACATATTTTATTGTGCTTCTGTAGTTTGCAATGTGTTGACAATTTGGCAAATAGTCACAAGTGATGCTTTCATACAGTAACTTTATAATCCCATTGCTTTTTCTCTGCCTCTTTTTCCTTTGAATGGTTTGTGGACCCCAGTGTTAATGATGTTCTAAATATTTGAAAGTTTTCAGAAATGAAGCTGTTTTTAGACATCTCTTCATGGAGTTTTGGGTTCTTAGTAATTCTGTCTCTTTGTGAGTTACAGGTTTGTTCAGATTGTCTTTCACTGGAGTGAGTTTTAGCGAATATGTGTTACTTGGATGCATCTGTCCTATCTATATTGCCTAAAATCTTGAAAGATTGAACCATGATGTTATCAGTGTTTACAATTCCCTCCTTTCTTGCTCTGTTTTTAGTTATTTATTGTTGGGTATGGCTGGCAGAAATTTCATTTCTTAGATTCTGATCTATTTTTACAAGTGTTTTCTCATTTTTCCTTTTTTGCTCTTGAGAATAATTTATCAGTTTCCCTGATCAATAGTCAACTTTAGACACGAATGAATTGCTGTAGTGATTTTTCTCTTCTCTTTGACATCAGTTTGATGTTTTTCTGTTTCCTCCTTCCACTTGCTTTGCTGTTTGCACTTATGCCATTTCAGGTAAGCATGTAGGTCATTGCTATGGAGCATTGTATCCCTAGACACAGTGGTACAAGTCCTTGTTGCTGTCTTGCATTGAAGGACTTTTAAAGACTAAGGGTCACATAGGCATAAGGAAAGAGGGTATGAAACAGGATGTAATTTATATGCTTGCAAGCCAGGGTGTCAGTCAATGGACAACTTGTGTTTCTGACTGGCTACTACTAAACAGCTTCTGCTGGAAAAAAAAAAAAAAAAACAGAACTAAACAAAACAAAAAACACCCGCACCACCATGCTTGATCCATTTTTTTTTAAGATTTGTTTATTTTGTTACAAAGTCAGATATACAGAGAGGAGGAGAGACAGAGAAGACCTTCTGTCCGATGATTCACTCCCCAAGTGAGCCGCAACGGCCGGTGCTGCGCCAATCCGAAGCCGGGAACCTGGAACCTCTTCCAGGTCTCCCACACAGGTGCAGGGTCCCAAAGCTTTGGGCCGTCCTCTACTGCTTTCCCAGGCCACAGGCAGGGAGCTGGATGGGAAGTGGAGCTACCGGGATTAGAACCAGTGACCATATGGGATCCCAGGGCATTCAAGGCGAGGACTTTAGTCACTAGGCCACGCCGCCGGGCCCGCTTGATCCATTTGTTTAGGGGGTTCCTACACTCATTTGTTTCCTGTTTCTGCTGGGGTCTGTGCAATAGGTGTGAATAATGCAAAGGTGTGAAGAGAACAGTTCCCCTGCTTGGCAGGATCCGGGGGAGCTTCCAGGTGTTTGGTAGGGTCCTGCAGATTTCCCCCTGACCACCTTGACACAGTTTCACTCCCTTTCACATGGACACTCAAGCACCCCACTAAGAATTTTGTAATCTATTGAGGCATTGTTTGCTCCTGTGAGATGGCTTTTGCAATCAGCATGAGCTTGAGAGTTAATGTCATTGATAATGTCTTGGTGAGTGGGCCTTTAACTGCATACAGGAGTACAATTAAGCCCATGCCATTTCTGGACACCTTATTGTGTGCCTACCCATTGTTGTGAAATCTGACCCAGACATTTACCATGCTTTCTGGAGAATGGCTTGGTAAGAATTTTGCAAACTAGTGGAAGTAGTAAGAGTATGAGCTGAAACTGGTATGACAAAAAATATAGCTACTGTGACCATAAAGGCTATCCTGTTACTGTGATCCTAAGTGCTTAGCTTGCAGGCCTAATGGCCAACTAATGTCAATGACCCCAGTCCCCATAAACCAAGGCCTCAGCCCTTTTAACCCATACATAATTCAAGGTAGGGGTCTGGTTGTCACAAGCGGCGACAAGATAAAACCCAGACTTGAGGAGAGCAAATGGAGACTGGCAAGCTGAGATAAACAAGGAATGTGTAATCCTCCCTCATTCATCTCTCAAGAAGTTGTAAATTGTGCCCCCTCCTGAAGCTATGTCAAACTGCCCCTAAAAGAAAACTTTGTACTGCTTCTGTATAAATAAAGTGGACAGCTTTCTCACAGGGTCCACAATGATCTTGGAATTGTAGTGGTCCCTGTCTCTTCTTTCTACGCCTATTTCACACACTCTTCTCCAGCTTCGAACTCAGCTGGAGCTGGACTCCGGCATGTTTCAACTCTTCAATATTTTGCCCTGAGTTCTTGAAATCTTTCTCAGAAGATTTCAGCTGGTTATGGTTTCATTTTTTTCCTGTGATTTATTACTATTGTTGTTGTTTTGTAGTGTGCGTGCATAGGCTTTGGGGTATCATTTCCCCATTTCCTTATTGATTTCCCCACGTTATTGCAGTAGTTAGTCCATCACAAAGAGTCTCATGACCATCATTATGACACTTAACTGTAACCTCACATCACAGGTGTGGACAATGGCAGAGAGTCCAGTGTCTTATTGTCAGGACATATTTCTAAGTTTTCCTCGGAGTTCATCTTTGGTTTGGAAGTAGAGATGCATACTGCATCACATCTTCACAGCTGGTTAGGATAGTTTCTATTACACAGTTACCATACTTCCCTTTAAATGAAAAGCTGTAAAACAAAATCACCAATAGGAACAGTAATCAAAAACTTAGAATGACATCAAGTTAAATAACATGTGACTGAATGGCCAATATGTCACTGAAGAAATGGAAAAGAAAATCAAAAACCTTCCTGAGGAACGTGATAGTCCTCTATGACCTATGTGTCACTGAAGAAGTTAGTAGTAGAAAAAAAAACATTTTTGAGGAAATGAAATTAAAAACACAATTGTCAGATCCCATGAGGTGTAGCCATGTGAATGGGCCATGCTGGGACTGGACAAGCTAGGCCCAGGCAGCATTGTTCTTCCCAACAGTACATCAGTGATCAGGTGCATGCTGAGGTGACATTTCCAGGTGAATATACCATAGGACAAGCTTGCCTGCTGGGACCCGGATGGTTCCTGGAACACGCAGGTCCTTGGTCCAGGCTGGATCAGGCAGCCCCACAGAAACCCTAGTGGGAGTGAATGGCTCTGCTGGCATGGAGAGCCCAGGCTAGGGCCTGGGCTTGGGCCAGCTCGGTGCAGTCTGGCAGACCTGAGGCTGGGGCCAAGGGGCCATGTTGGGGCTGGAGAGGCAGTATCCATGCACCGATATCCATAGACAGTTCTCCAGAGCTTGTTGCAGGTGGCTAATGTGGATGTGAGAGATGGCACCAGGGCTAGGATCAGGATATAGGGAGAATGGGAGCCCCAAAACCCCATGTGCCCAGGAAAGCTTAACATGGGCAGTGGCCTCCATGCTCCAGGGGGAAGGGGGAGGCCTACAGGCGACAGGAAGCTGAAAATGGTGACTTAAAGGTTCCCTTGAAGAGTGTTTCTAAATGGTAACAGGGTTATTTTACCCATGATGTATCCTGTAGCAGGTCTAGCATGTAACACTGCAGGAGGCCTGTGGGAATTGGTGGGCCGTCTCTGCTGACCTTCCCTGGTATTGTTCCATGCCCCAGGTCTTGGTACCATCAGTAGCAGCATTCAGTACACACAGCACCATCTTTGGTGAAGGGGAACAGATATCTATGACTGATGTGGTGTTTTCTTGCCTTTGCTGCCATGTCTACAGGAATTCTTCCATTGGACCATCCCTGGGACACATGAAATCAAGAGACTGGTGGGAGCACTGATCTGGGAAGTCAAAGCCACAGCCTGTGGCCTGCATGATGTCTACATTGTCTTCCATGTTTTGTCTAGCACCTAGTTCATCAAAAATGTGAGTGGTTTGGTTACATTACCTGGACTAGTCATTCCTTGGAGAGCCAGAGAAAACGGGATGTGATGTGATGTGTTCTTAGGCTCCTGTTGAAGTTTTGTTTGTTTTGTTTTAGTTTTTGATTGATGCCAGAATTTGTTTTATTACATCACATTTATTCTCTTTTTTAAAATTTTATTTTGAATTTTAAATTTTATGGTTCAACTTCCCCCATCAAAATTCCCACCCCACCTACCAGTGATTTTCCCCATATTGTTACAATAGCATAGTCCTTCATAAGAAGCTATAATTGCATCACTCTGTTATCTAAGTGGGCTTCTGGATTGTTTCTATGTCTTTGCTATTGTACATCATGCTCCTGTGAGTGTGAGATTACAGAACCCCTTCTCATACACAGTTTTCATTTCTTTTGGGTATATGCTTAAGTGTAGGATAGCTGGGTCATATGGGAGGTTTGTTTGCACTTCTCCAAGCACTCGCCATCCTGATTTCCATAGTGGTTGTATTCCACCTGCAGCGAAGGAGGGTGCCTTTCTCTCCACATCCACACAAGCATGTGGTGTTAGTAGAGTTCTGAATGTAAGCCAGTCTAACTGAAGTTAGGTGATACCTCAGTGTGGTTTTCATTTGTGTCTCCCTGGCAGCTATGTGGCCTAGCATCTTTTCATATGTCTGTTAGCCCTCTGAATCTGTTCTTTTGAAAAATGTCTGTTCATTTCCTATGCCCTTGTAACACTGGCTTGATTGTGTCCCATAATTTTGATATGTTGTGTTGATGCCTTCATTTGTTTCAAGCAATTTTTATGTTTCCCATTGATTTCCTCTAGACCATTGCTCATTTAGCAACATATTATTCAGTTTTCATGTGTTTGCAAGCCTTCTTGGGTGTTTGGTTTCTTGGGTTTTTTTTTTTTTTTTTTTTTTGTAATTTACTGAGGCTTGTGTGACCTGTAACATGGACAGTTCTGGAGAAGGTTTCATGTACTGATGAAAAAAAGTGTATTCTCTGTCTATAGGATGAAAGATCAGTAGATATCAGCTGTGTACATTTGCTCTAGTATCTGAGTGAGTTGTATTGTTTGTTACTGAGTTTCTGATTTTTCCAACTATTGATATTAATGTGGTATTAAGGTCTCCCACTGTGATTGTATTGGAGTCTGTTTCTCCCTTTAAATACACTTATGTTTGTTTCATATAGCTAGCTGCTTTGACATCTGGCGCCTATACATTTATTATGGTGATCTCTTGCTGAATGGATTCTTGGATTATTATATGGTGTCCTTTTTCATTTCTTTTAATGTTGTTCAATCAATGTCTGTATTATCTGAAATAAGAATGGCAACCTCCGCATGTTTTTCCTAACCATCTGCTGGAATATCTTTTCCCATGCTTTCATTTTCAGTTTCCTCTGATCTTTGTTGATGGGATGTGTCTCATTTAAGCAGCAGATAGGTGGGTTTTGTTTTTTGATCCAGTCCTTTAATCTGTGGCATTTGATTGATACTTTTAAGCCATTTACACCCAAGAATAATATGGATAGGTGGCAATTTGGTTTTGTCACCTTAGCAATGGGTTGTTTTTTGATGGAGTCTTCTGTTAGCCTTTTACTGAGATGTTCTCTACATTTACCATGGATTTGGTAATTGCTGTTCCTTTTTTCTTTCATAAGAACATCTTTTGAGTATTTGTAGGGCAGGCTTGGAAGAGGTGAATTGTTGCAGTTTTTCTTTATTGTGGAAAAAATTTTATTTCATTTTCAAATGCAAAGGAGAGCTTATTGGATATGTTATTGGCTGTATAATTTCCCTTTTAGAGTCTGACCTGTAGCGTTTCCTCTGAGAGCTCAGCTTTGAGTTTCCTTTGCATTCCTCTGTAGGTCACTTGATTTTTTTTTCATATGCACATTTAAGGATTTTTTTTTTTAATTCAGATGAAGAAAGCTTAATCATCATGTGTCATGGTAAAGTTGGCTTTTGATCAACTCTGTTGGGATTTCTGTGACTCTTCTGCGTATTGCTTTCGAATTATTTCTCCAGATTAGGGAACTTTTCATTTATCATTTCATTGAAAGCACCTTTAATCCCAGCTTCTCTTTCTGTGCCTTCTGCAACTCTCACGATTGTTATGTTGAGCCTTTTAATTATGTCTTTTGATTCTTGAATACTTTGTATACCTAGCTCTGCTTCCAGCTTTTTCTTCCAATTCTGAGATTCTTTCTTATTCATTCTATTTTGAAACTCTCCACTGTACTTTTAATTTGCTCTAATGTATTCTTAACTTCTGAAATGTCAGCTTTCATTTGATTCACTTCCTGTGTAACGTATTCCTTAAATTGCTTGAATTCCTATATTATGTGCTTCTCTTTGTTGCTCAGAAGCTATATAATGGGTTGTCTGAACTCTGTGTCCCCATTTTTTCAGTATCTTCCTCAGTTAACTCTGATGGTGGTAGAGGCTTTTGTTTCTTTACCTGGGAGTTTGGTAGCATTGAATGTGCCTCTGTCTCTTCTTCTAACTTTAGACATTGCTATTGTCATTGTGTATTCTTCTCCTGAATGTAGATTTGTAAGATGCATTACCTTTAGGTCTACACGTTGATTTTAATGTTCAATCAGTGTCCTGGATTAGGACGATGCCAACTGCCCCAAACAGCTGGTTTGTCAGTGGCTCTGGCCTTGTCTACAAGTGCTGGCTGTTAATCTAAGTGCCACCTGTACAGAGTCTGTAGAGTGCCACCATGGAACTGTTTTTTCTGAGAAGCCTCTGCAGTGCTCTAAGCTGGAAGTGGTTTTGTTCCCAGCTTAGCCCTTGCGCAGTTCAGCTGTATTCCCATTAGTCTAACAGTGCCTGGTCCCGTAAAAATGGCTTCTGAGCTCTACTGATGTAGCTCATTTGCAGTTTAGCACTCCTCCTGATCCCTGAGCTCTTGCCTCTCTGTGCAAAATGGCACCTGGCATGGCACTGACTCAGATCCAGGGCTTTCCACCATCAGATCCGGGGACCACTCAGACTCTCCAGAATGCAAGGCTGGCACATCTTTACCCATGGGCTCAGCTCAGTATGATTGATTAGAATCAAGTGCAATCTGGACATTTCCCTGAACACTGCCCAACACACAAGATTGCACCTGGTGGGGCACTGCTGGAGAAGTGGGGCTGTTGGCTTTCAGATTCAGGGACCACACAAACCCCTACAAGACACAGAGCTGGTGCTGCCCTCCCCATAGGATCAGCTCAATACAGTCAGCCAGAAATGTGTCCACTCTGGTGTCTGATCTCTGTTGTGAGCTCTGTCTTGCCACTGCTCTGCCCTGTGGAGTCCACTGTTCCTTTGTTCTTTCTCTGCTCATTGCTGGGCCAAGGTATTCAGCAGGATTCACCAGTTTCAGTCTGCCTTTGCCTCCTGAGTTCCCTGTGTGAACTCAAGCTCCCTCCTAACTGGTGCAAGAGCCGATCTGTGGCTGTCACTGGATCCCTGGTTGTCACTGAAGTCCAGATCGCCACTCACCAGCCACTGGTGGGTTTTCTGTTCACTGCTACACCATTCTGCCATCGCCACCTCTTCCCTGTCTGCAAAGAGGGTTTCCAGGTACCCTTTTTAGATTTTTATTTTTCATTAATCAATTCCATATGCTGAAGGATTTTTCTTCTTACCCTCCTCATTTCACCTTTCCCCCATGGTTTCTCCAACATATTACAACAGTGTAGTCCTTGATGACAGTCACAAGTCCATCATTCTGCTGTTTTTGTGTATGACAGTGGTAGAAAGTCCTGCTTCATAGTGTCAGAACACATATAACAGTTTCATTGGGAATCCATTTTTTATTTGATAGTAGAGATACATACTGTAATATATCTTCACTTCCCTGTATGTTAGCCTCTGTTATAAAGCTTATCTAGGTGAATCAAGATGGTGGAATAGGGTAAGGACACGTTTATACAGATGGAAAAACATTTAATCAGAATGAAGCAGAGAGGACATATTTCAGGAAATAGGAAAGAACAGAATAACAGCAGAGGGGTACCTGGAGACTGAGAGACACAGGAAAGCAGCAGACACAACGGTGTGGTGTTGCAGAGACTGATACTCCAGCACAGCAATCTGAACTCCACAGCAGCCAAAACTCCACCAGCAACCAGGTGGGAAAGGACTTACACTGGGAGATTGGGTGGTGAACCCAGAGAAAGAACTGTCTGTTCTGCTGGTCCGTTTGATTTGACCAGGAGCAGAGACAGAGCAGCAGATCTCAGATGGGCAGTGCGAGAACAGAGTGGATTTCACAGCCCAGTCAGCCTGCTAGAGCTGAATTGGGCACCATTTTGTGTAAGGAGAAAAGTGAAAGGGAAAGGACGGAGCATGTGCTGAGCTGGGAGTGAACTCATTTCTGTCTCAGTGAACTGCAACAATGTGGCATTCTACAGGTTCCACCCAGGGCAGGTCTGGTATAGCCCTCGGATCTGACGGCCAGCAAATCAAGAACCTTAGTGGTTGTACATCAGGTGCCATTTTGGGCACTGTGGCAATAGCTTTGGGACTGCAGGGGACAGTAGTGAACTGTGCATGTGCTGATCTCTCAAGAACTTGCTGACATCAGTGGATTGCGTCAGTCCCGCAGGAAAATAATACCGACTGTGACATTATACTAGCCAAAAGAGGTCCGTGTGGCACCCAGACCTAAAGTCCAACAGGTTCTGGCAAGATCAGCGCCACCAACAACCTAATTATATAGGATAGCTGGTGTCTCTCTAACCCTGGGACCTGCTCCAACAGGAAGTGGGAGAAAGGTTGCAGAGAAAACGATGCAGCTTCAGCACAGTATTACAGGAGGTGGAGAGTGGTGAGCCAAGAGCTGGGGCTGTGGAGACCACGGTGGAAATCCAGCGTAGGAACACAGACCTGGAACTCGCTGGAGGTTGTGGCACAAGTGGCTGCAAGCAAAAAGTTGTGTACCAACCGCAGTAAGTAAAATCGCATTGTAGACCTGTGGGTGACAGAGCTTAGAAACCTACCTGAAGGAGAAGACTCTGCTAACCAGAAGTATAATGATCAAGAACAAAAGAAGAGACAAAGGCACAATGAATATTACTGAAAACTCCCCCTCAAAGGATCAAAACCCATTGCCAACCTCAGAGTTCACTGTGGAAGAAATCGAGAAAATGGGGCACACAGAATCCATAAGACTCATTTTAAAGATTCTGATCAACAATGAGAAGCTCATGCAAGAGTTCAAAGAATTTAAGGAAGCAATAAAACAAATCAAGGCTGGTATATCAGAAATTAAGAACACAGTAGAGCAAATTAAGAGTACAGTGGAGAGTCTCCAAAACAGAATGAAGCAAGCAGAAGAAAGAATCTCAGAATTGGAAGGTATTTCCTGTCATCATGGGGAAGCAAACAAAAAGCTGGAGGCAGAGCTGGATCAGGCCAAAAAAAGTATTCAAGAATTGAAAGACACTATTAAGATTCCAAATATAAGAGTTATGGGAGTCCCAGAAGGTGCAGAAAGAGAAGCTGAGTTTTCAAATGTATTTAATGAGGTAATAAAGGAAAATTTCCCTAATCTAGAGGAAGAATTGGGAAACAAGTTCCAGGAGGGGCACAGAACTCCCAACAGGCTTGATCAAAAACGATCTTCACCACGACATATGATAATCAAGCTCTCTTCAATTGAACGTAAGGAAAAGATCCTTAAATGTGCACGTGAAAAAAAATCAATTGACATATAAAGGAATGCCAATTAAGCTCACAGGAGACCTCTCACAGAAAACTCTACAGGCAAGAAGAGAATGGAGTGACATATTCCAGATGCTAAAAGCAAAAAATTGTCAGCCCAGGATAATATATCCAGCAAAGCTTTCTTTTGTCTTGGAAAATGAAATAAAATTCTTCTACAGTAAAGAAAAGCTAAAAGAATTTGCCTCTTCTGAACCTGCCCTACAAATGATACTTCAAGATGTTCTCTTGACAGAGAAGAGGAATAGCACCTACCAAAACCAAAGGCAAACGGGAAGAACATCCCAGTAAAATGATAACAGAAGACTAAACCAATGAACAACCCATTCCTAAAATGACAAGACCAACGTACCAACCATGTATATTAAACTCTGAATGTAAATGGTTTAAGCTCAATCAAACATCATAGATTACAAGACTGGATTAAAAAACAAAACCCATCTGTTTATTGTCTGGAGGAGACACACTTCAACAAATTTCAGCGGAAACTATATCACATGGGTTTTGTTGTTTTCTGTTCGTTTCATCTCTTCAAAACACTTTCTTCTGATTAAATCATTCAGTGACTAGTAGATCATTCAGTGGCATCATTTTCTTCAAGAAGGTTCTTGATTTTTCATTTCTTCAGCTACACATTAGTCATTTAATAACATGTTATTTAACTTCTTGGTGTTGTTAATTTCTTTTTCTCCCAGATGTTGATTTTGTTTTGTGGCTCTTCATTTAAGGGGATGTATAGTAGCTGTGTAATGGAGACTGTCATATCTAGTAACATGTCATTTAACTTCATGGCATTGTAAATTTCTTCTTTTCTTTCTGTTGTTGATTTCGAATCATGACTTTTCATTTAAGGGGATGTACAGTAGCTGTGAAATGGAGTTATTTCAGATGTGAGGATGTAGTGTGGTATGCATTTCTGCTTCCAGACAAAGATGAACTTACAATGAAACTGTTTACTATATCTTGAAAATAGGCTTCTGGACTCTCTGCCATTGTCCAGGCCCCCAATGATGGACATATGACTGAGAATGAAGAACTATATGTTGGTAATGATATAGAGAAACTAGATGGGAGGGAGGGAACTGGGGAGTGGATAAGGAAATATGAAACTGTATTATAAAATAATAATTGTATTTTAAAACGTTAAAAATAAAGCTTATCTATGAGAATATATGTATATACTTGTTTATCTATATATCTATTAGTTTTGTGTTTTGCATGCAGAGAAACATAAGGTACTAGGTGAAACCACAATGTGGTTTTTTTTTTTTTCTATTTCCCCAATAGCTA
The DNA here is from genome assembly GCF_030435755.1 of Ochotona princeps. Lineage (NCBI taxonomy): Eukaryota > Metazoa > Chordata > Mammalia > Lagomorpha > Ochotonidae > Ochotona > Ochotona princeps. Next base: position 213,202 of record NW_026696064.1, on the reverse strand, counting down.
GGAAGCCTGAGTATTTTTCGTCTGTCTGTTAGCCATCTGAATTTGTTCTTTTGGAAACTGCCTATTTTCTTGGCTTATTTATTAAAAAGGTTGTCTATTTTGTTGTTGTTTCTGAAGCTCTTTGTTAATCTTGGATGTTAATCCCCTATCTGTTGTGTATTACACAACAATTTTGTTTTCTCACTCTGTAGGTTGCATCTTCAGTTTGTTGATGATTTCCTTTGCTGTAACTGCCTGTGCGTTTGATGACTTTTCTTGTTTTAACCTACACCAACATCTTGTGAAGTACTTTCTTTGTTGTCCTCTGATAGTTTGATTTAGGTCCTTGATCCTCTTAGAGCTGATTTCTGTATAAGGTGAAAGGTGTGGGGTCCTTGTTTCTTCCTTCTGCAAGGATATCCAGTTGTCCCAAAGCAATTGTTGAGGAGACCAGCTTTTTCCTTGTTATTTTCTGTTCACGTGTCAAAAATTATTTGGTTCTACATGTGTGAAGTAACTTCTGGGGTTGCTATTCCATTGATCTTCTCTACTTTTGTAACCAATGTGTATTTGTTTTTAAAGTTCTTTGAGTATTTGATTCCAAATTTTGTTTCTTCTTGTCAAGTTTACATTGTTGATCAGGGTGGTAAGGATAGAGGATTAGGGGAAAGTGGATGTGATTATTGTTTGCATTTTTCCCATTTCTGCTTTCTTTATCTGGGGGTAGAAGGGAGGCAAGGGAAGAAGCCATACCTAGCCTCAATCGCCCTTGTATCCAGTGATGAGAAGCAGCCACCTGGTATCAACACAGAGTCCCAATGTGGCACATACTCAGAGTTCTTCCAAAGTGAAGTTGATAGTTTTGAAGTGCTGTCAGTCACGTCAATCCAAGGATGAGGGAACCCTTCCAATGTCCATTGGCTGACATAGTCAACCTTAGAGTCTCCTTTTGCCCCAATTTTTGCAGTCGTCATTTAGCTAGGGTAGAGGTCCAGTTTGCTCTGTTCTTCTGCCATGGCATCAGGTGTCCTCTGTAGAATCCAGTGGACTGCCATATCCTCCATGTGTGTCCAGGCCATCCATCCTCTACTCTATTTCCCCCTGTGCGGAGATCAAGCCTTCGCAGACAGGCCCAAGGCCTAGGCCTGGCAACTCAGGCCCCACCCGACTCCCTGCCCCTGCTGCTCACGCACCCATCACACACAGCATAAGTGGGCCCAAGGCCCCCATAACCCATGTAAGCCCACAGACCCAAGTCCTCAGAGTGTGCTGCCAGCTGGCCCGAGAACTTGACCCAGAGCCATTGGCACATGACTTCACCATTCTGAGTCACACCTGCCATTGCCAGTGCACAAAGGCGAAAGGACCTCGTGTAGTCCCAGAGGCACATCTGAAGTCACCTGCTGCCGCTGCTGGGCACATGGGGTCAAGGTGACCTTGTAGGCCCTATCTGGAGTCCCCTCTGTTTTCTATTTTCATACTGATAAGTGAGAGGTAATTGCTGCCTGGTTCCAGTTCATGCTACCATGTACTACAGCCTTGCCCACCCACCCAGCCCCAAGTCCAACCCTAATGTGAAATCGTTGGTCTTGTGGCCTGACCTGGCCTGACCTGCATCTTGTCCTGGTTCTCAGTCCTAACAATGGGTGCTACAGATTTGCCCAGCCTGGCCCACACCTAGAACTGACCCACATGTATACTACTGAGTACTGTAACCTGGCCTGGTCTGTGCTGTACCCTGCCTTTTTGTTGTTGTTGTTTTTGTCATTTTGTTTGTTTATTTTATGGCATAGTTTAATAGGCACTGGGGTTTCCCTTCCCCCTTCCCAAGTTCCTTCCCTTCTCACTGATTTCCCCTCCAGTTTTACAATGGGTAACTTTTGTGAGCTTTCACATGTCCATCAAGCTGCCACTGAGGTGTCTTTCAACAATGTAGCCATGGCTAATGTTAGAGAGTCCAACATCTAACCCATCTAACCATCAGGAAAATGAAAATGCAATAAAGGCTACAACATCATTGCTTATGAGAAGTAACAATAAGAGTGATAAAAGAAACCTTAACAATCTCAGGTGATTTTAAGCAATCAGTTTCTTAAGAATGATTGGTTAAAGGATTGCGTCACAATATCATCTTTAAAAAGGTACAAATACCCAGGAAGTGCAAAAAGCTAAATTTTACAGGTAAATTACTTAGATCTGACATCATATTACTTTAAGTTAAAAACAGGAAAGAGCCATCCCCTGGGATGATGTGCTAAACTTCCCATAGCCATGTTAGCATTGAGCCTCATCAGGGCACAATCTCTTACAATTAGATACATGTCAACCTGCATTCTTTTGTAGAAATGCATGCCGTTGATTTTCCTTCCTGGTTTTCTGGTTTCTGTTACATCCTTCGATTGTGGGACTATATGTGTTTATTTGTTCTCCTCTGTGATGTTGTTGTTTTGTAATGGGTGTTATATTAGAACAAACATATGATATCTGTCCTTTGGGGATTGGCTTATTTGCTTTAGTATAGCTTGCTCCATTTGGCCGCATACATTTGTATTCTTTTTTAGTAGCTGAGTAGGATTTCACAGAGTAGATGAAACACAGTTTCTTTATCCATTGCTAACATGCATTTATCCAGTGTTAATGGGCATTTAGGTTACTTCCATGTTTTTGTGATTATTGATTGTGCTGCAGTGAACATAGGGGTGCATGTTGCCTTCTCATATTTTTTGGATGTATTCCTAGAAGTGAGATTGCTGGGTCATAAGGTAGGTGAATGTTCAATTGCCTGAGCATTCTCCATACTGGGTGCCATAGTGGTTGCACCAGTCTGCAATCCCACAGCAGTGGAGTAGGATTCCTTTTTCCCCACATGCTTGCCAGCAGGTGTTGTTGGTAATTTTCTGTATGTGGCCATTCTCACTAGAGTTAAGTGGAATCTCAGTGTTGTTTTTATTTGAATCTCCCTTATTTCTAGGAAGCTTGAGCATTTTTTCATATGCCTGTTAGCCATTTGGATTTGCTCCTCTGAAAAGTGCCCATTTCTTGACTAGTTTGTTTTGTTGTTATGGTTGTTCTTGAGTTCTTTGTATATTCTATATATTAACGCCTTATCTTCTGTGTAGCATGTGAAGATTTTCTCCCATTCTGTTGGTTGCTCTTCTACTTTGTTAATTGTTTCCTTTTCTGTGCAGAAACTTCTTAGCTTAATGTAGTCCCAATTTGTATATTTTGGTCTTAACTTCCTTTGCTTTTGATGATTTTGCTAGGAAGTCTGTGCCTGTACCTGTATCTTATAGCGTCTTTCCAGCATATCTTCGAAATTTTTATGGAATCAGGGTCTAGGTTTAGATCTTTTATCCATTTAGATTTGATCTTTTTGTATGGTTAAAGGTGTGAGTCTTGTTTCTAACTTCTGCAGGTTGCTCTCCAATTGTTCCAACAGCATTTATTGAAATGACCTTCCTTTTTTCCTGGATCGTTTTGTTTTCTTGTTGAAGATTAGATAGTTGTGCATGTGTGGGTTCCCTTCTGGTGTTTCTGTTCTTCTCCATTAGTCTTCCTCTCTATTTCTGTACCAATACCAGTCTGTTTTGATAACTACTGCCCTATAATATGTCTGAAGGCCTGGAATTATTCCTCCAATTAGGTTGTTATTCTTCAGAATGGTTCTGGATATTCATGGACTTTTGTGTTTCCAGATGAACCTTTGTGTCAGTTTTTGCAGCTCTGTGAAGAATGTTCTTGGTGTTTTGTTTGGAATTGCATTAAATATATATCTTGCTTTTGGCAATATGGACATTGTTGTGATGTTGACTCTGCCCATCCAGGAACATGGTGTATTTCTCCACTTTTTGTAGTCTTCTATTTCTTTTTTTTCAATGTTTTGCAATTTCCTCGTAGAAGTATGTTGTGGAATGTTACTTTTATGTCTATTTCCTTTGGAGTTTTTAGTATGAAGTGTGTTGGATTTTATTGAATGATTTCTCTGCATCCATTGAGATTATCATGTGATTTTTCTTCTTCAGTTTCCTGATGTGATGCATAACATTTATAGATTTGTGAATGTTTAACCATCCCTACATGGCAGGGGTAAATCCCACCTGGTCTGGGAGAATGGTCTGTCTGATGTATTTTTGTATTCTGTTGGCTAGTATTTTGTTGAAGATCTTTGTGTCAATATTCAGCAAGGCTATCAGTCTATAGTTTTCTTTCTCTGTTGTGTGTCTATTTGATTTTGTTATAAACATGATGTTTGTCTCATACAAGGAATTTGTAAGAATTGCTGCCCCTTCTATGGTTTTAAAAAGCTTATGGAGAATTGAGGTCAGTTCTACCTGGAATGCTTTGTAGAATTTAGCAGTGAAACCATCTGGGCCCAGACTTTTCATTGTTGGAAGGGCTTTAATTCCTGATTTGATTTCTGCCTCCGTTATAGGTTTGTTTAGGTTTTCTGTTGCCTCATAACTATGTTTTAGTAGATTGAGAATCCAGGAATCTCTCCAAGTCTTCTGATTTGTGGGCATATATGTGTTTTTACCAGTTTCTAATTACTCTCTGTATGGCTGAGGTATCTCTCTTAATTCTTGTTCCCACCCCACCTTATTTTTGTCAGTTGGGTCAATGGAGTGTCTGTTTTGTTTATGTTCTCAAAGAACCAACTTTTTGATTCATTGATTTTGTTTATTGTTCTTTTGATCTCTGGTTTATTTCTTATTTTGATTGTTTCTTTTTTGTAATAATGATCATTTATTATATTAGTTATTATCTCTTTTTAAAATTCATTTATTAATTATATATTGTATTATGTGACACAGTTTTATAGGTAATGGAATTCCCCCCACCCCCTCCCAAAACCCTCTCCTCATTGTTTCTTATATTCTCTTGTTTTGGGGAATACTTTGCTGTTGAATTTCTAATTCCTTCAGGGGTGTACTTAACTCTTTTACCTGGTACCTTTCTTGGATCTTGATGTGAGTGCCAACTGCAATAAATTTGCCCCTTATCACTGCCTTGGTGGTATTCCACATGTTTTGGTATGTTGTGTCTGAGTTTTCATTGATTTCAAGAAAATTTTTTTATTTCTTCTTTAATTTCTGCTCTAATCTATTATTCTAACCCATTTCTTATGCCAACAGTGCCATATCACATGTAAAAAGCAAAAAGTTGGAGTCAGTTATTTTTCATCTCTAATTCATGTATTTTATTTGATTTTTTCTTAGTTTTGATTTTTTTCCCAGTTGATTAGGGTGAAAAGGGTTGAGGGATACAGTCAGATGGGTGTGACCATTATTTCCACATTATCTTTTTTTCCTTCCTGTATCTGCAGGAAGGGCAGTGGATAAGGGAAGAAGCCACACCCAGCCTCCCAAATGCCTCTGTATCCTGGGATGGAGGACAGCCACCCAACACCATCCCGGAGTCCCGGATGGTCCTGCTCAAGAGGTTTTGATAGTTCACCAGTTCTGGATTACTACTAATCTCGCCTCCCCAAGCACGATGAACTCTCTCCAGAATCCACTGGTTAACATAGTCCACCTCACAGCCTCCATTTGACCAGAGATATTCACTGCCAATGCTTGGCTGGGATAGTTGAGCAATTTGTTCTGTCCTCTGTCCTGTTACGATACCAGGTGTTCTCTGAAGACTCCATTGTACTGCCAAATCCTGCATGTGCACTTGGATATACTGTCTACTGCTCCATCTAAATCACTGAAGAGGCCCAGCTCTGACACATGTACTCCATGGTCAGACCATGGAACCTGCAATTGTCTCCATCATTGGGGTTCTGAGTCCAACAGTTCAGTTGGACTTCATCTGAGATGATCCTAGAGCTGATTCTTGCATGTACCTGCCAAAACAGGGTCTGGCAGAGTCTATTGCACCACTCAGTGTATGTAAATGCTGGTAGTTGCAATTGCTGTGTCAGTTCTGTCTACAGCCCTATCTTCTACACAAAACAATTGGTGTTGCAGCCCAGCCTGTTCCTGTCCACCACACACTCGGACCTCATGGAAACCAGTGGGAGCTGCAGCCCAGTCAAAGTGACCTGTAGTAACCCCACTAAGACTGCCTCCTGCCCTGGTTCCTCTGCTTGCCAGTGTGTACAGCAGACTGATCCAGTCTGTGCTGCATCTCACTCAGCTCTCATACATGTCAATGGACATTGAAGCCAAGTTCAACCAAATCAACCCACTATCCAGCCCACACATGTGCCAGCAGGTTCCACTCTCTGTCTAGCCATGTCTGCTGCAGTCATGGTTCTCATGCTCACCAGTGGAAGTGGCAATCCAAGTGGGAGGTGCCACTGTTTTTCTACGGGCCCCACTCCCACTCCTGGATCTTGCATTATCCATGTGGTTCTGCAGTTTATCTTGACAGATTTTTGCTCCCTGTTCCAGCATCTGCCCAGCTGATGCTGCGGCAAAACCCATCCAACCCACACCCACTTTCTTGCGCACGCACTAGTAGCAGTCAGCCCAGCCTGGCTTTCCCTTGATCCAGCTCATATGGGACCAACAGGTGTTGTGACCAATCCTGGGTTAGTCTGCCCCTTTTCCAGCTCTCGTGCTCACCAGTGGGAATAGTGTCCCAGCAGGGGAGCCCAACAGCCCCCCTACCAAGGTTTTCCTCTCCCCCAGGGACCCATAAGTAATGGTTGGGTGCTGCAGCCCAGTTTGGCATGGCACATCTCACCTTGGCGTTGTCCAGTGCATGCTGTATCCTGGCCAGGCCCAGCCCACCCCCAATTCCAGTTCACGCTGGTAAGGACTACAGCCTAGCCCAGCCTGGACAGCCCCCAGTCTGGCCCTCATATGAACTGCTTGTGTTGCAGCTCAACCTGGCCTGACCCACACTCCATTCTAGTGCTCAAATTCACCAGTGGCTGATATGAACTGGCCCAGCCTGGTTCACCCTTGACCTGCGCCAAATGTATGTCAGTGGGCACCATTCCCTGACCTGGTCTGGGTTGTTCCCTGTTTTGGTTGTTGAGCTCACCTGCAGGGACTGTGTCCCAACAGAGGAGTTTCCCAAATCCCCCACCAGAACCTCTCCCAGTGCCAGACATTGTGCCGAATAATGGGTCCCTGAGCCAGCCCTACTTAGTCCACCTCCTGTGCTAGCAGGAACAGTGACCTTTCTTGACTGACTTTCACCCATTCCAGTTTTTACTTTTGGGTGTTACTGCCCAGCCAAGCCTGGTCCACACCTAGGCACAGCTCACACATGGCTCGTCAGGGGCAAAGACTTAGCTCAGCCTGTCCCATGCCCCCCCGGTTCTCACGAGCACCAGTTTGAGTCTAGCCCTGTCTGGCACACCCTAGACCCAGTCCACACTCATGCTGAGTGCAACTGCAGTGGTGTTCAGATCTGGCAGCAGCCTCCACTCTGGTCCTTGCAATTACTGGGAACCACAACCCAGCCAGGGTATCCCCTTTGCTCTTTATATAGGCCTGTTCCTTGCAATAGATCTTGTTCATGTTAGTGGTTGTTCTGATTCAGCTTAGTATAGCTCCACACCTGTCTTGGCCTTTGAGTTCTGGTGCTGTAGCCTGGCTTTACCTGACCTGACCACAGTCCCAATTCTCACTAGTGAGTGCTAGAACCTAGCCCTGCTCAGTCTGTTCCGATCCCTGGCGCGTGAAACCAATAGATGTGACAGCCTAGTCCAGGATGAGCTGCTCTCCAGTCTGGTTTGTGCACTTGCCAATTAGTTAAGGTTTGGTTGGCTCTGCCTGGTCTGCACTCTTCCAAAACCAACCCATCCATTTGCCAACAGATGGAGCAACCTTGCCCAGCATTCCTAACTACCAGGTCTAAACCTCATGCTCACCAGCGGGAGCTATGGCCCACTAGGGGCATTTCCAGCAATCCCCCACTCGGCCCACTGCCACACCCAGATCTCACTCATGCCAGTGGGTGGTAGGCCCTTGCCTGGAATAGCCTGCCCCATCACTCTTGGATTTGTATGAGCTGGTAAAGGTTATGGCCCAGCCCTCCCCACACCCTGTTTAAGGATGCACATGTGGATGCTGAAGCCTGGACCTCCCCAGCCTTTTCCCAGCCCCAATAACCATCAGTGCCTGCAGGTACCATGGTCACACCTAGCTCAGTCCATCTCCATTCCAAGTCTTGAGCTAACCAGCGGGATTTGTATTTTCACATGGTTGGACCCACATATTCCCCACAGAATCTACCTGTTGACCTGGTTCTCTTCCATGCTGGTTAGTGTCATGGCCCTGCCTAATGTGACCCATCCTTGTTCTGACGTTCAGTCAGGCACTGGGCTCCCTGCTGGACAGTTCCACAGCCCTTGCTTTCATGTGGACCAGTGTGTGGAATCAGCGATGTTCCATGCTAATAAGCCCATCTCAGGACTCGTTGTGGGCTGATGCATCGTTCTGACCCATAGAGATCTGGTTTCTCCCCTCCAAACTCTCAGGTATTAGTCCCGTTGCTTACCTGCAAGTACAGTGATATTGTCATTGAGAGTCCTTCAGGATTCATTCCTCACCTACACTTACATTGGCCTTATCCATGGATATCCTTAGACAGTAATTCCATATCCCCAAGTCCCCAGAGCACCACCAGGAGCCAGAAAACAAAGCCCAGTGCCGTTGGTACTCTGGCCATCCAAGCCAAGGTTTTGCTGGCCACACCTAAGCAGCCTGACTAGGCTATGTGTTCCCCTCCCCACTACTAGCCAAAAACAACCAGCAGGGCAAGGGGTCCTGTTGTGTGCCAGCCTTCCCAGCCCAAGCCAGGATGTTGCTAGCTACCCCCAAGTAGCCCAGCTAGGCTTCATGCCCCTCTTCCCAATCTAGCACCAAACGTCCAGCAGGGTGAGGAGTCCTGTTTGCGCACCCTCTTTCCTGGCCCAAGCCGAGATGTCAGAGACTATCTGCAAGCAGCTCAGCCTGTTTCTGATATTCTGATATTCTTTCTTCTGCAGCATTCATTTGCTGGGCGAAAGAACATTTCTATTGTGTTCTTTAGCCCTAGTATTTCATTTTGGACCGGTTTTATCTCTGTCATGATGTTAGTTTTGAATTCCCTGAGTCCTTCCCACCATTTTTTATTGTCTCTAAAGTTTCATGATGATTTTTTTATTTGTATTCCCTATGTTGAAGTTCCTTCATCTTGCAACTCTCAGACTGGTGGGATCTTTTTTGGTCAGTTTTTGGGAAAGTGTTAGGTCCTTCATCTGTATTATTTCCTTTCCTGCTGTCTCTTCCCATGTCTTTATGCTTTCTTGTCACTTTGTGTGTTTAGCCTCTGATGTGCTGTTGAAAGTTTCTAAGATGACTGTGTCTGTCTGATGTCCTGGGGTTTGCTAAGGCAGAGGGACCCATGCTGTCGCTGCTTGTGAGAAGAGAGGAAGGTATCTCTCTGACCTGTCTTCTTTAGGCAGTGGATGGTTCTCAGGAATGCCTTTCAGTCCTCACTAACCAGTCAGAGGAGCAACCTGAATGCTGACCAGCTGTTGCCACTTTGTGGACAATCAGTGCACTCAGTCTCCTCGGCCCCTGTCCCCTGCAGGCAGGAGGGAGGATCCTACAGCTTCTGACTGCAGGTCAGCTAGTCAGTATGAGTATGTACTAGCCACTGCTTTGTGTGTGAGCAGCAGACTCACTCTCCACTACTCATTGCTTGGCACCAGAGGCCCCTTACCTTCCTTTGTCCCTGTGGGGTAAGTGGCTTGGCACCAGAGGCCCCTCACCTTCCCTTGTCCCTGTGGGGTAAGTGGCAATAAGTGTGGTTCAGCCACGGCTTTTATCACTCCAGGGTTCTTTACTTTCATTGCTTGACATCTGAGGAGCCTCTGACTTTGAGGGATTCTGTGTCTCTCTCTCTCAGGTATTCCAGTCTTCCTCTGGGGGGCTCAAGGTTCAGAGCCTTCAGGTGCGGATGGATTCAGATCTCGCCTCACGTATCTCTGTCTCATATGGTCCACTCCCCAGCTGCCCTCTTCCCAGTGGCATCCCCTCCTCAGGTAGAGGTTGCCCGGTTCCCATGCCTGTGGATTTATTCTCTGGCTACCTTTCTTTCACCAGTGTTCTGCCCTGTCGGTTCTTCTGCCTGCCTCTGTCCCCTATGCATAGATGAAGACTCTTAGGGATTCTCCCTGTGTTGGTTCTGCATTCACCAGGCTTTGTCTGAGTCCCTGTTTGACCTGAATGACATCTGCATTCACCTTCTCAGGCTGCAGGTTACAGTCTTGGGTGTTTTGTGTGGCTTTTCCTTGCCTGCATGGCACCTTCCTCGATCTTGTAGACTCTAGGGTGTTTGGGACACCTTTCCCAGCAACTCTCTTCTAGCTCTTTGCTCCACCGTATCCTGTCCCTATCTTTCCACACACTCAGCTACACCAGCCTTCCATGATCGGCCATCTTGAGAAACCCTCCTGCCTTGATTCTTACTCTCACTTGCAGGGACAGTGTCATGATAGAGAATTTTTCCAAGCTCCTCTGTCAGGTCTCCCAGTTCAGATCTCATGCACATTGGTGGGTTCTTGACACAAACTGATTTAGTTCGGCTTGTGTCCTGGCGGGAATGGTGGCCTTTTATTGTTGGGTGTTTTTGCCCAGCCACAACTGATCCACACCCAAACACAGCTCTCATGTGTTTCAGCAGCAACTGAGACCAAGCTTAGCCTATCCTACACCCACCTTGGCTCTCATCAACACCAGTGGGTGCTGGAGCATAGCCTGGTCTGACATACCCCAACCTGTACACATCCTTGCTAACGGACACTCCCGTCATGTCCAGACTAGATCAATGTCCCCATTCTGGAGATTGTAGTCACCAGTGGGAAGCACCACCCAGCTGGAATGTTCCCTTGGCTCTCCGACCAGACCTGTTCCCAGCCATAGATTTTGCAAATGCCAGTGCCTTTGGCTTCACCTGCTGCAGTCTAGTCTGTCCTGGCCCATCCCAGTCCCAACTCTGGCTGGTGGGTGCCCATTATGCTCACATCCCTGGTTCATGCAAATTGGCAGGTGTGATAGACCAGCCCAGCATGACCTGCACTCCAGCCTGGCCCTTGCACATGCCCAGCCCTGACTGGTCTGTCCCACCTCCTCTCTCAAACCAACCCACACACTTGCTGACATGTGGAACTTGCCTGGCCTGAACAATACCCAGAGCTGAAACCCATGCTTAGCAGCAGGAACTAGAACCCCCTATGGAGTTTCCCAAGTTCTCCCTCCAGGCCCACTCCTAGACCAAGTTCTCACACATGCCAATGGGTGCTAGGTCTTTGCCTGGCGTAGTCTTCTCTCTCTGTCCCAGCCTGTATATGAGCTGGTGGATGTTGTATCTTGGCCAGCCCCACCCCCTATTCTCGGGTGTGCTTGTGGTTGTGGCATCCTAGACTAGCACAGCCTTTACCCAACACCAATGCCCATGATCTCAGAGGGTTCCATGGTCATGCCTAGCTCAGCCTGTCACTACCACTAGCTCTTAAGCAAACCAGAGGAAATTGCCTTTCTACAGGGGTTGGTACATGTACCCCCACAGAATGTGCACCCAGACCTGATTCTCATGTGATGCTTTCTCATGGCCAACCTAACATTATCCATTCTCTGTTACAACTCACTGGTGGGTACTGTGATGTAGACCTGCCAGTAGACCCCCAGCCCTAGCTTTAGTGTGTGCCAGTGAGTGGTTGTCAGTAGTAGTCAATGCTAATTATTCCAGCTCAAGTCTCCCATGTTGGGTGGCACATTAGTCTGACCCTTAAAGGTCCTCCCATCCATACTGCTCGGTCTCAGCCCCCTTAGCTGCAAGTACAATGGCCTTGTCAAAGGAAGTCCCTCAGTATTCATTCCTCACCTACAACATATTCCTTCAGCAGTCCTCCCTTCCACACATCCATATACTCCCTCCCCTGGGCACTGTATGCTCCATCCTCTACTATGGTATCAGATGTCCTTTTCAGGCCCCAGTGGACTGCCAGCCACATCCTCTATGTGCATGTGGATATGATATCCACTGCTCTGTCTAAACCTCTAAGGAGGCGCAAATCTGCAAGGACAGTAGCCTTGTCAACCCAAGCCTCTCAGAGGCCATTCCTTACCTGAACGTGAGCCTCAAGTCTGCACACACACCCCCACCCATGCCATCTTCCAGGCCTCCCTCAGTCCCGCATCCCCAAGTCCTCATGAGCACACCACCAGGCAACACAATAGCACCCCAGGCCATCAGACCTGGAACATATACAGACTCTTACGTTGCTTTGTTGTGTTGATAGTTGGATGGCTTAAAGTAACCTAACAAGGGAGTTCAGCCTGAAAATTCCAGTAAAGATGGAAGAAGCACAGTGATGCCACTTGGAAAACCCAGAGAGAAAGTGAGCAGTCAGGAGCCTGGAGAGTTAGGAAGAGTGAGCAGATGGAAAGGGAGACAGAATTTGGGCAGGGTGGATACAGGCAAGTGGTCCTGAGTTTTCAATTGCTTTCTTCTTCCTGCACTGTCTCCTGGCCTGTCCCACAAGGCAGATCTACACTGTAGGTGTGGTGTGAACACAAAACCCCTAGGAGGAATTCCGCTCATAGGGCCTGGAGGTTTTGATTCCACGTGTGTCAGATGTGTTCTTTGCTATATCATGAGGTAAAGAAAGTAAAGAACATGCATTTCTTTTTTAAGATTTATTTTTTCTTATTGGAAAAGCAAGTTTACATAGATAAAGACATAGAGACGTGGCGGCACCGACTTGAGCTGAGCCAATCTGAAGCCAGGAGCCAGGAGCCTCTTCTGGGTCTCCCATGTGATTGCATGGCCCCAAGGTTTGGGTGGTGCTCCACTGGGTTCCTAGGCCACGAGCAGGGAGCTGGAAGGGAAGTGGAGCAGCTGGGACATGAATTAGCATTAATATGGGATCCCAACAAGTGAAAGGTGAGGACTTCAACCATTAGGCTACCATGCCAAACCCAAGAACATTCATTTTTATGGGAAGTTATACAATTTGGCTTTAACAGACTTTTTCAAGATTATCTTGATAGTCCAAATATAGTTCATTTGATACTTGCTTCTCAGATTGAAGGGCCAGGCACAATGAGTAAATGCTCACCTCACAAGTGCCAGGATCCTATGTGGGTACCAGTTTATGTCCATGATGCTACACTTCCTATCCAGCTGCTTGCTTGTAGCTGAAAATGCAGTAGAAGATGGCCTTAGGACCCTGTACCCATTTGGGAGACAGAGAGGAAACTTCTTGCTCATTGCTTCAGATCCACTCAGCCCCAGTGGTGAAAGATTTTTTCCTTCACAAAAAAGGGGTGTGCCTTAAAGAATCAACAGTAGGCCTAGCAGAGTAGCCTGGTGGCTCTAGTTCTCTCTGGCCATTTACCAGTTGAATCAACCCTGAGCATGTCGGACAACACCCGCTGTATGGTTTCGGCAGAAGTCAGCTCAGGGTTGGCAGAGGGTGAGGCACAAGTGCTCTGCCAAAAGCTTGATGTGGCAGGAGGTGACAGGACAAAGCTGGTTGAGTGTGCCAGTTTGGGCCAGCCTTCTTAGCTGTTGGAACTGGTTTCAGAAGAAAGGACAGCCCTTGGGTATACTTTTATAGGAGCTATTTGCACTCCATGCAAACAGCTGCCTCTCCCTTCAGGTATCCTTCCTGTCAGCAGTCCAAAGGGGAAGGTCAAGGTCAGGCAGGACAAGGACAAAGGGGTGTGGATGGTGTACACATGGGATGCTCTTATCCTACCTCCCTTGCTGACATTCTGCTTGTATTAAGAGAACAAAGGTGGTTAGATGGGACAAAGTCCGGGACAGTCAAAGAATGAAGCCGCTGCATGTGAACCCAGGCTGTAAACAACTGGGAAGCATCTGAAGCCATCGCTTAGATCAACTGTAAGTCAAACACTCATGTGATCTCCCCTAAGGTTAGATCGGCAGCAGGGTCTTATGGAGAAGCTTGGAAATTGAAGCTGGCAGTGTCTATGAGGAGAAAAAGAGGGCTTAAGGCTGACTTCTCCTCTCTGATCATGCGGCCAAAGCGTCCCTGACTGTGCTGGGCTTCCTTGGTGCTATGAGGTGAGGCCCACTGAGCTGTTGGTGTCCAAAGGGTCAGGGCACACCGTTCTGTACACTGGCCTTCTGGAGTGCACCAGTGGGTCTTAGAATCAGCCTTGCCTTTCGTGTAGGGGCTCAGCAGTTGTCCAGTTGAAAACAGGCTTACAGAACACCTACAGTGTCCAGGCTGGAGAGGGTGTTCCCACACCATGCCCAGAACTGTGCTGCTGTGGTAATTCCTAACTGAGGATGTTGGCATCAACAGTTAAACTGACCTCAAGGACTGTCCTTTTGTGCCATTAAAGCAGCTTGCTCATGTCAAGACTTGGTCTGGTCCAGCATGCCACAGCTTTAGCTTGGAAGTATGTGTTTTAGGTTCTGGGCAGAGAAGACTCTAAGGTTTGGGGAAAGGTGCCTCTGGTCCTGTGGTTGACCTGAATTCTTCCGGGTTGGCAAGGAGAGTTCATCACACATATTTGTCCCACCTCAATGTTCATGCCTCCTCCTCACACTAATCTCTGCTTGCCCTGTTTGCGTATGGCCAGCCACGCTCTGTGTCCATGGAGCAGATTAAATTCTGTCTGCCCCAACCTGCCTGGGGCTGTCCTCTCCCAGGTTGGAAGTCCTTAAAGGAAAAAGAAAATAATCTACTCAAATACCCAGTAAGCATGAGTCCACAGATCTCTGAAGTGGGATTCATTGCTAAAAGCACATTTATGGTAGTCCAGACTCCACATTAATTCACTCTGTACCTCCCCTGAAGTTGAAGGTCTCTGGGGAATTCTTCCTGGTTGGGGTCCAGATTAGAATTGGCCACTGGCTCATCATAGTATTTCTGATATGTGACACCTCTAGCAATACAGGTGATACATCCTGTTTGATGTTAGGATCACCTGATCATGTTGGTCTCATCTAATAAATCACAGGTGTCTTCATGCTGGAGTGCCAGCACCTGCATAGCACAGTGTGTCCACTCTGACTCCAGTGGATGGGAAGAATTATGCCCTGCCAACTCCTTAGGAGCCAGAGTATCAGGCCGTGACGGGGTGGTAGCAGTGTGGCTGCAGTAACGCTGGCCAGGACTGCTCAGGTGGGCAAAGCTTTCTGTGGTCATTGACCTAGGAACCTGCTACCACTCCTCATAGATCGAAGTGGTGTGCAGCCTGTTTTCAGCTCACTTCAGAGTTCCGTGGTTTTCTGACTCGTATTCAGATGGAGCTGGGAATGGGGAGTATCCTAATTTGTACATTTAAAATGTTTCTTTAAATTTTTTTCCCTCCAACTCGTAGTCTTCAGAGAGCTCAGGGAAGTACGCACACTCTACAGCTTAACTGTGTGGTTGGTAGAATTGCAGAAGTGGGAGGTGTGTTCTTCCCCATCTTGGTTTCAGCAGTCGCACACCTTTGAGATTGCCATCATTGGAGTTGAGATGTCAAGATTGGAGGATTCAGCACCATGGCCAGAGCCAGAGAGACAAGGACTGTGGACCTAAAATGTATCTTCACCATGGGATAATAAAGAGGATCTTTCAGAAGAGACTTCTGTCTCCCCCAACTCTTGTGGCCTCTGAGCCAAAACTCAGGTCAGTCAGAGAGGAAAGCTTGGGAGGCTCCAGCTCCATGTGGTGGTGGAGGCCACATTTGTGTCCAGGTACTGCCTAGAACCCCAGTCTAAACTCCTACTGAGGTCTTGCTAACTTCGGAAATAATTTTTTTTCCTTTTCTTGATTTCCTTATGTGCTGATCTGCACCATGGAGGACACCAACTTGTGTCTCTTAGCTGTGTCCCTGTGAGTGGTGGGGCATCTTCCTAGACAGAAGTTAAGGGCTGACCTTCAGGGTTCTAGCCTGAGAGTCACTCCCCTGCCCTCCACATGGCTCTTGTAAGTGAAGGGCTGAGCTTTGCAGGTTGGACAGTTCTGGAAGGCAGGTGGCATTGGAGGACCAAGGGAAGAGGTGCCAGCATCCGCTTAATAGCCCATATCCCAATGCCAAGTGTGGACTTGTCTCACTCTCAGCTTCACAGAGGGTTCCTTTCAGTGGGTGCACATAAACAGCCTTGCCGTGGCAGAGCTCTTGACGTGGCATACAAAGGAACAAGGATTGAAGGCAGTTTGAAGGTACAGTCTGCTGGGAATAAAATCCTTAGCAGTTTTGTTAACTGCCCTTGCAAATAGAAATGCAAAACTGGTACTAAGCACTTAATTTCACAAATCCCACAAAAATCACTGGGAAACATAAATACTATCATTACAATTTTTGAGGTTGAGGAATGAAAATATGGAGTGACATTGCATTGTGGCAGGGTAAGCCACTGCTTGCAACCACAGAATCTCACAATGCAGTTTGCTGTGGACTAGCTGGTCCACATCTAATCCAGCTCACTACTAATACACTCAGATGGAGTTCTGGGCTGCTGGCTTTGGCCTGGCCCAGGCTGAGCCATTGTGGCTCAACCTGTTTGGGGAGTAACCCAGTGGATATAAGATCTACTTCCCCGAGTCTGTCTCTCCCACCACTTCACTCTGTCTTTCAAAAGCAAATACATATACATAGTTTTTGTAAAAAAGATTTATTTTATTTTTATTACAAAGTCAGATATACTGAGAGGAGGAGAGATAGAGAGGGAGTGGAGCTGCCGGGATTAGAACCAGCAGCCATATGGGATCAAGGCGAGGACCTTAGCCACTAGGCCATGCTGCCGAGCCCATATACATAGTTTTTTAAGTCAAGCAACTGCAGCAGCAAAACAAATGAAAATCTGGCAAGATCATTTCATTCAGGGTTCCACCATTACTAAGAAACAGGGCAGATCTGAACTCTGATCTCTGGTGTCGGTAGATTTCTGTGTCATCAGGGATAAGGAAAATCACATTAGAAGTTGTCTTGGATGCATAGTGGATGGAAATATTTTATAAGAAAAGTAAAAGCAGGCAGAGTTACTACACTCATCTGAATCTGTCACCCTGCAAGACAGGGAACAGAAAAAGATCAAGTTGGTGGCTGAGTGCTTTGTTCCCTGGTCTGCCCGCCCTGCCATGTCCCCGCAGGGCATGCAGCTTCTTGCAGCAAGAGAACAGAGCACACACCCTTCAAGTGAGTGGCTTATTTCAAGTTTAGAATCCGATAAAAAAAAAAAAAAATGGAAGGAACAGCACCATGGGATAGAGCACTAATTCTCTGCCTACAACACTGGCATCCCCGTAAGGGCGCCGGTTCTAATCCCAGCTATTCCACTTCCGATCCAGTTCCCTGCTTATGGCCTGGGAAAGCAGGGGAGAATGTCTCAAGTCCTTGGGGCCCTGAACCCTTGTGGGAGACATGAAAGAAGCTCCTGGCTCCTGGATTTGGAGCAGCCGATCTCTGGCAGTTGCGGCCATTTTGGGAGTGGGCCAGCAGATGGAAGAGCTGTGTTTTTCTGTACGTGTCTGTCCTCTAACTCTGCCTTGCAAGTAAAAATAAGATAAATCTGTAAAAATGCAAAAAAAAAAAAAAAAAGCCAGTATCCAGGAAAAGTCGCAGGAAAGCTTAGACATGGGATGGAAATCTGCAGGGAGGAGATGCGAGACCTCTCTGGCCTGTGCTAGAAGCAGATGCCAGATTCAGTCAGCAACAGCGAGCACTCGCCTGATAATGAGACACAGCTGCATCTCTGTTGCCATTGAGCTGATGGAGACACTGCAGGTGTGGTCTGCATCCCAGGGGTCTCGGGGTGGGGATCAGCAGCTGCAGGTGTGGTCTGCGTCCCAGGGGATCTAGGCATGGGGATCAGCAGCTGCAGGTGTGGTCTGCGTCCCAGGGGGTCTCGGGGTGGGGATCAGCAGCTGCAGGTGTGGTCTGCGTCCCAGGGGATCTCGGGGTGGGGATCAGCAGCTGCCCTCCCCAGCACAGGCTCCCTCACCAGATGTGCTCATCAGATGGTTACTCACTGTCAGTTGAGTGTCTCAGGGCATTCTTCAAGACTCGGTCAACTTCTCCCTTTCTAGTCCACTTGCATGTCCCACATAGATGCTGCTTTTACAGAACAACCTGATCACTGTGGTCTCCCTGCTTCCATGTCCAGGCTGCCTCCTTCCCACCAGAGGGACAGCATTCAGCTGAGGAGTTGGCCTCTGATTGTCGCCTGGCCAGCCCCCGCCCACTCTGTGACCAGCCTTCATACCCTGCTGTGTAATCTGACCTTGAAAAAGGCAGTCATGAATGTGTTTATAATGTGAGACAGTGAGAGACTTAGCAATGAATGAGTGAGAATCAAGATTCCGTGTGCCTACTTGATCTCCAGTTCTAATGTTTTAGGGTTTTTTTTTTTGTTGAATTAATGAAAAAGGAGAAAAAGGAATGAAAGTTACAGGGGCTAAGGTTGTGGCACAGAGGGCTCAGCCACTGCCTGTGATGCCACCTTCCACATGAACACTGGTTAATGTGTGGCTGCTCTGCTTTGGATCAGTTCTCTGCTAACGTGCCTGAGAAAGCATCAGAAAATGGCCCAGGTCCTTAGGAGACTCGGATGGAGCTTTAGAATCTTGATTTCAACCTGACCGATTCCTGGCTGCTGTCACCATTTTGGTTTACTTGTTTGAAAGTCATTTAGAGAGAGGGAGATACAGAGATGTTCTCACTTCTGCTTTACTCACCTAATGGCTGCAGCAGTCAAGCCCAGGTCAGTCCGAAGCCAGGAGCCAAGAATTTTCATCTGGGTCTCCCACGTGGATGGCAGGAGCTCAGGAACTTGGGCCATTCTCTGCTACTTCCCAAGGTGCATTAGGAGGGAACTGGATAACTCACATGGGATGCTGTTGTCACTGGACCACAGTGCTCACCCCACCAACCTTTTATAAATCTTAAGTTCTCTCTCTAAATGCTCAAAGTTGTGTATTTCTTTTGAATTTGGAGGAAAAAAAGCCATGCAACCTAATTTTGTTATCTGGTCTTTGAAATTCCATAGTAGCCTGTTAATGCTCATTATGATCAACTAGAGACAGACAAATTCTGGTCACTACTGGAATTAAGCATAATAAAACACACTAAAATGTTCATTACAAATGAATAGTCATTCGATCTCAGAAAAGGGAAGGTGCGTGGGAAGTCTGTGGAGTAGATCAGTTAGATTGGTAACAATCCTTGCGCATGGTGCAGCATATTGGCAAGGCGGTGAGGACCACAGGTCTCAGCCCACTGCCGGGTGGGTGAAGAGCCGCTAGGTAGTAGAGATTTCCACTTCCAGTGAGCACACCATGTGTTCCACAAGTGCACATGACACACACTTGTGCAATGTCCTTCTGCAATGCTGTCTTCCATCATAACTACTTGGGGAGCATTGGTACACGTTAGGATGGTTCCAGTGCTGTACTAGCAGCCAGAAGACAGCAAGATGAACACGTACGCCAAATACATGCCCAAATGCCATGGGCAGACAGAGGATGCTGCAATAGGCTCCCCAGGGCCAGAAGTTAAGATCTCTGGACTGGTGTACATTGGTTGATACTACATTACATTGCAGCTTGGGATAAGCCATGTTAGAATAATTTACAAGGAAATAGACAAAAGCTACATCCCTGTCCTGCATGGCCAGAGCTAGTTGTTAAAATTGACTCAAATATGTACTAGCACGTCGACAGATTTAAAATCAGTACCCCTTAGCGAGCTGCATTGCACATTGTTTTGGAAATGATCGGCTGAGTTAGCCTGAGTTGTCACAGTTAATAAGTTTGGTTTTCCTCCTGTCTTGAAGACTCTTTCTTAACCCTAAAAAGGCAAGATAAAATTTACCTGTTAGGGAAGTCAGCTAAGAGCAGGATGCCACATAGCACGTTGCAACCTGAAACACATTCAAGAATGCAAGGGGACAATTAGAAAAACTTATTTTATTTGAAAGAGTTATAGAAAGAGGAGACCCACACGTGCAGAAGGAGAGGGGGAAAGAGAGGGAGAGGGCAGAAACATGTAATTGCAAGGCCGCAGCTGGCTGACACTTCCCTGTGGCATGGTGACAGGCACTGTTTCACCTGCCGGGAGTGAGGGCTGCAGGGACAGCACTGTGTAGGGGAGCAGGGAGCAGACCTTCACTGTAGCTGTGGCAGGATACTGCCTGTGATACAGGGATGGAGTGGAGGGCCCATTGCAGGCAGATCACAGTGAGGGTGAGGCCAGGATGATGCAAAAGCAGCAGCCATGCAGAGAGTTAAAGCGAAAGTTCTGATTGAGGCACCCAGCCCTGGAGAGGGACTGAGTTTGGAGCACAGTGGGGGCTGGTGAGGAGGACTGTAAGAGACAGAGTGGTCAGAAATACAATCAAGGGGGTTGGCAAATGCCAGCGTGGTAAGACTAGACTGGGATTAAGAACCTGAAGTTTATTCCCGTGCTACCATTGGTGGGTCTGGACAGAAGGATATCGCGATACCAGATGCCTTTTTTTTTTTTTTTAAGATTGTTTGAAAAAGCTGCAGTAAGAGAGAGAGAGAGAGAATCTCCCATCTGCTGCTTCACACCCTCCACTCTATCTGAAATAGCCAGAGCTGGACCTGTCCAAAGCCAAGAGCCCAGATCTTCCTCCTGGTCTTGCACATGTATAAAGCTCAAATGCTTGGGCCATTCTCCGCTGCTTTCCCAGGCCACAGGCAGGGAGCTGGATGGGAAGTGGGGCTGCCGGGATTAGAACCAGCATCCATCTGGGATGTTGGCAGTGAGGGCAGCAACTTTATGCTAGCTCTATACAGATGAAGTTTTATGGAGACATTTTGCTATGTGGAGCTGTGGAACCACAGAATCCCTTAGAAAACTTGTAATAGTGAGAGAGAATGGAGTTCCTTGCAGGCAGGGCCGTTCCACGTTTTGTAGGTACATCTGACAAAATCTGCAGAAAGATGGAAAGTAGGGTGTGTGAGGACTGCTTTCTAAAGGGACAAACACGAACAGGTGTGAATGACGTTTAGCTTCAGGTACCTGTTAGACACCCAAATGGGGAGGGGATGTGCCAGCTGGGAGGGGATGTGCCAACTGTCTGTTTTCAAGCAGATCTTTTGTCAAAAAAGTAAATAAAATTCAAGATCACTATGAAACCCAGCAAACTCACTTGTAGGTATATACCCAAAGAAAGTTAAAAAGCCAGACCAGCACAGTAGCCTAGCATCTAAATTCTTCACCTTGAAAGTGCCTAGATCCCATATGAGCGCCGGTTCCAATCCTGGCAGGCCTGCTTCCCATCCAGCTCCCTGCTTGTTTGGGAAAGCAGCAGAGGACAGCCCAAAGCCTTGGGAACCTGCACCCATGTGGGACGCCTGGAAGAGCTCCTGGCTTCAGATTGCCTCAGCTCCAGCTGTTGTGGCCACTTGGGGAGTGAATCAATGAATGGAAGATCTTCCTCTCTGTCTCTCCTCCTGTTTGTATATCTTACTTTGCAATAAAAATAAGTAGATCTTTAAAAAGTTAGATCAGCCTCTTGAAGATGCCTGTACTCCCCTGTTGATCACAGCTCTTTTCAGTAGCCAAGACATGGAATCAGCCAAAGCGCTGGCAGATGACTGCATGAAGTTACATACACACATGCAAGGGAAGCTTATTCTGCTATTAAAAACCCACAAAATCTTGTCATTTGCGGTCACGAGCACGGGACTGGAGGACGTGCTAAGTGGAATAAGCCAGCGCCGCCGCATGCTTTTAAGCAGGAAATGTTGCTGCTGAAGAAGGAAAAAAGAATTGTGGTTCCTAGAATCAAGGAAGGTTTAGGGAATATATAGATAGATTGCACAATAAATACCAAAATATGTCAGTGGAATACATTCTAGTGCTAACAACACAGTAAGTTGCTGAACTTAAAACAGCAATGTGGTTTTTTTTCTGTGGAGAATCAGGAAAGAAGAATTTGAAAATGCTAAATAATAAATATTTGACCATTACATTATATATATATATATATATATATATATATATATATATATATATATATAACACACTGTACTCTTAAAAGTATTTTAAATTTTATAAACAAAATCATTACCGTTCCAAAAGCTATAATATCACTTTAAAATTAGATTTTTTTCTGATTAAACTTGGATAATTGAAAACATTTAAAGATCATTTGACAGTGAAAATTCCATCAAAATTAATATAAACAAATAACTTGAAAATAAGTATATAAGATATTTAAGCATATCTCTAAAACATAATAGGCATAAGTAAAAGGGACATTTTTAAAGTTACAAATGAACAAAAATGAAGGTCATAACAATGTGGACAAAATATTCTTAAATATTATTTGTCATTAGAGAATCAAAGTATAACATGAATATGTAAATATGCCCACATAGTGTACCACTCACTGGATTCTCACAAAGTGGATATGCCCTTGCAACTATCAAACAGCTCAAAATCCAGTATTAGCTCATCAAAAAACAAGCAGTTCTTTCAAGCCAACGGAAGACGGTGGTATTGAGCTGTGAAATACAGGCAGCACCTCAAATCCTCAATGTTAGCTGCTCTTCCAGAAAGGAAAGGCTGATTCCAATCCGTGGGAAACAGACAGCTTTAGAATTCAACTATAGAAAGAGTACGTGGAGTAAAAGTCAGCTGGTGGCAGTTTCTTCCCACAGAAAACAGACCAGAAATGGATGCACATCACTGGCCTGAATTAAAATGTTCTTAAATATTTATGGATATGCAGAGCCACATTCCGAATCTTAGATCAGGACCAGATAAGAACCACACAGCAGCCAAGTCACACGATCTGGGAGAATATAAAATGAGGATCTTGCAGTAGCAGTGGGAGAAATTTGTACAGATTGTCCTGCAGATCAAAATAATAGATCCCATTGACAATAGAAAAATCAGATACTGAAAGGCACTAGAGAACAGGCAGAGGCAGAAGTGAGAGGAAGAAGGGAATGGCATCGGTGTGCAAGTTCCTGTCCGACTTTGTGGAGTCGGATAGAACTTTAGTAGCAACGCATGATCTTACTGACTTGAAGGGTTAACAGAATTGGCCACCACCCATGATGCAGCATGCTATATGGGATCACCAGTTTGAGTCCTGGATGTTCTGCTTCCCCATTCCAGGTCCATTCTGATGCATTTAGGAAGGCAACAAAAGATGGTCCAAGTACTGGACTCCTGCCACCTGCAGGGGACACCGGCTGGAGCTCCTGGCTCCTGGATTTTGCCTCGCCCTGACCCAGCTGTTGTGGCCATTTGGAGAGTGAGTCAGTGGGTGGACATGTGTCTCTCCCTCTCTTGGAATCTCCTTTTAATCATTTTACTTGCTGTTTTTAATATTATTTACATAGTTGAGGTGGGTCTCTGATTAGAGTGAGGAGGGTTGAGATATGGAGGAAAGTGGGTGGGATAAATGTTTCAGTTGTTTGTTTTCCTGACCTGCTGGGTGGTGGAGCAGGGAGAGATCTTCAGCCCAGTGGTTTACACTCCAGTGCCCACAGTAACCATGACTGGGCTTCAGTACTGAGTACTCACTCTGCAAGGAGCGAGGAACAGAGGTGTTTCCGTACCCACTCCTGCTGTCACTGGCTGCGGCTTGCTCCTGGGGCACGGGCAGCTCTTTCAGGAGCCCCCTCCTGTTACTATGGCAGGAAGCCTCTCTTCTCTCTCCCCTCTCTCCTTTCCCATGGCCATCCTCCCCTGCCCTGCTTTCTCCCACTTACCCATGGTTTTGCCTTTCCCACTAGTAGGAACTGTTGGGTTTAACTTTGTGTGTCTTGCACACACTGCTCCCTATAAATGGGCTAAACTAGAAGAAATAGCTGATATTCTTTTTTTTTCTCCTGCAACAGCTTCTCGTGGAACTCCTGCCTGAGGAGTCACTGACTGTGGTTTTTACATTTAAATCATAGGATTCACATAAGCCACTGTATTACAGCAATGCATTAGAAGAAAGATGTTATAATAACTCAAGAGGTGACTATCTTAGAGAAACACAATTGAACATACCATATGTTATCCTATCAACTATGCATGTTGAAACACTATCTGAAAGAAACAATATATTCAGGTATAGATGAAAAGCAATTGTATTCTTTTCAACA
This sequence comes from Ochotona princeps, assembly GCF_030435755.1. Lineage (NCBI taxonomy): Eukaryota > Metazoa > Chordata > Mammalia > Lagomorpha > Ochotonidae > Ochotona > Ochotona princeps. Next base: position 189,177 of record NW_026696064.1, on the reverse strand, counting down.
TGATTTCCTGTATGATTTCCTCTTCTCTATCCCCTCTCTCCTTTCCCATGGTCATCTTCCCCTGCCCTGCTTTCTTCCACTTACCCATGGTTTTGCCTTTCCCACTAGTAGGAACTGTTGGGTTTAAATTTGGGGTTCAGAACAAGAAATCCACACAGAATAAAAGTTCAGCTCAAAGTAAGGTATATTGAGAGCACTCTCCAGTGAAGTTCACCGTCTGGCACAGTGCCAGGCCAGAGAACTCATGCCGGGGGGGTTGTGGGGAGGAGATGGCAGATAGGTGGTGGAAGGAGAGAGAGAGAGCCTGCTCCCTGGTGGGAGACAGCCCAGGACCACATCCCCATGGCGGGGTGACCCATGAGGGAGATGGCTGCCCAGGCTACACAGCACTGGGCTGTTCTACATCTCAGATGTGGGGGATGGGGAAGGTGGCAGCTCCTGAGTTCGTGCATGCTTGTGACCTTGGCGTGTCATCATGACGAGTGGTGTTCTGTGCAGACCTTTGCCTTGGAAGCATTTCTGGACGACAGTGTGCTTGACCTCGGCAGAGATGGAACTAAAGCTAGTGAAGCTTTTTTGTTTGTGGCCAGAGGGAGGCAGCAAGGAGAGACAGCACCAGGATTCAGTCGCTGCTGGTGTTCCAGGGTAACCAGTGTAGAGCTGAAAACGAAATGGAGTAAGATGGCTCATCGCTCACCACAATACTTTTCACTTTTACAATTTCTGCTTTGCTTGCTTGGCTGTGAAACTGTGTGAGACTGTGAACTCGCGGGCCGAGCTGTCTACATGACCTTCAGCATGAATAGTTCTCATTTCCCAGGAATCGAGGTCTGAGTCTGGTTTTCTCACAGGTGGCTTCAAGGCCTAAGTCTGGTTATCTTGACTACTAAGCCAGAGAAGAGCCAGGCCCAGGCTCCAACCACAACAAGCTTTAGTAAACTGTCCCTATAAACACTCTATGAATGTGCTGCCCGGGGCTGCATTCTTTTTTTTTTTTTTTTTAATTTTATTTTAAATTCATTAATTACATTGTATTATGTGACACAGTTTCATAGGTACTGGGATTCTCCCCACCCCTCCCCAAACCCTCCCACCATGGTGGATTCCTCCACCTTGTTGCATAACCACAGTTCAAGTTCAGTTGAGATTCCCCCATTGCAAGCATATACCAAACATAGAGTCCAGCATCTTATTGTCTAGTCAAGTTCAACGGCTTCTTAGGTATACCCTCTCTGGTCTGAAGACAGAGCCAGCAGAGTATCATCCCAATCAATTAAAAGCTCCAACATACCATCAGCAAAAATTTACATCATTATGGAATTAATTGACATAGTAATGAGTAACCAATATGGTAAAAGTAAATGCGATTTCTTATCCACCTTCTGTGACCACCTCATTGACATTTCAATTTTGGTTTATACACAACATATAACATTCATAACATAACTTGTTATACATAACATCATATCAAATTAAGGCAAACATGTGGTATTTAACCTTTTGGGATTGGCTCATTTCCCTTAGCATTATGGTTTCCAGTTTGGCCCATTTGGCCACAAAGAACTGCATTTTGTTTTTTTTAATAGCTGAGTAGTATTCCATGGAGTAGATGAACCATAGCTTTCTTATCCAATCCTCTGTTGATGGACATTTTGGCTGCTTCCATGTTTTTGCAATTACTGATTGTGCTGCTATGAACATAGGAGTGCATGTTGGTTTCTCATAGAACAAGTGTTCTGGATATATTCCTAGGAGTGCTATTGCTGGGTCATACGGTATGTTGTATTTGAGTTGTTTGAATGTTCTCCATACTGATTTCCATAGAGGCTGTACCAGCCTGCAGCCCCACCAGCAGTGGAGTAGGGTTCCCTTTTCCCCGCAACCTCGCCAACAAGTGTTGTTGGTGCTTTTATTCATGTGGGCCGGTCTTACTGGCGTTAGGTGGTACCTCATTGATGTTTTAATTTGGATTTCCCTTATTGCCAGGGAACTTGAGCATTTTTTCATATGTTTATTTGCCATTTGGGTTTGTTCCTTTGTGAAGTGTTTGCCCATTTCCCGTGCCCATTTCTTGAGTGGCTTGTTTGTTTTGACATTTTGGTTGTTTTGTAGCTCTTTGTATATTCTGGAGATCAGCCCTGTATCACCTAAGTCGTGTGCGAAGATCTTCTCCCATTCTGTGGGTTGCCTTTTTACTTTGTTGATTGTTTCTCTAGCTGTACAGAAGCTTCTTAGTTTGATGAGGTCCCACTTGTTTATTTTGGTCTTGATTTCTACTGCATTTGGAGTCTTTTTTAGGAAGTGAGGGCCTACCCCTAAGTGTTCCAGTGTGTTTCCAACATTTTCTTCCAAAAGTTTGAAGGTTTCTGGATGTAGGTTTAAATCTTTTATCCATTTGGATTTGATCTTAGTATATGGTGAGAGATGTGGGTCTATCTTTTTGTTTCTGCAGGCTATCAACCAGTTGTCCCAACAGCATTTATTGAACAGACCTTCCCATTTGCCTGGGTTGTCGTTTGTCTTTTTGTCAAAGATTATTTGGCTGTATTTGTGTGGGTTCCCATCTGGTGTTTCTATTCTGCTCCATTGATCTTCTTCTCTATTTTTTTGCCAGTACCAGGCTGTTTTGATAACCACTGCCCTATAGTATGTCCAGAGGTCTGGGACTGTGATTCCCCCTGCTAACTTCCTGTTCTTGAGAATGGTTCTAGCTATTCGTGGTTTTTTGTGTTTCCAGATGAACCTTTGAATCATTGTTTCCAGATCTGTGAAGAATGTTTTGGGCAATTTGATTGGGATTGCGTTGAATGTATATATTGCCTTTGGCAGTATAGACATTTTAATGATATTGATTTTACCTATCCAGGAGCATGGGATGTTACTCCATCTTTCTAGATCTTGTTCAATTTCTTTTTTAAGTAGTTTGTAGTTTTCCTCAAATAGGTCTCCAACATTTTTGGTTAGGTTAATTCCCAGATACTTCATGCTTTCCTTTGTTACTTTGAATGGTATCTTGCTGGTTAGATCTTTTTCCAACTTGGGGCTGTTAGCATACACTATGGCTGTTGATTTTTGTTCATTAATTTTGTACCCTGCCACTCTACCGAACTCTCGTATAAGTTCTAGTAGTCTCTGTGTTGAGCCTTTTGGCTCTTCCATATAAAGAATCATGTCATCTGCATATAGTGAAAGCTTGACTTCTTCATTTCCCATTTGGATTCCTTTGATTTCTTTTTCTTGTCTTATGGCCTCAGCGAGTACCTCTAGAACTATGTTGAATAGCAGCGGAGAAAGCGGACATCCCTGTCTTGTTCCAGATCTCAGTGGGAAGGGTTCCAGTTTTTCTCCATTCAGTATGATGCTGGCATTGGGTTTTTCATATATTGCTTTGATTATGTTGTGGATTTTTCCATCTATGCCTACCTTGGTTAGGGTCTTTAGCAGGAAGTTGTGCTGGATTTTGTCGAAAGCTTTTTCTGCATCTATTGATACTATCATGTGATTCTTGTTTTTCAGTTTTTGGATGTGGTGTATCACATTTATGGATTTGCGAATGTTGAACCATCCCTGCATTCCAGGGATGAATCCTACTTGATCTGGATGAATGATCTGTCTGATGTGTTTTTGAATTCTGTTGGCTAGGATTTTGTTGAGAATCTTAGCATCAATGTTCATCAAAGAGATAGGTCTGTAGTTTTCCTTCTCTGTAGGATCTCTGCCCGGTTTTGGGATTAAGGTAATGTTGGCTTCATAGAATGAGTTTGGAAGGGTTGCTTCCTTTTCTATTGTTTTGAAGAGTTTGTAGAGGATTGGGGTTAGTTCTGTTCGGAATGTTTTGTAGAATTCTGGAGTGAAGCCGTCTGGGCCTGGGCTTTTCTTTGTTGGGAGGTCTTTAATCACTGATTCAATCTCTGCTTCAGTTATGGGTTTGTTCAGGTTGATTGTTGCCTCTGGGCTAAGTTTTGGCAGGTTGTGTGAGTCTAAGAACTTTTCCATTTCTTGGTGGTCTTCTGATTTGTTGGAGTACAGTGCTTTGTAGTAATTTCTGATTATGTTCTTAATGGTTGTAATGTCTGTTGTTATGTTGCCTTTTTCATCTTTGATGCTGTTAATTCTTGCTTTCTCTTGTTTTTGTCAGTCGGGCCAGCGGGGTGTCTATTTTGTTTATCTTTTCAAAAAACCAGCTTTTTGATTTGTTGATTTTGTGTATGGTTTTTTTTATTTCTATCTGGTTGATTTCCTCCCTTGTTTTGATGATTTCTTGTTTCCTGTTGTGTGTGGGGCTCATCTGCTGCTGCTTTTCCAATTCCTGGAGGTGTGTGGTTAGTTCCTGTATTTGGCGCCTCTCTTGGGCCTTGACATGAGCTCCAATTGCGATGAGTTTACCCCGTAGCACTGCTTTGGCAGTGTCCCACAAGTTTTGGAATGTTGTATCAGAGTTTTCATTGGTTTCCATAAATTTTGTGATCTCATCTTTAATTTCTTCCCTGACCCATTGTTCGTTCAATAGCATATTGTTCAACCTCCAAGAGTTTCTATATTTCCTTGGGCATTTTGAATTGCTGATTTCCAGTTTCATTCCGTGGTGGTCTGAGAGGGTACATGGTATGATTTCTATCTTTTTGAAGTTATTTAGATTTGCTTTGTGTCCTATCATGTGGTCGATCCTGGAGAAGGTGCCATGTACTGCTGAAAAAAATGTATAATCTGTGGTCTTAGGATAAAAAATTCTATAAATGTCTACCAAGTCCAGTTGTTCTAATGTTTGTACGAGCTCTGTTGTTTCTTTGTTGAGTTTTTGTTTTGTTGATCTGTCTATAGTTGTTAGCGGGGTGTTAAGATCGCCCACTATTATTGTGTGTGTATCTATGTCTCCCCTTAAGTCTGTAAGTAGTTGCTTCACGAAGCTAGGCGCATTGGAATTAGGTGCATATATGTTCACGATTGTAATTACTTCTTGATGGATCAGTCCCTTCACCAATATATAATGTCCTTCTCTGTCCTTTTTGATGTCTGTCAGCTTGAAGTCTAGGTCATCTGAGATTAGAACAGCTACACCAGCCTTTTTTTCTCGTCCATTGGCATGAAATGTCTTTTTCCATCCTTTCACTTTAAATTTCTTACAGGATTTTCTGGTTAGATGTGTCTCTTGTAGGCAACATATAGTTGGGTGCTGTTTGATGATCCATTCCGTTAATCTATGCCTTTTGATTGGTGAGTTTAAGCCATTTGTGTTTAGAGATAATATTGAGAGGAATTGGTTTTGGGCTGCCATGAGTGTAAGTGTGCAAGTGTGTATTTGCGACTATTAGAGTTTTTGATTGGTTGACTTTTCTTGTATGGATTTTAGTGGGGAGGTCTTCCCATTTGCCATCTTTGATTTTGGTTTGTATTTTTTCTTTCTGGGTTTAGCACCTTCCTGAGGAGATTTTCCAGAGCTGGTTTCATGTTGATGTATTCTTCGAGTTTCTCTTTACTGTTGAAGTATTTGATTTCATTCTCAAATATAAATGAGAGCTTTGCTGGGTACATTATTCTTGGTTGGCAGTTGTTTTGTTTCAGGATTTGATAGGTTTTACCCCATTCTCTCCTTGCTTGGAGCGTTTCTTCTGATAGGTCGGCTGTGATCCTAATTTCCTTTCCACTGAAAGTAATCTTATCCTTTTTTCTTACTTGTCTTAGAATGGTTTCCTTGTATTCACTTGAAGGTAGCTTGAGGACCACATGTCTGGGAGACGATTTGTTTGGGTCGTATCTCCTGGGGGTTCTTTGTCCTTCCTGGATTTGTGCTAGATTTATATTTCCAGTATTCTGGAAGTTCTCCTGTATTATCTCATTGAGCACTCGTTGCAAGCCTGTCTCCTTTTCCACTCCTTCGGGAAGGCCTATTATTCTAATATTTGATTTTTTGAGGTTGTCTTTCATTTCCTGTATGGACCTATTGGCTTTCTCTAGATTTGTCTCCAACTGTTTGATGAGCTGCTGCCTTTCATTCTGATTGTCTTCCAATTCTGATATTCTGTCTTCTGCTGTGTTCATTCTGTTGGTTAGGCTTTCAATTTTGTTCTCTATATCAAGGATTCCCTTTTTGACTTGATTTATTTCTGCAGTGATATGGTTTTCGAATGCCTTAGACTCTTCCCAGCGCTTTTCACTCTCTCTGACGAATTTCATCATTAGCTTCTTAAAGTCCTTATCTGATAGTTCCTCTATGTCTTCATCTTGCATCTCAGATATTGGGATTAGTTTTTGCTTGTATTGGGAGGGAGTGCTTGATCTTTCCTCTGGGTCATTGCTTTTTCTGATACTTCTCCTCATTGTGTTTTTACTTCTTGTTGTTTTGAGATTTTAGCGGTGATTCAGCTGAGCCGGCTCTGGTTTGGGGTCTCTGGCTGAGCCCAGCAGGGCTTACTGCCTGAGTCACCAGCTGCTTTCAGGGTCTGTAGATCACAGCCCTGAGCTGGGTCAGGAGGCTTTGTGGGCCAGCCCTAGTGCCAGGCCCCTTCCCCTGTGGCTCCCTCTCAAAGGCAGTTCCCTACAGATTCACTCTGCCGAGCCGCGCCTAGGCTTTGGGTCACAAGGCTAATACAGCGGGGGTCTCTGCCTCAGTGCTGAGCCGAGACTCTCCTTCAGGGCTTGAGGTTAGCACAGCAAGGGCTCCTGCTGCTCGGAGCCTAAAATCCCCAACCCCGGCCTGTGCTGGGCTGGAGATCTCCGCGGCCCCAGTGCCAAACTCGGAAGCGCTGCTCCGCCGAGGGCTGCAACACCACAGGCAGGTCTTTTGGAGCTGGCTCCTGCTGGGAAAACCTGTCTGGCCAGTTCAGCTGAGCCCGCTCCGGTCTGGCCTCTCTAGCTGAGCCCAGCTGGGGACTCCGCCCTGAAGAAGCCACTTCCTCAGCTGCACTCTCTCAAGGATGGAAGCGGATCTCTGAGAGGCACAGAGCCCTTTAGGTGAGACGTGCCCCCACTAGTCTGCTCCTCTGCCCAGGACGTGAGGCCCTGTCGAGCGTTGCCCAGCCTCTGGAGCTCAGGGCGAGTCCAGCAACAGGATCCACTGACTCTCCCGCAGCCAGTCCACAGCTCGGAGCCGATATGGGGATCTCTGAGCCCCAGTCCCACAGTGCTGCTCCTGTTCCCTCTGCACTCTCCCAGAGCCGCTGAGCAGCGGGTAGGCAAGCCTCTGGGAAATCTCCCCAGCTTTTCCTCCACTTCTGCAGGGATAATGCACCCAATGATCAGTCCAGTAGCCTCCTCTGGGGGCTCCTGCCTTCCAGGGGACTGGTGCCCCTGTCGGTGTGGGCGCCTATTCTTCCAGCCGCCTCTGTTTTCCCTGGGGCGGTTGAGCCTCTGCCGCCTTCCCCCTGCCTGGGATCGTGACTCACCAGGTTTCTCGCAGCAGCGTGCTGTATTTTCTTTCCTACTTTTTGCGGCTGTTCCTTCACGCTGTGTAGATCTTCTTGCTTTAGTGAACTCCAGTGACCTTCTCGCTCTTCTCCCTACAGTTTCGCGCCTCCTGGCCTGTTTCTCTGCTGGATCGGCTCCCCTCCTTCCTTACTCCACCCTACACCAGCTCTCTGCAGTCGGCCATCTTTTTCAGTCTCCAGGGGCTGCATTCTGTTACGGGGTGTTGGTCCCACTTGGTTGGTTGCCTGGTTGGTCGGTCGGTTGCCTTGCCTTGCATTGTAATAAAACTTGGTTGTGATGGTCGCTGGTGACTGTAACACTGTTTTGGCAGTGGAGTGCATGCAGCACCAGGGGTTCCTGGCTTGCCCTTTGATGCACGCAGCGCCTTCAGGAGCTGCTTCTGCTTAGCCTAACAGAAACATCACTATTTTGTCTTGTTTTTTGTCTTCTATGTCATGGATGTGCATGAAAGTCATGATTTATTCCCTTTTACATTATTGTGCGGGTAGTTTAGGGAATTCTCATGACATAGGTCTTAAGATTTATTCCTGTTTTTGTGGGGGGCGATGAGTTAATCACAGCAAGATGTTAATTTTCCTAAGGAATTGTTATTAGACTTCATTTTAACGGGAGTGAGAAAGTTCAGTTCAGATACAAACACATTACCATGCTTTCTTTTGGCAAGGGTGCAGTGCAGCCAGAATTGCCAGTACAGCTGGGTCAGGCCCTTGTCAGGGTCCTTTCTCTAGTGTGGGGCACGAGACTGGCCGGGCATCGCCATGATTGCAGCCGGTGCTCTCAAGGCCTGAGAGCAGCCTGAGCTTGCACAGGCATTAGGAGAGGAGTCCAGGAAGACCCTTCCTCCTCAGACAACATCTATTCTTGTATACTACAAATACAAGTCTGACTCTGAGGGTTGTGTTGCAACTCTCCCGGCACCTAGAGTAATACAATGTTGCAACATCAGCTTCCCTGGAACATCCTGTGAAAAACGGCTTGATTAAACTTTCCGATTTTCTGGGGCCTCTACCTGTGCTTCCTTCTTGCCACGAACCCAAAGTCTCCCTTTGAACATAAGCTGTCAAGGAGCTATACTTTTTAGCTAGCTTTGTGGATGGGGTGTGGACGCCCCCCCAGAGGAGCCCTGGATGACCCCCACGTGTGGGGAGGCACCTTCATTTCCTGCCTCCCTCTCCTCCTTCCTGGCCTGCACCTGCATCCCTGAACAGCTACCCCCACCTGCCTGAGCCCATTCCATGAGCTGCTGCCCTCCTCCAGTTGAGCGGCCCGCCTGATCCTGAGCCCTTCAACGTCCGCAGTTCAACCCACTTTCTGTTGGTGACATGGTCTGGGCCCCATGATCAGCCACCTCTGCCTGGCACCACCAACCCCGCAGCTGGCATGTCTGCATGCCACCCATCGCCCACATCGCCTGTTGCTGCCAGCACTCTTCAGCCGCTGGAACCACTTTAAATGTCTGCTCACAAAGGCCAGCAGCCAAGGCTAGAGCCGCTACCGGCTCCCCTGGCGGGATTCCAACAGGCTCCCTCGGCCCAGCCCTTCTGCTGCGTGGCTAACTGCCGCCCTTGCTGCCCGGAGGTGCTGCGTGCTGCCAGATGCTGGCCCTGCCACCAGCCTCTGGACTCAGCCCGCACCTTCAAGGCTGAGTTAAGACACCTCTGGCCGCCGCCAGCCGTCTGCACCCAGCCTCTGGCAACCTCCAAAAGCGGCTGGCGTGGCCCCGCCGCACTTCGCCTCTGCCGGTGGCCACCAGCGTCCAGCGTCTCCTGCCTCTGCCTGCATGCCTGTCCGCCTGCATGCTGATGCTGGGCACCACCACAAGCCTCTTCCGCCCCTTGTCACCTGTTGGTGCCAGATCGCTCTCGCTGCTTCGCGGCACTTTAAGATGCCTTTGCCTGCAGTCAGCAGTCACTGGGGCCCAGATGCCGCCTGCTGCCCGCGCCCGTTGGCGGCTGCCCAAACCTCTCTAAGCCGCCTGTGCCATCGGACATGGATGCCAGCCCCGCTGCCCATGTCCACCTGCTTGCTGGGTGGTGCTTTAAGCCGCCTCTGCCCACTGCCACCTGCCACCCCAGTCCGTCCGCTGCGCGCCCCGCCCCTCGCGCCACGCGCCTGCTTTAAGCTGCAGCTGCCGGCTGCAAGCAGTGCCTTCACTTGTGTCCCAAGATGGGTTCTGCCCTCTACGTTCAGGATACCACCTCAGGAGATCCATCGCCAAGGTCAAGGTAGGAGTCCTGTCATTGGAAAGGAGAGGCAGGGGAGAAGTGTGGGGGCCTTTGTTTGCATGGCTGTGTGACTTGCACAGGGCTGGGAGGACCCTGAGTGGCATCACTCTGATAGACCCGGGGGATGGTGTTGTGATGGAGGCTGGGGGTCCAGGTTGGTCCTGGTTGGTCCAGGTTAGCTCAGGTCTGAGGCCCAACAAGCCCGTGGTCCTGAGGGATCTGTGTGTGCACTCCAAGTTTAGAGACAGAAATGAAAATGCTCTGAAGTTCAAGTGCAACCCTCCCTGACTCAGTTCATCAGGCTTGTTGAACCTGCTGTTGGCGAGTCCTGGAGTTTCCTTGTGGTGTCTAAGAGCACAGGTGTCAGGAGGATTTTTGTGGATATTTGATAGCTTGTGCCTTTTTTTTCCTTAGCCCTGCTTCTCAAAGTAGGAAAATATGACTTGAGTTGAGGCAAGAGGATCACATAGACAAGTCAGTGCACTTGGAATGCTGCTTTCATGCCAAGGTGGGGCGTCAGGCTAAGTTGTTTCCACTGCAGGTGATCTCTAGGCGTGTGTGCCCTCATCCTGGGATTGGGAATGTTCCGGTTCTATGTAGATTTGATAGGATGTGAGAGGAGAGCCATCCAAAGTACTGGCTGGAATTGGTAAGATAGAATACTTTCAGAGAGACTGACCTATTGTATCCAATTTGTTGATGAGTTTGATGCTTTTCAGACATGTTTTCTGTCTCGACTGTGAATCAGGCTGAATGACTGAATAATGAAAATTGTCAGTTTAGTCTTCACATTCTTTGGGTCAGGCGTGCTTGTCAGGATAACACGCTTTGATTCCAGTTCACTCTCACAAGTGTTGAATGAAGAGGGAAGGTGGTTTACTGCTGGCCTGAACATCTGCATAAATGCTTATGTGCACCTGTTGTTCTAGTTACCCTGATGTAATGGCTTTATGTTTTGTTTTGAAAACTTTTTTGTTTTGTGTCTGAGGGAACTAGAACAAATAATGTAGGAGTGGGTCCCATGTCCTTTAGAACACTGTCAGCTTGCATGTAGCCGTGACTTTCTGAGTACACGTTTAGCATCTTAGTGAATAATTGTTAAAGTGGAAGACACTTGTTTTACCTTTGTGGATTTCATGACCTCTGCCTGCATGTTGGAGAGAGCCAAGAGAGCCCAGATAGCCAAGGTGGTAAGAACAAAGCAATGCTAGTTGGAGATGCCATGCTGATGCTAGATGAAGAGGAGGCTTGGCAGCTGCTGGCTGTAATCATGACTTTGACTGTTGCAGTAACCATTTCGACACTGGTTGTGTGCTCTGAGTTGGTCTTCCAGGGTAGCGGTTAAGACACAAGCTCTGCCTCTCTCCTTTGCTGATACTCAGATTGGCAGGGGAAGTGTGGAGGAGGGCTTGTCTCTGGGCAGAGATGAGGACTTCAGCTGTGAAGCCTGGGTGTGTGGAGGTGGAGGTACTTCCAGAGGAGCAAAGAAGGCTGGGTCTGGGGGAAAGCCACGGTGTTGAAACTGAAAGGACTTAGCCACGGCCAAGGGGCAAAGTCTTTCTAATGTCATGCTGTTGAATTTGGAAATACAGAAGTGGGGTTGCTGCTTATGGCCTGGGAAAGTTGTTCAGCCTCTGCACCATGTGGGAAACCAAGAGGAGGCTCCTGGCTTCAGATTGGCTCAGCTCTAACCACTGCAGCCATTTAGGGGTTGAAACAGCAATTGAAAGATCTCTCTCTTGATATTTTCCTCTGTAACTCTGCCTTTCCAAGTAAAATAAGTAGATCTTTAGAAACAGTTGTGGTCTGCCATGCTGGCCTCCCCTAGGGAGGTGGTCTGTCTGCTGGCTGCTTCAGTTCCAGTGCAGCTGTCTGCTGTCAGCCCAAGAAAAGCAGTGGAAGAAGGTGCAAATGCTGGTGCCCTGGCATCGTCTGACAGTCCCAGAAGCAGCTCTGGGCTCCTGCCTTCTGCCTGGCTCATCCCTGGCAACTGGTGACGTCTAGGGAGTAAATCTCTGTCTCACCCTTTCTCTGTATCTCTAAGTTACAAACCAATAAATACTTTTTAAGGAAACCCATGATTGATTTTGCAATCAGTGGATGAGAAAGAATGAGACAGATACATTCCATCTGCTGGAAATTCCTTCCTTCATTCCTCAAAGAGCTTCAACTGCTATTGTTCCAGGCTGAAACCAGGAGGCTCTTTGGGTGTCTCTTGTGGGGGGATGACACTGAAGCACCTGCTGTGTGTTCCACTGGTTTCCTAGGCACATGAGCAGGAGCTGGACCTGAAGCCGCAGCCACTCATGGATGTCTGGCATCACAGTCAGAGGCTTAACATGTTGGGCCACAGCAGTTGCTCCATCTCTTCCGTGCCTTAATGACTTATTTTCCCTGAAAAGGTATTAAGTAAAGTTTTTCTGTAACTCCCAAGTATGAAGTTTCTGCGTTTCATAATGTACTGTATGAGATATTGCATGTTTGGTATGTTCACTGTTGTCTTAGTCTGCCTTTGTCTCTTTCTTTAGCAGGGTGATGCTGCACGCTCCAGGCCCAGGGCCCACCAGCAGGTCCTGAAGCACCTTTGTCGGTGCCTGGGCCTTGAGCACCGTGACATTTTCTGCCTGCCCAGGCATGATCAGCTGGTGTATCTCCTTGTGCTTGAGTAGCTCCAAGTTCTAGTGGAACCTGTGGACAAGGTAGCTCAGACACAGGATAACCCGCCGTGTTGTGAGCTGTGGTGGTGTGCTAGCACACAGTGCTTGGAGAAGCCCTGCCACACTAGGGGTAGGCAATGACCCTCATATATGTGGCTGCACCAGGCCTTGGTCTGCTTGGAGCACTGTGGAAACTATGGCTACAGAAGGCACAGGACAAGAAATTCTTGCATGGTTGATGGACAGTGGCCCTTGAAGCCGTTGCTGCACAGCAGTGTGGCTTCTTCTAAAATATGTCGTTTCAGTAATGGCGACTAGAACACGTGGAGCACACCAAACATAATTCCCACTTCTCTCTTTCCCTGGTTTTCTTGCTTTAAAAAAAGTGCAGCTTTTGATTTTAAAGAGGAAAGAAAATTGGATGTCAGTACCTTAGGTAATTACTTAATTTCATAATTTCCCTGACAATATTGTGTGGTTTTTTGAAGAATCTACGTGCCCATTGAGGGTAGAGAATTTTGCTGTAATCTACATTTTCCTTTGTAAGGTTTAAGGCTAGTATTTTTTTACATGCAAATAAACCTTAGCAGAGGTTAACTTGGAGCAAGTTGTGTGTCAAAAATAGCTGCAGATGTGACACAGGCAAAGGTGTAGTTATTATCATATTTTATATTTTAATGATTAAATAAAAGAACTGGTTTTAATAATTACAAAAATGTAATAAATGGCCTTTAAGACACATAGATACAGATAGTCCTAGGTAAAAGTTAAAGAAGGAAGTTGTGTGTTGAATACCTTTGTTGATAGTCTGCTTGTCATTATGAATGCTGTTTCCAGAGAGCCTGCCAGAACCAGGGCCATGGCTCATTTGGGGAAAGAAAAAAGATGTCTCCACTTGGATGGTGCGACGTTTGTAGCAAATGGAAGGTTGCTCGCTGGCTGTATCAGACCAGACACTGGGAAACATTGCTGGCCAGTGAAGATGCAGGAAGCATTTGTGACTGGGCAAGGAGACTGAGAGTAGCTGCGATGAAGGTAAGTCACATTCTTTAACTTTAACAGCTGAGAGACTAGTAAATCCCACGTTCTGACTACAAGCTGTGCCTTGATAACAATCCCAGACAAGAGACAGTGTCCAGTTCCTTGTTCCTTGTGTTGCCAGTTGGTTCTTGGAAAGCTTGCTTACATGCAGCTCATAAGGGAATGTAGGAATCAGAAGTAGGACTGCAGACCGAAAAACCACTTAGCTCTTGAGATTCTGTTATCCCATGTGTTATACAAGTTATATAAAAAAATTGAAACCACCTGTTTGAAAGGCTTACAATGTTTTCTGTAGCTTGAAATGCCAGTCATGTGTCGCAGACCCGAGGGGTGCATTTTCTGCAGTGTCTCTGAGCTGGCATCATCATTGATGCCAGAACTTTACTCTGTGCTTCTCTTTATATGTGCTCTTAATCATAGTACACTTCTTCAAATGGCAACTAGGTTGATAATGTGATGAATAAGCTCATTAGGAAGATTGTTTTTCTGGGGACTTCTGGATTTTTAACTGCCTATAGGAACAGAAACCACTGTAGTGCAATTGGAGCATTCTTGCATTTGATTTTTTTTTTTGTTGATATAGCAACTTGACAAATTTTCTGATGAAGAAAAACATTTTACAACTAAGATATAAGAGTGTATATAGGACCTGGTGCCATGGCCTAGACACTAAAGTCCTCGCCTTGAACACGCCAGGATCCCATATGGGCACTGGTTCTAATCCCGGTGGCTCCACTTCCCACCCAGCTCCCTGCTTGTGGCCTGGGAAAGCAGTTGAGGACGGTCCAAAGCCTTGGGACCCTGCACCCATGTGGGAGACCTGGAGGAGGTTCCTGGCTCCTGGTTCCTGGCTTAGGATTGGCTTAGCACCGGCCATTGCAGCTGCTTGGGGAGTGAATCAACAGAGTGAATCAATCTGTCTCTCCTCCTTTGCATATCAGACCTTCCAATAAAAATAAATAAATCTTAGAAAAAGAGTGTGTATAAATGTTTATAGTGTGTGTGAGTCTTGAACAGTTACTGGGAGTCATATTGAGGCATTTTCTCTTAAGGTATTAAACACCTCATTTCTCTTCAATTTGTGCTCCTTATATAGGCTTGCACAAAGATTTAAAACTGTTTTGGATTTTTCAAAAATTTTCTTAAATGTTGCTCATGTATGTAGTTACTTTTGTGTCATATTCTCAAATTTGGTATGTTAGTATTCACTCATCTGAATGAAGTTGCCAGTCTGATGCCAACAGCCTGGGAGGTGAAATATTACAAGTAGTTCTGGACAGCAGAGGGCAGTAAAGAGCAGTGAGCAAATGGTACTTGACATCAGCTGATGGGGATCCTTTCCTTGGTGGAGGCAAAGATACAGACGTCCAGAGGGCCAGCTGCAGGAAGGATCATTGCAGTGACAAGGGCCCAGGAAGGAAATCAGGGTAAATGAGATGTGTAAAGGGTTGACTTATGGAGCCCTAGCTGAAAGTGTTGCATCTGCCCTTGAGGTGGGCAAGAGTAGACATCAGAGAAAGCACAGATTAGAACTCGCTGTTTTCTGATTGCTATTCCAGTCTGTTCAATGCCAGGGTCTGACTGCTTCATGTAACAGGCCTCTAAAGGTAGTTCTGGGAGCTAATACAAACTGGCTGTCTGAGAGTTAGCAGAAAGCTTCGCACGAGGACTGAGGAGTGCAGAATCAAGGCTGTGAAGAAGTTGTTGGAAATGAGTGTCATATGCAGCTGCAGAAAATGGAAAAGCTGCAGGTCAGTGTCAGGAATATAATCTTGCCACCTACCTGAGCAGGGTGTGATTTCACGCTGGGATGGTGATTTTCCACTTTTATATCTGGGAAAGCTGCTTGTTTGTAGGGAAACTGTGTGGATTAGAGATTAGACAGTCCTCATTCTACTAACTCTAAGTCTCTGGTCCCCATGAGGCACGATTCTCTTTAGCTTCATTTTCTCCATTTGCAGATTGTTCCTGTCTCAGAAGCTGATGTTGAGGCCATGAAACACTGTCTGTAAAGTGCCTTGCAGCATCTTCTTGTTTGGTGATTGCTCATTGGGCTGTAGTGTGTGATGTATTCTCCAGCATTTCTCTTTGTGCTTGGACAAACATCCATAGTATTGTTGATTATGTCAAGACTGTATTCCTGTCTTCAGTAAGCATACTTGAAGCTACTAGGAGAGTGCAGTGTGAGTTGGCTTGCTAAGTTTTCTATTATTTTACACTCATGAAAGTCCTCTCAGGTGCTTAAACTGTCACCTGTGCTTTGGAGTGGAGACACTGAGACTTTAATAAAATTGTGGATTTTACCAGTGCCCTGTACATGGCAGATACTGAATAGGGGTTCAAGAGTCACATGGTTTGATTGCCACGATCCTGCCATGACCACTATGCAACCTTCTCTCCTATATAGACAGTTCATTACTCATCTAAGAACTGAAGAGTAGAAATAGGATAAATAAGTATTTTATGTTTGTGATATGCTGAAATAATATTGCAGCAGCTAGGCATCATCTTTACGCCATTTCTTCTTTTTGGCATTTAGGGTGGAAAGTCCAGAGTTCAGTGACAGAAATGAAAACAGACTGCTGTGGGTTGAGTCCCCCACCTCGTTCCCACTTTGGAGCCCTGATCTGTCTTTCCTTGCTGCACAAGGACACAGTGTGAAGGTGCTGGACCTTGAACCGGGAAGAGCAGCTGAGTCAGTGGGGGGAACACGATCGCGGACTTTGAACCTTCAAAGCTGTAAGTGACATGAACTTCTTCTGACAATTCACCTAGTGCCAGGGAGTAGAAAACGGGGTTAAACATATGTTGCTTATACTAATTGTTATCTACAGTGTTATGTAATTTCACTATGAAAATGACACAGTAATAATATTATGGTATAGTTTAGGGAAATATTGACACTTGGACAAACTGAATGAAAGGTTTATTCATCTATATTTCTTACAACTTCATGTGCAGGAATGATTACCTCAGATTAAATTGGAGGAATCAAAAGTCAGGGCCCAAACACAGCAGACTGGTGTGTGAGTTTGTCAGTTGGTCAGCTATGGCATGAGCCTTAGAACTCTGACATCACAGTGGTGGGCTGGCCTGGCTACTGCAGAACCATCACTCGTCCTAGTCGTGTGCCCAGCATCTGTGTGCTAGTCTAGCCACGTCTCTCCCTACGGCCAGCATAGGGAACGGGAATGTTTCTAGGAGCCAAAAAGGACTCCACTCCTGGAATTCGTCCACAGGCCCGTGGTTCTGGGTAATCTTCTCATCCTCTACTTGTGATCACCCAAGCTGACTAGTAGTCCAGGAGGAGTTGTGAACTTGTTAACCCAGATGGCGAGTAACTGGTCATTTTGTTGTTGATAACATGTGAGGATACTCAGGTTCTGCTGATATGGCACTGCTGACCTCCAGAGCAGGCTCTGTATCATCAGGGAGACAATTCTTTAGCTCCATGGGAAGCAGTTTCCCCCTGAAAAGCAATCTACAGAGGAGCTTTCCTGTTTAGGAAAGAGTTTTGTGTTATTCCCAGGCCATAGGTTTAACTTTTATGGCCACATACACCTGTTAGAGATGGTCCTAACTCAAGTAGTTCACATCTAAACATGGCTTTGTGTTAAAATTTAGATACTTGCAGTATGATCTGGTGCTTTTTAGCACTCCCACACTGCCTTAATGAGAATACTGATTTAGGTAAGATGGGGAGCCTATTTAGTGTATAAATAATCATGCCAACCTGAGACCCAATTATAAGTATGTCTTGACAAACATCATTAAAAAATGCTGGATGACAGCTCTGATCTGGAGATCCCACTTGATTAGCTTAGGCCTACTAGGGCAGTCAACCCTATGTGAAGGTTTTTCACACTTTTTCAATCTGTATTCTCTTTTTGCAATTGACACATTCCTAGGTTACATCATATAGTGTTTAAGACTTATGTTTTGGGTGGGTTGATGGGGGGACATTCTGCCTACCAGCCTATCTAGCAAGCACTCCTTCCGGCACTCCACCAACAATTGTCCAAGGTTACCAATGGCCTTTGTGTTACTGAATCCGATGATCAGTGCCTGCTGATCTCACACCACACCTTCCACAGCATTTGATGTGACCAGTGGCTTCCACCTTTTCTTTCTGCTCTGACTTGCTGTTTTCTGGTTTCCCCTAGATTCTCCCTTGAGGGTCTTCCCCATCTGTCTGCATCTCTGACCTCTGCTCTTTCAGGCTTTTAAACACAGAACCCCATTACATTTAGTTGGAGATCCTTTTTTGGGAAAGTGAGGCTATAATTTGGTCATGTGTCACCCCAAATGTTTGGCATAAAGCTCATTCTGTCAGTTGTTTTATCATGGCTCTGTGATGTTTGATGTTGAGCAGGCCCAACCGTGGTTGTAAAACTGATGGCCCAGCAGCCATGACTTCACCGGAGCCCCCCCAACGCCGCCTCCTGCTGCATGGACCTGTGAAGCTGGCCAGTAATAACCAGGTCAAGAAGCGTCATGCCTTTCTGTACAGTGATGTGCTGCTCATTACAAACAACAAGTAGGTGCATTCCAAGCATGCTTTCCTGGTTTAAAATCATTTTTGTGTACTTTCTCTAAGTAAACAGAGTGGTTTAGTTTGGTCTCTGCAAATGTTTTGGGCTTCTCCCTTAATTATGAATTATTCTGTGAAGATTTATTCTGCATCTTTTGCTTGTAGAGAATGCAATCAAGAATAGGAGGGTCAGGGTTCCTCTTTTCTTGGGATTCGTACATATGATAAAATAGCAAGCAGATAATTGAAGGTTCTGGCAAATGTAGACTGTGTTCTTATAGGAGGATAGACGTGGTGCAGAGAATAAGGTAAAGTGTCAGAGAGGAGTCCTTGCAACATTTAAACTGCCTTTGGCATGAGAAGCAGCCGCCTGTTCTAGACTGAGTGCCCCAAGCTGCCTGACTCAGGTGACCAGAGGCCCTGCTGTGCTAAGGCTCCTTCCTCCAGGATGTTATGGGTCTTTCCACACGAGGTCTCCTGTGTTGCATGATTAGATGGACTCCAAGAGTCCTACACTGCTGTGCCCTGAACCCTGAGCATCTTTCTTCAGGCTTGTCACTGCTTGCTTCTATAATTCACTTGAAAGTTAGAGTTGACAGTGAGGAAGACAACATGTCAAAGTGAAGCTGGGTTGGGCCACACCTGTGTCCAGCAAGGACACTGCTGAAGCTGCTGATCACCCTGTGACTGTAGCAGAAAAGTGGGAGCCGTTTTCTGCACTTAATCATCACACTCTGAGCACTCGGCTCGGATGCATTTTGCATTGTGGTTGTGATTTGGCTGTAGACTGTCGGCTATGGCAGTACAGCCTTAGCCACAATCGTTGAGGCACGTTGTTTGAACCAGACCTTAAGAAGGGAAATTTGAAATAAGCTATGGTTATTACAGCGGTGAAGAAACTTGTTTTCTGCCGGGGGCCATTTGAATATTTATAACATCATTCATTGAATGAGTCAAAGTGCCAACATTAAAAATTATGAATTTATTGCATTTTGAATCCAGCCTGCAGTTGCCTTGACCAAACCATCCCAAATGACTTTTCTGTCCTCATACAGCCTGGGAACCAGATGCTCCCCACTCCTGCTCTAAAAACTCAAGATTCAAATGTATTTGAAATCTTTCCGCACTAAAGCTATTCCAAGACTTGAGTCTGTCTCTCTTATTTGGAAATAATTCATGTAGTATTTAAGGATTTTTTCCAACTCCCCACAATACTGTTGAATTCAGTAAGATATAGATAACCAGGGAATGAGTTTAAAATGTAACATTTTTTAAAATGTAACATCTTTAAGACAGAGTTTGCTGTGTACTTACTGCACTCAGTATTAAGAAAGGAAACCACCCAGCGATGGCCCATCTGTGTTGTAGGTGCCCTGGGTCATCCCTCACTTAGGACACACCCAGCAATGGCCCATCTGTGTTGTAGGTGCCCTGGGTCATCCCTCACTTAGGACACACCCAGCAGTGGCCCATCTGTGTTGTAGGTGCCCTGGGTTATCCCTCACTTAGGACACACCCAGCAATGGCCCATCTGTGTTGTAGGTGCCCTGGGTCATCCCTCACTTAGGACACACCCAGCAGTGGCCCATCTGTGTTGTAGGTGCGCTGGGTCATCCCTCACTTAGGACACACCCAGCAATGGCCCATCTGACCCTCACTTGTACTGTGCACTAAGAGGGAATATGTGGGAAAGAGCTGTCCCCATCACATTTAAGAAACAAACATCTCATTTGATAATCTTTCTCTAGGTACAAAAAGCAGTTCAAAATCAAACTCCGGGTTCCAATAAACAACATATGGCTTGCTAAAAATACTGTGGAGCATGGTGACAGTCCTGAATTAAAATCACTGAAGTTGGGATGGCCTTTGCAAAATTTTACGGCTAAGTTCTCGTAAGTACCACTTCTGAATCCTGTAATATCACTTTTTTTTATGAATAGTAGTAGTCATCTTTGCCTAGCCCAGGAAATATACAGATGTGTAATTAAATTCCCCACAAACGTAATTTTGGGAAAAGGAAATATTTTGATCTGATTCTATAATTACCACTGACTCGCAATGCCTTCAGTCATGGCATTTGTGTGTCTTCTACTTTGTCAAAGTTTTTTTTCATTCACTGGTGTATTTCTGAATGCCTTTAACAGCTGTGGCTGTGTCAAACTGGCACCAGGCCTCACAATTCCTTTTAGATCTCACTTGTGAGTGGTGGATGTACAAGCACTTATGCCACCACAGGCTACTTCTCAGATGCATTCATAGGAAGCTGATCGAAAGGGTGGAGTAGCCAGGACCTAAATTAGTTGCCTTGAAGTGAGGTGCATTTATTTCATCATACCCCCACCCCCTTACACTGCTTTATTCATTTTAATACAGCTGTCAAATTACAGGCAATGTATTCAAAATTGGATTGCGTATCTAGGTTAACAACAGTGATTTTAAAAAACTACAAGATGAGTGTTTAGCCTAGCACTTAAGAAACTTCTATCCTATGTTGGAAAACCCAGGTTCCACTTCTAGTTCTTACCTTGACTCCGGTTTCTTGTTAATGCAGACCTTGGGAAGCAGTGGTGTTGTCTTCAGGCACTGGGGTTCTGCTACCCACAGGAAGAGCCTGCATTGAGTTCTCAGCTCCCAGAGACATATTTGGTAGTTGTGGACAATCAGGAGGTGAACCAGCAAATTGGAATTCTGATTGTCTCTCACATTCTTTTTATTACATTTAAAAATTTATTTTGTTTTATGATATAGACACAGGCTCTGGGGTTGCCTGTGCCCTTCCCCAAGGTCTCTGTCTTCCCCATTGATTTCCCCTCTAGTACAGTGGATGTCATTCATGAACAGTCACAAGTCCATCATGCTGTTATTGAAGTGTTTCCCTACAATGCAGGCATGGACATTGTCAGCAAGTCCATCAGCTTACTGTTTGGATGTATTCAGTTCTTTCACTGGGTATCCATCTCTGGTCTGTATGCACAGAGACACAGAGTGCTTTGTCTCCATATCTGAATGGATCAGTCCCCACTACATTTCCATTATATATCCCCTGAAATACAGAGCCAGTGAGCACAGTCCACAACAGGGGAAAATGATAAAGTTTCATCAGCATAAAGTTAAAAACACATGCTGCAAAAATAAACATGCCTCTCAAGATTGGTGAAAATGGGAATGGAAAACCCTCTTGTAGGTATAGATGTTAGTGCGTGACGCTGTGGTGCTGAGGGAATTACATGATGTGGTGTAGGATCTGGTGGCAGTGGGGAATTGGGATGGCTGCTTACTGAGTTCAGAGTTTATTCTTGGGATAATGAAAATACTCTGTAACAAAATATTATTACAGAGTTTTGCATGCACAGGATGGTGAATGTACCCAGTCTCACAAGTGCTCGATTTTATGTGATCTGTAGTTAGCCATACCTGTTCTGATGCTAGCAATTTATAAGTCCATGCGTGTTTGATCCTTAGCAGATACATCCATGATATTTCAGAAAGGATTTTAAGCATTTGTCTTTTAGCAGTAGGAGAGCTGACATTCCTCACACATACTTCTGAAAAATGTTTCCTATGTATTTGTTTAACATACGCTAATTCTACAATCCCTATGAACAATTACAGTAATATGGATTCCACACGCCCACCCCCCACAAGTTATATCCTTATTTCTGAATTGAGTATTCCATCCACATGGTAGTTTCTTCATTTGGACTTAACCTGAGTCATAGTGTATTTTACATTTATATAACACTTCAAAATACAAGAGCACTCAGGTTTAATTAGTGGAAACTTTCCTGTGGTCACTGAGTAAGCATCCCACTGTTGAAACTCGGGCTTTAGTTTCAGATCAGTTTCTGCTGTGGAAGAGCAGAATCCATCCAGAGCCCACGTGTAGGGGCAGGTAAAAGTAGCACTTACACCTGAACTACTGTTGCTGTCGAATGCCTGCTAATATATTTATCTAAATTGAAATTCTAAATCACATGGAATCAATTTTTTTACATAGTGTAATATTTTCTCCCTCTTCTCTGTTTGCAGGTCTGTGGAACTGAAGGATAAATGGCATCGCTTTCTGGAAAGATATTTCTGCAGGATACACATTTTGTGTCTTTAGTTTGTGATCAGAGAACATAATCTCTGGAAGCAATGCCACCACATGAAACCTCCTTAATAACACTTCAGATCATCTTCAAACTGTTTCTCCCTTGGATATATTCATTGTTGAGGAAGTTCTAGATGCACCCCTCATTCTTTCTCTGCCTAAAACCTTTTGAATGAAGCAACCATGGTCCTCAGTATATAGTAAATTCCCGTAAATCCAGGCTGCGGTGCTGGGTGAGTCTCACAGCAACACTGCCTGTTACCCTTTTTAGGTCGTGTGTTGGTGGTGTCAGTTCCTCCAGTGCAGGCAAGAATGCTCAGTTGACATATCACACAAATTATTTTCAAGACCACATGTTCCTTTCCCAAATTACTTTCCTACCCATATTTTGACCTTGGTAAGGCACTCTAAATGCAGATGTTTTCCATGGATACATCTTATAAGAGTAAAAATGCTACAGATATATGAGAATAGTAATACATGCATAGTCTACAAATATGTGTCTTCAATAACTCAAGCAAAATTTTCACATATAATGAATTATATATATATATATATATATATATATATATATATATATATAAATAAAAACATGGGTTGATTTGAAAAGAATGATTGGCTAATTTATTTGTGTATTTTATGGATTTTATTAGATCAATCACCCAAAGCCAGAAGATGGATGGATTGCAGAATACTCTGGTTAAAATCACTACCAGTAATATTAATAATTCTTCCAGTGTAAGTATGCTTTTCACCAAAAAAATTTAAACTACAATTATATGACTTAACCATAATGAAAGAGACACAGGGATAGGAGGGCTGGAGAAAGTGACAGGAGTGATAAAGAGAGAAGGGAGGAAGAGAGGAGAGGAGAGGAACTGGGAGTGTTGGAGGGTTAGTGAGAGCATGATAGAAGAACCTTGTATCAATGTATCTTCAGATATACATGCAATACTTCATGTGTATCAAGTAAGAGATTATGTGAAGCAATGGAATCTGGTGATTCAGTGCTTGTGCTAAAAACGAGAATCTCCTGTTGAATATCCATAGAATTTCATTCTTAAAAACATTATTTTTCTAAGGCAGTATTCTGGGAAATAAATCTTTCCCTCTGATTTTTACTACTTTCAGATGATGATTTCATTTCCAGTTTTCATGTTTGTTAAAATACTTGCATTTATTCTGATGGAATATTTTAAGAGAATGCAATGTACAAACTAGAGATGGGTATGCCATGCACCGTATAGGCTGTAACCCAGATGTGCCTGATTGGTTGACATTTTGTCCTGTTTGGATTTTTAAAAATTTCTTTTCATTGTCCCTCTAGATAGGTGTCTTCATGTGCCTTTTCTGAAGTCAGTTCCATGTGGTGTACCCTTTAATCCTTGAACACCTGCACAAGCCTAAATAAAATCATATTCTTGTGCAGCCACCGTCCAGTCCTCACCTGGAAATTGAACACCAATTAAAACAATGCTTCCACCTGTTTTTCATATTCCAGTTGATAGTCACTTTGTGATGCTCCCTTTCTGGGACAGGACCCACTCCAGGGTCAGCTGCTGCTCTGAGCTACTTACACCTAACTTCTACTTTGCCAGAACTGAGTAGAATTCTGAAGGGATGAAGCATTTAGGAGAGCAGAGTGTGTCTGCCTCATTTTTTTGAATGCTGTTGGAAGGAGCAGTTTCAATGGGATCACACTTGATTTCTGAAGTTAGGGTACACTAGCCAATATGTCATTGGGTGTGACCAACACAACAGATGTACTCTGTGCTTTATGCCAGTGTCAGATCACACAAAATGCCATTGCAGGGGAAAAAGTTCAACAGAGTTGTTTGCAGCAGATATTCATACAACACCAATGCTACTCATTCATATTGGGAGATCTGTTTCCTTCTAATGTTCATTAATTTTATCTCACAGAAACAATCGTTTCCTATAGTACATTCCAGTTCTAGTGCATGTTGAGTTCCTAAAATTCTTTCTCCTGAAAATGGATGTTTTCAGTTCACTACTGAATGGCACTTTTTGACGAATCTTGAAAAAAGATGTTTTAGCTGATATTTTCTTCTGCACAAGTTTTGCTCCACTGCCTGTTGTTCCACATGCTTTCTGGTGACTAGTCTAAGCCTCCTCTACTGATCACCTGTGTGTACGTCTTTCCTGCTTCCCATCCTGTTTTCAGTATCTTCTGTTTCTGGTGTGGAGTAATTCAGCAGTACTGTGTTAGAACAGTCACAGGGTGCTGAAGCTCACCTCAGGTCTTTGAGTCTCCCCTGACTGCAGAGAACAGAGGGATTGCCAGCACCAGCAGCCTATGAAGGCCCTCTCTTGGTATCCTGTGCCAACGGCCTGTAGAAGGGTGTGAATCTGGGCACCTCACAGTTCCAGACCTGTGCACCACCCCCTTCCTGGCCACTAGCCCAGGTTCAACACCAGTTGGGGACCTGTCCTCTTGACAGAATCAGAGAATTACATTCCTCTGTGTAGAGTAAACTGCTTGTGCTTAGTGAGGCATGCATTAGAGCCACCACAGCCACCATGAGATGCTGGTCCATCCCCTCCAAGTTCCTTCCTAACTAAACGACAGCTGGTCCACCCCTCGCATCTAAATGTGCCTCGTGCTCTCTGGTCCAGCTGCTTTGCGGATGAATGAGGAAAACTGTGTGTGCCTTCCCTGCAGTGACCAGCCAGGAGTCTTTCTTCCTCTCTGGCTGCAGTCTGAACCCAGAATCAGTGGGTGTGCAAGACTTCACATCTGATAATGTCGCCCGTGATTCCGGCTGCCATGGTCTGCTCCCATCTCGGTCTCTGTGATTCCGGCCACCATGGTCTGCTCCCATCTCTGTCTCTGCTTCTGGCATTTCCTCCAGTTTCCAGCTTTGTGTGTCCTCCCACTGCTGCTTGACCTCACCATCCACACTGCTCTGTGGTGTGTTTGTGGCTTCTGCAGAATTTCTACCTCAGGATTCTAACCAACTCTCATCTCCTTTGCTAACCTTTCCTAGTCATCCATCTTCACCAACTCTTTTACTTGAATTTATTTTGTTTACAAAGATATCAAGATCACAAGGAGAGGCAGGTATCCTGGTAATGATTATTTTGAATGTAATGCTTCTGTATATCATGATAAACCATTATTTTATGATCTGCGTGAGTTATAAAAAGATGATTCTCCTTCAAAATGAAGGGAAATTATCTGTAAATGGATAATGCAGAGCTTCAAATTTCTGTGGAAGGGCTTTCAGGTAGCTCAAAAATAGGACTTAAATATTGAGCATTTTTGTTCTTGAACTGTGGATTCACAGTGTCAATGAATATGGGGAGTGAAAATCTAAGTAGGTGTGATGCCTGTCTTTGTGAGGGCGCTTCCTACAAAGTGGTTTAGTAAGAATGTCCTCCACAGTCGGTTCTTAACCTCACATGACCAAGACTGAACATAAACAAGCAACCAGCCAGGGAAGGAGAGGGACCAGCCCTTCGTTGCAGAACAATTCCCTGTGAAGGAAAGAATTTTTGCTGCAGAGAACCAGTCCCTTTACGGGTCCTGCCTGAATTGACATTCTTTCTCTTTGATCCTATGTTATGTTTTCCATACCATATTAAACTATTTCCTATACTTTAATGAAAGTTTTTCTCCTGGCTCTGAGTTATGTAAAGTGATGCAAATAAATTATTCAGCATTGACACTTTCTATTTTTTATTTGATAGTCCTCAAATTTGTCCTTTAACTGGGTAAGGATTTTATAATTGTGTAATCATGTGCTGAAATGTTTCTCCATATCACCAGTTTATATTCTCCTTTTCTCTTTTACAGTCTGCCATTTTAGCAGCTCATAATTTAGACACCATCAGGGATGTTATCAACATGGCATTGCCAGGGCTAGGATTAACTGTAAGTAACCTGAGAACTGCTTTAAAATAACAACTTTGATCTTTGATAAATGTATTTCCATGTTGCTACTGGTACATAGGTACCTACAGTGTGTATGTTTGTATGATGTACTATGAGGCATAAGGGACCAACTGCATATACAATGTGTATTGCCCATAGAAACATGAAATCATGGGGTAGAATGCATTAGGGATATTTGTGTATGGTCATTGCTCTTATGTTTTGATTTTAAACTTTGCATGAGCTGGAAGGCATAGTTTAATAAAACATGGGTATAATTTCAGATGACTATTTCCACAGGTTTTAATTTGAATCTCATAAAGGTAAAAAGCATTTTGTCAGCTTTCTAATGTCCTAATAAGAAAATAGTAGACGTGTGTTTGGATTGCTGTTTCTGTACACTGTGATTACCCTGATTCCATAACTGCTGACCCTATTGCTCTATCTCATAATCTCAGCATGAAGATCCCTAAAGTACATGTCTGATTTTTTGTTTGTTTTGAGAATCAGAGTACATACCAAGGCAGAGAGGGGGAGAAAGAGAAGCAAGCAGAAAGATGAGAGAAAAGCAGATACAAGGAGCATTCTCCCTTCCATTGGTTCAGTCTCCAGATGGCTAGAGTGCCCTAGGATGTCCTGGAGCCAGGAATATAACTGATGAACCCCGAGTATTTGAAAGGACCTGATTACTCGAGCATTTTCAGTTACCTCCCAGAGTGTACCTTTGCAGGAAGCTAGAGCTGGAATTGAAGTCCAAGTGTTGTGATACAGTTCTCAAGGATCTTATCCACCTGCTAAAAATCCTCTTATTGTGAATGTTGACATAAAATATATGAATAGAGTCGTGCTTTAGATACTGGTCCTGAGAATGACATGCCCTGTACCTGTAAAATTCAGTAAAGGTAAGGTGTGAGTGAAAGCTGGGCTTCTGGGGAATGTGTATAGACACCTCTTGTATGTTTTGTGTTTTAATTTCCTTTGTTTGGAACAGAGACACACAGGCACACGTAGTCGAGAGTTCACTACTATGGACAACCTCCACAAATGCTTAGCATAATAGCAGGGCTCATTCCTGGAGCTGAGAAGCTCATCCAATTCTCCTGTGTAGGTGGTGGGAATCCAGATACATGGGCCATCAGTGCTGTGTTGGGATGCACATCCTCAGGATTCCGAGAGGATCCAGTGGCAGTGTCCCGGGTCCAGTGTCCCAGCTTAACCCCACACCCTCTGTTGTGGGTAGTGAGTTTCCTATCTGATTTCTAACCCATTACTTTTCTTTTTTAAGTGATTGCATCCTGACAGATGCATACGTGTGGCCTTTATTGTTGATGTTTTTCCTGATAGAAATTAGCAGATTTTTAATATGTATATGTGGTATTTGAGATGAAGTGAAAATTCCACACAAATGAGAAGTGACTAAAAGCCAAGGATGCAATGGCATTTATATTGGGACCATCAGAATCCTATCCTCACTATCACTGAAGAGCTTGCCATTCTATCAGCAGAAAAATAAGGAACAATTTGATAGTATGGGTTCCTGGAAAATGTTCCCTATAACTGTGAAAGCTCTATACTGTTCTAATATTCAAGATTTTTCTAATGTATTCAAGTCTCCTAAAAGCTGCCAGGGCAAGCAGAGTTGGTATAAGAAACCAATTATTTCACTGCAGCACAAATGAGTTATACATTTGAAAGAAGGATGAATTGCTGAGTTTCTGTGTACTGAGTAAAACATACACCTCTGCACTGAAGTCTAGTGAGTAATATATGTGAACTCTGAAGAAGAGCTAGGCCTTGGAGGAGAGTGAGTTGTTATATGAATGGGGTTGGTGACAAAGATTTGACTTTAAATATAGTTGATTTTATCTAATGGCCAGAGTTTTTCTTGGAGTCTTATCAGAAAAAAAGGAATTTCAATTTACAGATAAGTGGATCCCATTTGTATCTGTATGTGCCAGTTAAGGCACTGCAGCATAAGGGTTCCATACCTTCAAGCAAGAGTTTCGTTAGATCTTCCTGCTCCTGAGTAATTTTTAGGCAGTGAAGCTATGTGTATGTAAATGGATATTTGTGTGAGAGCCTCCATGCCTGCTAGTGCATTTCCTGAATAATCAAGGCTATCATCAGGCAATGAACGATTACTCCTTGTGAATCTCATTTTGGCTTGCTCACTCCTGAAAGGAATTAAAACATTGAACAGAAACATATTGATGTGCTGGTTTCAACTGGCATTTCTAGAGTTGCGTGGGTAATCACGTTCTTGTGGTCTGCTTTTCCAGCTGAGAACCCTCCTTTCTACCATCCCCATAGTAAGAGTTGTGGGAATGGAAGCTGATGGGTTAGTTCTGCTTTCTCTTCCTTGCCTTCTGGTCCTGTGCCTGTTCTTTCTGGATGGCTGAGCTTATGATGTCATGTAGGTGTCACCTTGTTTAGGCAGTCCTGGCAGACAGTACTTGTACATGAACAGAGTCATGGAAAAGGAAATCATACCATTCTCCTAGGAGTCTGCTGATGGCTGAAAGAATGATCAGGAGTAGACTTGTCTCCGTTAGTGTAATAGCATAAATGTGATTCCTTAACCCTTAGGCCACTTTGTTGAGCAGAATTGTGGATCAGATAGTATTGGCCCTGGTCCCAGTTATTTTCTTCTTCTTTGGAAATGCAGAAATGCTCTGGAAATACATGTTTAAGTATTCTCTGATGAAAACATGTTTTGAGGCCAAGTCCTTTTTTTCTCCAAGGGCTCAGAAAGAGATTACCAGCTGTGGGTCCATTATGGTAAGACTGAGGCCCCATTCCCACTCATGGGTAAGTGTTCTGGAAAATAAAAACATATTAATTATTTCAAAATTGCACTTAAAAAACCTGTATATCCATGTTTGCCCAAAAGGTTAAAAGCTCTCATAAAGGAGACAACCTCTTGCAATCGTCATTCACCCATTTAAAAGTGCAGTGCCACATGCTCATTCCACGGCAGACACAGGTGCCTGATCTCTGACTTCATACACTGGTTTTTAATATAGAAGGAACAAAAATAAAGTTTGTCACCTGCTTTTACAGGTGCAGATGAAAGTTATTTCTTGGACTTGTTCCTTTGGTATGAAATGAAAATTGAATCGAACTTCATTTTCTCAAGCAGATGATGGATACATATGTCATTTAAATTCCCCATTTCACCTTATGTTCCATAAGACACTTGTGTGTTTTTCTTTTCATGATGCTGTTCCATAGGCAAAGGGGAGCTTGAGTTGCACCAGTGCAGTGCCTACACTGACAGTAAGTGTGATTGATTATACTTCTCACCATCAGCCTGATATAAAATGAGATTCTTCTCTGCCTAGGCCATGAAAATCCATACACAATTCAGGAGCACTATTATCGAACTTCCATCCGTCAGTCCGCACTGGGGAAGCCCACCTCTCCCCATATCCTTCTGGAGTCCACCCCAGAGATCTTAGCTGATGGAAAACTGCAGTTTATCCTGACATGCCAGGGCAAGCCAAGACCCCAGCGTAGAGGTGGTGAGTACTTTTATTAGATGCAATGCCCTGCTCTCAGGACATATCTGCATTCCTGAGAACAAAATCAGAACACAAATAGATTATAACACCAAGGTGTTCTGACACCAAGGTCTTCCCTGTGTGGGAGGATGAATATGAAAAAACAAAACCAGCTTGAGAGAAATGGTTTGAAATCAGAATCCAGCACAGTTTAGGATTATGCTTGTTCTAATGTTAGAACTTCTGTCAGCTCTAGATGTCCTGTGCATTTTCCCAATAAAATTAAGCATGTATAAACCTGGGTATCTACAGAAATTGCCTTCTGAGGGGTAGATGTAAGGGCACAGTGAGTTAAGATGCATCTTACAGTGCTGGAATCCCGTTGTAGCACCAGTTTGACTCCCAGCTGCTCCAATGATAATAGACCTTGCTGGCGGTGTGCCTGAGATGGCAGCAGAGGGTTACCCAATCCCTGGGCCCCTGCCTCCAACGTGGGAGACTCAGGTGGAGTTCCCATCTTCAGCCACATCCCTTGAT
Organism: Ochotona princeps; assembly: GCF_030435755.1. Taxonomy (NCBI): domain Eukaryota; kingdom Metazoa; phylum Chordata; class Mammalia; order Lagomorpha; family Ochotonidae; genus Ochotona; species Ochotona princeps. Next base: position 159,273 of record NW_026696064.1, on the reverse strand, counting down.
GTGTGGCCATTGCAGCAGTGAATGAGTGATTTGAAGATTTCTTGGCGTGTCCTTATGCATTGCAAATAGATCTTTACCAGAAATCACATCACTTCTGAAGGTCCAAGAAATGATGACTTCCCATCTCAGGTGGGAGATCTGAAGGAGAGTTAAAAGTTTTGGCACTGAATTCAGATTGATTCTGTTTGGGCTGAAGTGACTGTGGATAGTGTGCTAAATTGATTTTTGTTATTATGTAACAACATTTTATGCTCAGTGGGTGTGTTAAGTCTACCTCTCCTCCAATTCTGGCCTTGAGATCTGACTTCTGAATCCACTGATTAGGCTTAGCAGGATATACATACAGTCCAGTGTGGGGTGTTCATGATTCAAAGGCAAAAACTGTTTGAGAAGTATCGCTGCCAGAAGAATTGAGCTTGAAAAGCATCCTCATCCTTAGGAGATGAGACACAAAGAGCAAGACACATGGAGATAGACGCTTCCTGTTCTTTTCTTCACTCCATAAATGCCATGATTGTGCCAGGGTCAGGGCCGAAAGTTGGGATCTTACCCATGTCACCCTTGTGAGAGGCAGGACTGGAGCTGGAAGTTGGGGACTTATTCATGTTGTGTTTGCTAGAAGCAGGAACTTAATTTTGTTAGCCAGGGCCTAGATTTGTAAGAAGTTGGAATTGGAACCTGGAGGACATCAGACTCAGGTACTCTGATATGGGCTTCAGGCATCTAAGTCAATAAACTAAACACCTGCCTGGCACCTTATAGGTAATTTGGAGGAAAATTCATAATGCCACATGGATGTAACTAGCTAATTCAGGTGGTATTAACTTGTATGTGGAAAGGACTCAGTTCCTCTCTTTTCTAACCCTGACCTCCCCCTCAAAAAAAATCTGTCAAATGGAAAATGTAGAAAGAAAATCTGTCATTGTAGGTGTAATCTAATCAATTTACTTTCTCTTCAGCATTTTTCAGAAATTATTTGTCTTGCCTGGGCGCTGCAGCAAGCCAGGACGGCCTGTCTCTGGACACTGATTCTTCTGCACAGCCGGTTAGGCTTCAAATGAATGATCTTACAGCAATCATTTTGTTAGGTATCATTATGATCGTTATGCCTCCTGAGCGCTGAGAACCTGAGTTATTAAGTGTCCTCTTGCAACTGTTTCGAATGTGACAATCATTTGTCAGCCCTTGGCTTTGGCTGACTGGTTCTCTTATTGTGACCTCAAAAACAAGCACAGTCTGATTAGGAATTGCAGTCTTACTTGAAACACAACAGGAAAAGTGGTAGTCGGTCTCACTGGTTTCAGCAGTGTCCTCCAGTGACTTGCTCACTGACGTAGGAAAGGTGCATATCTGATTCCCTGAGTCCACAGCCCCTCATTTGCAGCTTCTTGCTTGAAGTGTTCCTCTACTCCCTTTGTCTAGATGACTCAGACTTCTCACACAACCTCTCTCACATGAGTTTGGTTTGTATTTAAAATGCTTAAACACATTATTCTCAAATGTGTTCATACTTCTATCATAAGAGAATGTGTTGAATAAAGGCCACAGAACTTGGCCCTGTTATTTCCAACAAGGATTTTTAATAGCATGCACACTGGTTGATTGCCCAGTGTATCTGTTTGTTCTCTCCTGTGTATAAGGAGATACCTCCTGGGTGGGAAGGAATTTATCAGACTAGGTCCATCTTGGACATTCTCCCAGACCTTACTCCATTCACAAGTTCAAGGAGCTCCCAGGGTCCTGATCAAGATGATGTCATCAATGGGTGAAAAAGTATCAGCTAATACATTATGTTGCAGGCATAAAATATAAAGAGCCTAATAAATGACAAATTCCCTGTGATATTTGTGAAACACGTCTTGCTCTATTGGCATTAAGATGTAGAAGGCAGTGAAAATCTGGTATAATAGGCATGCAGTCAAAGAAGGCATTCTGTCATATGTGGGCCTTCACCCTGGTTTTAGATGAGTGTGGGCAGCCACAGAATGTAAGAATGCAGCCCGTAGTTATTTAGATAAGGATGGGCTGATGTCAATAACGGTGGCAATGATATCTTCCTAGTTGGGAAAAACAGGTTTTTGGAAATAGTAACAGCAGGGTAGATGATAGAGATTGATTCACTGGAAGCTTGAAGAAGAAAACTTTGGTTTAAAAGTTTGATTTCTTGGAAGAGGAAGATGAGGTTAAAATCAGCATTCAAAACCATTCAGTGTATGGGCATTGGTTAGATGGATGACTGGAAAATATACTTAGAGGCACTGAAGCAGATTTCCTTTCTTCCCATCAATCAGCTCTTGCCATGTTAATTCATGCACTGTATCTGTTCCTCTGCAGATCCGGCTCATGTTCTGGGCTGGTGGTTGTGAAACATCCTGTAATTTGTTTACGTTTTATTCCTCGCAGGAGATGCTTCGCTTTTTAAGGCAAAATGGGCCATCAACAAAGGGTGTTTTTCAAAACATTGACAACATAAAATCATTTCTGTGTTTCAAGGAAAGAATTATGTTTGGAAATACATTAAATTGGGGGAATGAGTCTCCATTTGTCGTGGCATGTCAGGAGCTGTGCACTATAGCCACACTGAAGCCATTTTGAATATAGACCTATGGGACAGTGGAAAACCCCCGGTTGGCTAGATGCTTGGGAAAGAAGTTATGAAACTAATCACACGCTTAGCTTCAATTGTTCCTAGCAACTGTTTCAGAATGTGATTGATGCTGTACTTACCGATATCTTGTTACTGATTACCTACGCTATTGTCGATATGTTGGTTACTATTGTTGATATGGTGGCTGCTCAAGAACAATCGGTCTTGAGACCATGGCTTGCGTCCCAGTTTCTCTTTCCCTGAGCCTTAGTTACTGAAGAATATAAAAACCCTCAGTTGAAATCAATAAACTGACAGCTTGATCAGACCTACTGTCTTGCTGTCCATTCTTTGTGTCTCTTGTCCCTTCATTCTCTCCTAGGTGGCTGCGACCCCGTTGACTGTCCTGCTGGACAGGACAAATTGGCGCCCAACGTGGATGTGTGCAGACCACCGACAGAGAGAACGCCGTGCCATCATTCATGGAGAGGCCTCTCGTCAAAAAGGAACACCGGTTGAGCAGTTTCACGGTTGACCCGCTGGAAGTCGAGCTCGTGGGAAATATTCACGGCGCAAATCTTACGGAGCCAAGGTAAGATGGGACAAGCATTATCATAACATGACCTATTCTTGCAAGGTCTTATAGATTCATTCAAGACACGAGGAATTAGGGTGAAAAGAAAGACCTCAAAACCTTTTTGGATTTTGTTGGTCTGATTTGTTCCTGGCATCCCCAGGATGGTTCTATTGATGAGAAAACTTGGTGTAGAGTAGGTGATTGTTTTAAAGATTATTGTGAGGTTTTTGAGCCTGAGAAAATTCCTGTTACTGCCTTTAATTATTGGACTTTGATTTATGATATCCTAAAGATTGAGTCTCAGAATCCAGATTTACAGATTTTGGCTTCTGAGGGAGAATGATCTCTTAAAGAAAGTCACTCTCGGCTGTCCACACCTATCCCCTCACCTTCCCCTGGTTCTCGACCATCTTCTGTCATTATAGATATTGAGGCAGAGTCCAGTGCCAAACCCCTTGATCAATCTGCCCCAGAAACTATACTCTCTCAGAATAATAGTCAATCATGACGCCTCTCACCCACCTCCACCTTATGCTTCAGAAGCAGCAGCTCCTTCAGCCCCTGCCTCATTACTAGAAGAGGAGCCTGTAATAGAACCCCGTAAGAGTGAGGCTTCAGATCTCCCCAAGAAGAGTGTAATATGCTGCCCTGTTATTCAGACCCCTGCAAGAGGTGGTGGACACCACATCACAAACATCAACCTCTGCAGTTTAAAGATCTAAAAAAATATTAAGCAAGCAGTGAAAGATTATGGTACTCAGACACCTTTTACTCTTGCTTTTATTGAGTCCTTTTCAGGCATGCATCTCCCACTTCTTTACCCAACCCCTTAGCTGAGAGAGGCAGGGTAAGATAAGCCACTTAAGGTTTATTAAAAAAAAAAAGAGAGAGAGAGAAAAAAAAGATAAGAAAAATGTGTTCTGTAACTTGACTTAACAAAAGTAATCTGATATAGAGTGGTCCAAATCCACTGTTAAATTAATTTAAAGCATGAGATGAACCTATGTGTGCTTGTTTTACAAAATATTTCCAGGTTAAAGTGTGTCGAAGAAGAGGTTGGAAGTTGCAACAGGTTTGAGAGTTATATGTCTCTGTTCTGACATGTTTGGTGTTTGTGCTTATGTTTTGTCAATATTGTTGGTGTTCTATTATTTTTGTCCGGACAAAACTAAATTTTGTTTTAATATTCTTTCTCCAGTTGTGTCTTTGTCTTGAATTGTTAAGTTGTTGTTCTTGTTCTGAATTGGGTGCGTGTGTGACTGACAGACGAGATGGGACGGACCATGACTAACCCCTTTTCTCTCTCCTGGTAAATAATTTTAGAGAGGTCTAACAAATTTAACAGGACCTGGCCAAACCAGACTCTCCACCTCCACTGGGGAAAAAAATTCGTGTGTCATTTTCTTGCTGTTTGGTCTTCAGATTACAGTGTTGTCCTGGCATTGATTAGGTCTAACAGTATTCAACATGTTCAGTTAAATGCTAAAGGTACTTTTTGTTTAACTCATTTAGGCCTCTAAATTCTTCAGAGTTCTAAACCAAGTCTCATGACTTTGAGGGTTCTAGTAGGATACCTGGAACTCTCAAAGATTGAGATAAAATTTAAATAATGTACTTGTCATTTAAAATAATTTGGATTATAATCTCACAATATTACAAAATTATGCTAAATTTATTGCATCATATATGCTATTAAAATAGAAGAGCATTTATGTTCATTGGTCAAAATGTTTCCTACTCATGAAATTGATCCAGATTGTAAATTACTTGTGTTCTTACTTACAAGGAAATATGTGAAATTTTGACTTGCAGGAGAACAACGAATTCTTTAAAGATGTATAGTAAAATGGGTCATAATGTGTATGTTTTCTGAATGTTTGCCTTTAAAACAATGGAGTTGAAGTCTGATTCTTTGTGAAAAACAGTGTTTTAACATCTTCTTTTAACTAATTTTCATCTTATTGATAACCAAACCTGTTAACTAACTTCAATAAATTCCAAGGTAGTCTCTCAAGACAACAGCTAAATTTAAGTTTTTTCAGCTCTCTTGACTTCAATAAAACAGAAGTTTAGGGGAAGCTCCAGGCCCATCAGCCATAAAACAAGGAAGGGACATGCTTGGAGTCTGCCTTTTGAAAAATTTGGGACTTTGACTTTGTCGCTGTTGTGGTGATTTTTATCTGCCTTCATTTTAAAAGGGAAAAATTTCCAAATCAGCTAGAAAAAGACTGTATGAAAAAACTTCTCTTTCCTGGTTTTGAGGAGGATTTGTGCTAAAATGTGTTTCCATGAATTAGGAGAAATGATTGAAATTTGCTTAAAGCCATTGTATTTAAAAGTTGGTATGCTTTTATTAAGAAAATGTCTTAAGAAAAGTTGAGGAATGAATCTTGTAAGCTTTACATATAATTGGCTATAATTTTAAAGATACTATTACAATATTGTGTAAGTCTTTAACATTGATACCTAATACATGCTGACGTTAAGACTGATATCTGTGTTAAAAAAAAAACAGTTTTTGAAGTGTGCATACATAGCAATGCTAGTAAATGCCTAAAAATAAAAATATCTTCAATTGTGAAAACTGTTAAAAAATGTAAGCATTGAAGAAAAAAAAAAGAAGAAGAAGAAATTGAAGTATTGAACTTTAAAAAGCCTCTGTTTAATTGGTGACTTTGTCAATTGCCTATCCAGCTTCAGTAAGCTCTATTCTTGTTCCAATCTTTAAATTTGTTAAAGTTCTTAAAAAGTTATGAGTTGATTTTATGCACTAATCCTGTGTTTAAGGTTATATTTCCCTTTTGGTGACTGACTAAGGAAATACACATTTTGCCTTTCAGTTGGGTAATCCCTTGTGTTCTGTATATTGTCTTTGTTAAATTCTCATGATTTAAAAGAACTGTGTTTAAGGGTATTTTCTGGTATGTATTTATTTTGAAATGTTTGGGTGATCATTTATAAGTGATAATTTTTTTTTTTTTGATCTGTTGCTGTTTGAATCAATCTGACTAAATGAATGGATATTATAGTAAGGAATCTTTGACCAGATACTTTAAGGCCTCTTGGCATATTTAATAGGCTTAACTCTTTTGGTTCTGGGATTTCTAGATAGGCCCGACAGTCTCAAAGTCAGAAGAATGTGTTTCAAAAGTTGTATCTTTCTGCTAATGAAGTTAATTGTGGGACAAATAATTGATTAAATCTAAAAAAAAAAAATTGGGGGTGAGAGGGGATTGCAGAAAAGACATTGGGAAACCTTGCCAGTGGGGAACCTTGCCAGTGGGGAACCTTGCCAGTGGGGAGCCAGGATGGCTAAGTCTAAAAAGTACAAGAGTGTGTAAAATCCTACAGGTGGTATCACAATGCTAAACATAGATATTTTATTTTCTAGGATTCCAGCAAGCCTATTGTATCCATTAAAGCTAAAGTTTAATTGTAAACTATAGGTATGGTTTATTCAGATTACTAAAAGCAAAATATAACTCTAAAGAATTGGTAACTTTTACATATTTAAGAGAATTCTCAAATAGCTGTTGCAAAAGCTGTTTTGTTTTATGTGTTACCCGGTACACATGTACATGTTTATGAATGAGAATTGCTAAGCTAAATCCTTTTTTAAATTATGTATAGATGCATAATTAAGCTCTTAGAGAGTCATGTCTGTTACTGTATTCTTAGGACCTACAAGATCTGTTCAGCTCAATAGTTCTACACGACTTTAAATGGACTTACTGCTAGCGTACAGTTTCAAGATTGGCCATGGGAGCCCAAATCCTCAAAATTTAGATGGAAAATATATGGGTATATGTATGTAAGTGCTTAATGATGACTCAGATGTCAGAAAATGTTAAAATGCTCCAACATGGGAAACAGCTCTTACAGCAGACTAATAGACTGACAATTTTGAGTAGCACTCAGTGGCCTCAGAATCAGCCCAAACGCCATTCTGGTCTGACAGGAGAGCCAGCAAGAGAGCAAGCATATCAGTGTGGAAAGCCAGGACACTGAGCTAAGAGTGTCCCTCCGTGAAGGAGCTCAGTGGTCCACGCCCCAGTGCAAAGAAGCAACCACCGAGGATGGTTGTGCTCTTCTCTCAATGGAAGAGAGAACTTCCACTTTGTGTGTTGCCAGGTCTAATGGGGTTGTTGTTGATTCAAGAGGCTTCCACAGCCTAAACATTGCGTGTCTGGAGCCTCAGGTGATCACTGACATCACACATAAGAGTGCTAATTTGTTAAATCCACTAGAGTCACTGTGTACACTGGCTTCCCATGCAGGGCTGTATATTCAGAGTCATAGTAAAATTAATAGTACACCTTGCTGTATTTTAGTATAAAGATTTATCATCTCAGTTTCTTATTATGTCTGAATATTTAACTCTTTTGCTCTAAGAAGTCAGCTTGCATTTACCTGTCCTGTGATGGGCTTATATCCTGATGCTGTATGCTAATCATTACATTGTTACTGTGCCTTCTGATTGATCTAGGTTAGCAAATTTATGCAGCTAAAAGAAGTTTCATGTATTGCATTGAGCTCATTGAATATGTTCCAAAATTTGAGACTTAAAGGAGTTAACTTAGATAGATGTAAATCTAGTCCACAGTCTTAAATTAAAGTTTACTCTGACAAAGATTGAAACCTAACAATTCTTTTACATCTAAGTTCTGAAGCTCAAGTATTCAAACTGCTAACCGAACTCACAACCTGCTAGGCTGGGAAAGTTAACTATGTTATGTCTTGTTATTTAGACTTCAAGAAAGAGAAACCTTTCAAGTGCCAGGATGTACATCGAACACCTAATGACTTCTGCCTTCTATCAGGAACCACTAGATGGATCCCCTACAGCTACTGTTACCCAATGGCACCCCCCTCTCAGCAGGAAGTAGTTAAGAACAGATGATGCCGTCCCTTTTCCCTAAAAGCAGCTGGGGTCCATTTCTCTGTTTGGAAATGTAGGAGCTAGATGGAATAATGGGCAGTTAGGTTCTCCAGTTCCTGGTAAAACTGTCTTGTATACATGTAACAATGTTAGCACTATGAGATTCTTAAATGTTAGTATTTTCAACAATACTTATATATTGTTAAGTATGTCCTTTTGAATCTCACCAGCTACTCCCCAATATACCATCATATATGTGTCACTCCAGTAAAAGTCCACAATGTTTTGGCCAGAGTGATAAAAATCAATCAATACCTCCAGGGACAATGGTCTAGCACCTTCCTAAATTTCACCAGTCAGTTAGCCACCAGTATAATTAAAGTAAATGAGACCCAAGTACCACCCATGTCAGGAGAAGTTATTCTAAATGGCATTAAATTGGCAGCTTGCATGTTCAAGGAATGGAGCAGGATTATGGCCTTAGAAACCTCGATGGTTGCTGCACTAGTAGTTGCCATGCTCTTCCTGTACTGCATGCACAAACAGCAAACCTGGGAGCAAGTTGTCATTGGACAAGCCATGATGGCACTGGCTGTGGAAAATCCTAGCACTCAAGTTTGGCTGAGCATTATGTGTTAATAGGTGATCAGAGACAGATAAGATCTGACAGGACTCTCCAAGTGATAACCCCCCACTTCATGCCATGCGGCTCCAGTCTTCAAAGAGGCTTGTTTAATATAATGGGGCACAGCCTTTGCCAGATAAGTGTTTAGCCAATGACGGGCACCTTTCTGATACCCTGCCAACCTAAGACAGGGAGCGCTGGATGACTGGCAGGGCTGCCCAGAGACGGGTAAGAGCTGAGGGTCCCTCAGAATGAACCTAAGACAGGCAGTGCTTATCTTGCTTCACAAACCTTTCTCTTTTTGCCGCTTTCACTGATATATAGAAAAAGGGGAGATGTCAGGAGCCGTGCACTATAGCCACACTGAAGCCATTTTGAATATAGACCTATGGGACAGTGGAAAACCCCCGGTTGGCTAGATGCTTGGGAAAGAAGTTATGAAACTAATCACACGCTTAGCTTCAATTGTTCCTAGCAACTGTTTCAGAATGTGATTGATGCTGTACTTACCGATATCTTGTTACTGATTACCTACGCTATTGTCGATATGTTGGTTACTATTGTTGATATGGTGGCTGCTCAAGAACAATCGGTCTTGAGACCATGGCTTGCGTCCCAGTTTCTCTTTCCCTGAGCCTTAGTTACTGAAGAATATAAAAACCCTCAGTTGAAATCAATAAACTGACAGCTTGATCAGACCTACTGTCTTGCTGTCCATTCTTTGTGTCTCTTGTCCCTTCATTCTCTCCTAGGTGGCTGCGACCCCGTTGACTGTCCTGCTGGACAGGACAGTGGCAGCCGCATTAAAGGACTGTCTTTGGATCATAACTGGAACTCCTTTTACAATGGAACTCTACGATAGTTGGCTTGGTGTCCTTGATGAGGATAAAGTGGAAATCACAGAAATCAAAAGGTGGTAATATCATTCACATCTAATCCAGACATATCTCCAAATATAGCCAACACAGTTAGAGAAAAATATTAGCTTGTGCTTTAACCACAACAAGCATGTGCGCTGTGAAGAGGATTCATGTAGTCACACCAAGACCAGAATCAGAGGAGAGGTAGACTTTACCACACCCACTGGGTTCTTATTCACACCAAGTAGTATTGGTATGGAATTATTGACCACTGTACTGAATGTCACTGAATGTCACATGAATGGAGTGGAGACTTACTGATCCCAGAGATATGCTGTAAGAATAGCTCTTTGTTGATCTCACTATCCACTTGTCAATGCTAATTAGTGGATAACTCTGTGTATGCTGAAAGAATCTGGATATCTGGATATTAAATTCTCCATTTTCTAGACACCATGCATTCCAATTAGAAGTTGAATTTTTACTATTAGATAGAAAATATGGTATTGCTCATTGATACTTCACTTATTTGACTGAGCAGAAAGGTCCATAATTGGGATCACTTAGTTGCTAACAATATGACTTCATTCTTTTCGACAGCTTAATAATATTCTAGGGAGTGTATGTGCCACAGTTTTAGCCACTCATATTTGCAAGGGCATTTGCATTTTTTCTGTCTTTGCTACATTCGATTATGCAGCTATAATATAAGATTACCAATGCAATTCTCAGATCTAAATTTATTTTGTCACAAACTATTCAGTTTATTTAACTGCACTGTCAACACCAAATAGGAACACAACTAGGAAGTCCAAGTAGAAACTTTCCTATATTCTTCAGCTTTTGCTCTACTCATACTTATCAACAGCCTCCTGCAACGGGAGAGCCATGCACACAGCAGCCAGTGTCAGGACTGAAAAAGAAGAGGTTGACATGAATCACTGGTGTAGCTCTATCCTTAAACCTATCTTTCCACCCCTGATTCTTCATTGAACAGAGCCTAATGCTATCCTAAAGATACCTAAGTAAGGCCAAGGAGTCGCTGGTAGGAGAGAATGATGCCTGGGTGGAGTTGAAACTTGGTCTGCCATGAAAGGCTGTGAAGAAAGACAATTCCCAAACACTCAAGCAACCCCAATAGAAAATCCAACCTACCAAGAGAAGTTGAATGAGAGAAGTGCCTTGGCCCAGTCTGGGTGACATGGAGCCACTCTGTTCAACTAGGAAGCACTGCTCGCATTCTTTATGAATGAGCTTCAGACATCTCACGGGTCTCAACCTCAAAGCTGATGGCAGGAAGATCTGTGAGACTGTGTGTTGCTGTTTGCACGTGTCACTTTGGGTGTGTTTTATGCAAGTAATCTGAGATGGATTGTTGTTTTGTTTCATTTCAAACCCATCCAAAGTGACCGATTTGGCTGTTTGTGCCGATTCAGGTAGGAAATAAGAGCCAGGACTCCCAGGGGAACATAATGCCAAGCTGAAGATTGTTGGAGCACTAGGTGTTGCTGTTTGCAGTTGTCACTTTGGGTGTGTTTTATGCAAGTAATCTGAGATTGGTTGTTTTTTTGTTTCATTTCAAACCCATCTAAAGTGACTGATTTGGCTGTTTGTGCTGATTCAGGTAGGAAATAAGAGCCAGGGCTCCCAGGGAAACATGATGCCAAGCTGGAGCTTGTTGGGGGCACCTCTGCCAACTGTGGCCTTTCCTGGTGTGACTCAGGTGCCCTTTGCAATGTGTCTGAGAATCCCCTTTCATGGTCAGTGCCAGGTCAGCAACAGACCTCAAAAGGTCCCTGTGTCCTAGGAGATGGCCCAAATTCCATCCATGGGATGTGCAATTGCACTGAGACTAAGGACACATGGGAGACCTCGTCCATGGACCAGTTGGACGACCTCTGACACAACTTGCAAGGGCACTTAGCTTTGCTCAGACACAATGAGATCTGGTTGGCATCTTTGCATGCTGCGTGGCATTGTGTGTTTGAGGGTACAACCAACTCTGCCAGTGATGCGTTGTCGTGGCCAATGGGGCTTTGTTTGCTGGCTCTTGGTGGCAGTGAGCAGATCGCAGTGGCATCTGAAGTGCCTTGGCCCAGTCTGGGTGAAATGGAGCCACTCTGTTCAACTAGGAAGCATTGCTCGCACTCTTTATGAATGAGCTTCAGACATCTCACGGGTCTCAACCTCAAAGCTGATGGCAGGAAGATCTGTGAGACTGTGTGTTGCTGTTTGCACGTGTCACTTTGGGTGTGTTTTATGCAAGTAATCTGAGATAGATTGTTGTTTTGTTTCCTTTCAGACTCATCCAAAGTGACCGATTTGGCTGTTTGTGCCGATTCAGGTAGGAAATAAGAACCACGGCTGCCAGGGGAACATGATGCCAAGCTGGAGCTTGTTGGAGCGCTGTGTGTTGCTGTTTGCAGATGTCACTTTGGGTGTGTTTTATGCAAGCAATCTGAGATGGATTGTTGTTTTGTTTCCTTTCAGACTCATCCAAAGTGACTGATTTGGCTGTTTGTGCCGATTCAGGTAGGAAATAAGAACCACGGCTGCCAGGGGAACATGATGCCAAGCTGGAGCGCTGTGTGGTGCTGTTTGCAGATGTCAGTTTGGGTGTGTTTTGTGCAAGCAATCTGAGATGGATTGTTGTTTTGTTTCCTTTCAGACCCATCTAAAATAACCGATTTGGCTGTTTGTGCCGATTCAGGTAGGAAATAAGAACCAGGGCTGCCAGGGGAACATGATGCCAAGCTGGAGCTTGTTGGAGCGCTGTGTGTTGCTGTTTCAAGATGTCACTTTGGGTGTGTTTTATGCAAGCAATCTGAGATGGATTGTTGTTTTGTTTCCTTTCAGACTCGTCCAAAGTGACAGATTTGACTGTACCGATTCAGGTAGGAAATAAGAACCACGGCTCCCAGGGGAACCACTTTCCTAAAGTGGTAGAGAGACAGTTTCAGTGGCATGTGTCGTGGGCAGCCTTCCTCTCCTGGGTTTACTCCCTGTAGTTGTGCAGGGTAGACCAATTTCTTGATGGAGACTTGTTTTTGTGTCCTGGAAAGCAAGGCAGTAGTCACCTGTTATATCCTTGATCCACCACAGCATTGAGTGGGCACTCATCTGCCTTCCAGGTTCCCTAATTGCCTGTTACTTTTCTTTGTGGAACTATAAGGGGCAGTTGTTAAAACACAAAGCAATATCAGTAATGAATTCCATCTCCAAAAATTATTTGTATGTGAGTGTTGTGGCCCCAAAGTGGTTGACATCTCCCTGTCAAACTCTCATAGAATGCTTTGAAAAGGCTTTTTATCATGGAACCTTGGAAATGTCTTAAGTCTCACCATAGGATTCTGTGATGTCTGGGTGTATGAATATTTGTGATGTTCCCAAATGTGGATATGGGTCTTTTTTCTGAAAAATACACTCAGATTTTTGGTTTTTTATTTCTTTTCAACAGAGATATTAAATTTCACAATGGGTTCGACATCAGACTCAGGTATGGAATAAAGTTTGATTTCCCGATAAACATTGACCCCAAGGTTGAGCTAGGCTTTTATGTCTGCCACAATTCTTGTGCATGACCCTTGTGGTTCTTTTTTTTATAGTTTGTCTAGATTTTTTACCACCAATGTCTTTGACATCCTCAATCTCTCTACCCCAGAGGGATAGATTTTTCTGGACGGTGACTTGCCCTGTTGGCATTTGTACTGAGACCCTACAATTACCCAGTTACTTATTCCGTTCTGCATGGACAACTGCCCACTGAATAGTTACTCTGCGTGTTACAGAGCCTTTCAGGATTTCCAGCTGTACCCTTTGTTCAGATCACAAGGGTGTTTCAATGCTGGACCTATGCATGTTGCTCCAACAGAATAAATTTCAAATGACAAGTGTCTACTCAGAAGCTCTATTACCTCTACACTTTGTTTCCCACATGCATTTTACATCACTGATAATTGTTGTTGTTCTCATACAGTTTATCACTCAATAGGTTGATGCTTGGGTTTCAAAGAACTTATTTTCATCTGATACTGAGTCTGTTTTCTGCAACTCTATGAAGACAGACTAACCTTTTTTTTCAGTTAAAAAGACAAAGGACAGCAGAACACAAATGGGATACAGCATCCAATAGTATAAATGAGCAGAATGCTCATGTGACCACGTGTTAATGGGCACCAAATCCAGGTGCTAGTTTGGCTCATCCTGCATCCTTTCCTCTCTCCTATGTTGCTAGGGAGCCCCAAGAACATGCCTCCTCAGGCTTCCCTTTCAATGCCCTATGTCATCATGTACCTTGTATGAAATTCCCTTTTGATACAAGTTCACATGAGGTTTTATCTTTGCTGCAATCTGTCATGAGCTGTGCAGGATGAGTGGTGATCCTTTGGGGAACCGTTTGGGTACTCACTTCACTATGGCAACCACGATTCCATTGTCTCCCTGCACACCATGGCCCCTGATCTGATCGTTTCACCGTTCTCTATCCTAATGCCTTCTGAAAGTGTCCTTGATATTCAGGAGATAGTGGTGACACTCATTGGCCAATTGAAATGCTCTCAGAAATAACATACAAAGATGTCTATATGTTCTTACACTCAGTTCTATCCGAGCACTATTCTCCCTTGCTACATGATTGTATGAAATACAGGATAGTCAAAATTCTTCCAGGAATATGTTTTAGGCATGGATTTTGTGTTGTTGTAAGCAGTTTTTATTGCCTGCCATCTGAGGGCTGTTGACTCTTGCTTGGAGCTCACATAAGGCATGTTTTGTTTCCCATTCCACCTGCAGGAAACCTGGAATGATGTGTCAAATAAGTCCGGTCAGCCAGAGGCCTATGATGTCAAGCCTGAGTTGGTTATGGGCCCCAATTATTTTCTAACCCGTGCCCCCTATTTCATGTGTTTAATTAGCCAAATCCCTTGTTCAAGCACCTTATGTTCTCCACTCACACACAGAACAAACAATAAGGGATGCTTTTTCTGCAAGACTGCATTGGTGCTTTCCAACATTCTTTCTGCCTAAGAATTGAACTCCTGAGTGACAAGTTCCCACAGGGCACATGCACTGAGGGAACCACTTCCTTTCCTATGGTGCTAGTGTTGTCTCTCAGTAGCACACTCAAGAGGCACTTCCCAGGACACCAAGAAGTTTATTATACTTTTTATACTTTAACTTCTGAAAGGGGTAACTGCGAGGCTCTGAAAGCCACTGCTTGTGAATCAAAAATACACATCTGACAGGAATTATGAAGGAGTTCGCTCAACATTCAAATGGCTCCATCGCTGCATTCTATCTCATGATCTGTGTTTAAGTTTGGTTGTGTTGCTGAGGCTAGCCTCACTGAAAACCCCACTTTAGGTGATGTTGGGATGGCAAATCTCCCATGTGTGCTCTGATCCAGAGGTGAGACAGTTTTCTGAACACATCCACAGGCATCATCAGTTTTTCTGCTTTGTCATCATCAAACCCACTTGGGAATGCCACCCAGTGTCCAAGTCCATGAGTAGAACTGGACCAAGTCCTCTAAGCATCAGTGGATGGGCACCACTACAGCTTGGAAAGGGGTGCACCCATATCAGAAGCCCTCTGTCTTCTGAGGGACTTAATGGAGTAGTCTGCATGGTTTCTTGGATTTTTTTCTTCTTTCTGCCCTATAATTAGTTGAAATGCCCACTAAAAACTAAGTTGCCAGAAACTGAGTAACCTTCCTCATCTGATGAAGTCTTCAGAACTGCGCGGATCAAGCAGAATGATGACTTGGCACTTTTCTACTTCCTATAACCTTTCCTTTTCTATGTATTTATCTTTGTTCTTTAATGATGTAAACTACACTGGTAAAGACATAATTGGACTGAGAAATATTAGAAAGCTCATGATGCATTTAAAATTAATACTTGTGTTGCTCTGAGATTTTCAAAATTATAAACTGTGTTATTATGGATAAGTTTTCATAGAGTGTGTTGTATGCTGGCAGTCTCATAAACACCCACATTGTGAGAATAAGTCTGGTGAAAAATATTGTGTTGCAGTTTTCAGCTGGTTAAATGATATTTAAAAACACACTAAGAATTTTTTTATCTCCCATTTTCAACAGGTGATGTTCTATCAGGATGGAGTCTGATGTCTTGTCAGGTATGTTGCCTGAACACATTATTTCAATGCCAATTGGTGACTTCTGTCCCTTGATCTCTTAGTCACTACAGAGTCGAGTCAGCCTACTTCCTTAGCATTTTCTTTGATTTTCCTTGAGCTTGCTTTAATGTAACTCAAAAGGCAACTCCATCAAAACCTGCATGTTTGAGTTCTCTAGCTTCATTTGAAATCTGCAGCTTACACATAGGAGGAAGGGGTTCTTCGGGGGAGAATCAGCCAAGAGGCAGCCAAACTGAGATCATGCTGTAGTTTAATGTTTTCCTATCACTTGTTATGGAACACTAACAGCACTGTCAGCTTCTTTATCCCTTGTCTTTTGCTTTATCAAAGTGTGGCTGTGATGCCAAGTACAAAAATGCTATCAGTGACAAAAATGTAAAATCTAAAAATAAATTTAGCATACAGGCGTTTTTCTCTCAAAAGTATTCAGACTAGACATCAAATTTTCATCAAGCAGTAACTGTGTAAACTTATCTCTGTTGTGTCTCAGAAGCCACATGAGTCCCATGGGTTTATCAGGTTTTGATGTTTTTTTTTCATTGCCACTCAAGGTTGAAATGAATATATTGTCTTCAGCTATACTGAGAAAACTCCAGGCTTTGCTTTAGCAGAAGAAGTGATACCAGCACTGCCATCAAGATCAGTGTCACATAGAATGGCTGACCAGAACTTTTGAGTGGGAGCTGACACCTGACCTAGGGCGTGGGCCCATCCGCGTCTAGTGTGTTCTGATCTCCGGAAGAGCACAGTTGGCATGTTCTTTAGGATTTTACTTCTCAGTCACTTCCTTTGACCTCATATGAGGGACTACTGGTTCTCAAATGCTTGCATAGCATTTTGCAAGCATTGCTGTAAATCCTTGTCCATGAGGAGTGGATGGGATTCCGTAGGAACACGTGCTGCAGTGGAACGTAACCATTTTGCTTCAGGCTGTTTCGTCGTTGTCTTACAGTTGCATACTAAATGGACACACTCCAAATGACCAGATGCACTCGGCTTATCTGTCTTTATCCTTCTTTGATATTGTAGTAACTCCAATTCTTTCTGCACAAATGGTATTCAAAGATAAAAATAACACATGTTTAAAAGGAATCCAGAATACAAATATACTTTGTTAAAGAAAAAGCTTAAATCTATCTATCGTAATGTGTACTACCCTTAATTTTTTGGCCTGAGGTCTCAAAACTCTCATGAAAATCCTCAGTATAAGTGCATAATGCTGGGATTCAGAATATTTTACCACTGTCCAATACTTAGATGAATCTATTTCTGTAAAATTTTTAAATAAAGTTTCATTTTCCTGCAACAGAATAAATAAATACACATTGGAACACCACCCATTGTTCAAGAACACTGATTGTACAAGCATCATCCACTGAGGGAGGAAGCCAGGCCTGCGCTTCATCTCAGGAGGACTGTCCATGAGGCCCCTAAACAAAGACCGTCATTTTGCCTGCATGCTCTTCTGTCCTGAGCCAGGGCCTACCTTTTTCCCAAGAGATGCCCTCCCAGCCTACCTACCAGGAAGGGAGAAGCCTCTTGAGCCCAGGCAGGCCTAGGCCCAGCTCACCACGTGGTCACAGTGGCTGCAGCCAGGACCCCAAGCATGGAGTCTGACCCAGCCCAGGACCTCTGAACGGCCAACAGGCTGCTGCAAGTTCCTTGAGCTCTCAGTGGAACACCAGTGGACACAGCACTTTTCCGATTATCAGACCATTTGGTTTTTCTTTACCTTTTGTTCCTGCTGGAGTAAGTGTAAGTCACTAATACCAATGATAGTCAAGAATGAAAGAAAAAGAAAAGAATGGGTGAATTATAAACATTTTTTTCTCAAAAGTTATTAAAGCCATGATCCTTTTTTTTAGTATACATATTTTAATAAGCTAATCTCAGAAAATAATCAGAAAAGTATCAGTATGCAATAGGAACTGGTACTGCATGGATTTTGAATAAGTTCTTTCAGTGCAGTCAGATATGGAGTTGGATATGTGATCTACAAGTATTTTGACAATTTTTGTTTTGTTTTGTTTTTTCTTCAACAGATCATGTAATGTAGCTGCCAGAATTGAGCCCGAGCCAGGTATGTTGAACGACCAAAAGCTCCCAATGTCAAACAAGCCTAGCCTGATTCTGTTTGATCCCACATATGTCATCTGTTGGCCCTCTGTGGTACTAAAAAGCTGGTTTAGCATAATTCCTGGATACTCTGTGTGCCAGTCAAAGGATTACTTTTTCAGCATGTTTCATTTTTCTAACTTGGCTTGAAATCTTAAGTTTCTTAAAGTGGTACAGTGTCTTGGCAGAGAATTGTGCATGTGGCACCTAAACTAAGACTCCTGTTACTCCTCATGTCTCTCATCCTGGTGGTCAGTAGAACACTGAATTTGCAGTTTACAAGCCACTAGTTTTTTTTTTATGTCCTCACTCTGGCTTTTCCAAGGAGTAGCTCTTACTCTAGGGATACAATGTTACATTTGAATACAAAATGTTAAATGTGTGAAGAAGTATGCAATAGGAAGTCACTTTGGTCCAAAAGGTATCAAATCATTATCTTCTCATAAGTTGTAGTTTTTTCATCAGCTTGTTTTCATGGTGAATTGGAAACCTCCTTAAAATCCTCATCACAAGTATCATGGGTATATTGTATTTTGGTCAAATTGTTATTTTTTTTTCCTGCGCTCAGATGTTGATACAAGACTGTTGCTTGAAAATATACTAAGAAAATGACTTGTTTTTCTTTAGCAGAGGGAATTAAGCTACACATGCAAAACAGAGAAGCTCAAGTGTAATCAATGACCAAATTATACAGTGAGAGATGGTGTCAGCCTGAGTGTAGCGTAGGCCCACCCCTGTCTACTGTCCCCTTCCTTCAGAGTTACTGAAGACGGAAGCTGAGTTGGCATTGTTCCCTATGTTTTTAAATTTGCTATGCACATCTTTTAACCTCACACTAAGAACTACTTTTTTTCTAGAATGATTGCATTTAAAAAAAAGTTTGCTTGGCATCTTCTGTTTCTGTCCATGAAGAATGAATGCAGTTCTTTGGACAAAATTGAGTTACCAAAACTAAAACAACCATTTTGTTTCAAGTGATTCATTGTCTCACAGTTGAGCATTGAATGTTAACATGCTGAGCTGCCAGGTCCCTTCAGTGTGAATGCTTTCTACAAACACAGAATTCAAAGATAACCTATGTAGTGTGAATTTTGAACATGAATTCATTTGGGATCAGAAAGACTAAGTATCCATTTTTTTCTCACAACTTGTATTTTTCTTAAATGTTCTGAAACCCCATGAACATCATCATGATGAGTGTTATGGCTGGATTTATAATAATCTATTTTTTCTCTCTTTGACACTGAGACTTTTTATGAAACTGTGTCACATAATACAATGTAATTAATGAATTAAAAATAATAAATAAATTTTTAAAAAGTCATTTTTCTTGAATGGATTAATAACACCACTCCCAGATGTGATCCACACTCAGTTTCAGCGATTTACCTGGGTTTTCTATTTGGAGAGGATCCCAGGAGTGATCCTGGCATGCTCACCGCCATGTCTCCTGTCCTTGTCTTGTCAGTCACTGAAGGGTTCATTTGGCATGATTCCTTAGGACTTCTTTCTTTACCTTCCCTGCAACAGTTCTAACACCTACTCCTCAAACTGCTGATTATTGGCAATGGTTTGATAGTCCCTTCATTGCTTGGAGGAAATCTTTGGTGAAAGTCCTTAAAGCAGGATTCAGGGTTCTTCCACACTGTGAGATGATTATTAACCAGAACATTCTTTCTGGTTTTTTCTTCAACAGAGAAACATCCTGGCAACTTGGAAGACCAAATGATTGGCAAGAAGGCTCAAGAAATCCTACGGACAGAAGACACATCTAGTAGAAGGCCACACAGCTCTTCTGTTCCGCCTATTCAGTTTTTAGTATTTTCCACACTTTTGTATGTCTAATTTTCTAAATTTCAATATTAACCCAAACTCTGTTTTTAAGAAGAAAATGCAAAAATTCAAAATTGGGATGAAATTTATGCCCAGAAATAGCCAATTTTTTTTTTTTTTGTTAACAACATAGGAATCACTACAAACTCAGTTTTTTCTTTTAGCATTGAGAGACTTTAAACAGCACACAGAGTAATAAGCTGTTCCAAAATATCAGCTCAGTTAATGTCACCCTTCAGTTTTCATCGTCATTACTCAAGGGGATTTCTAGTTCCTACATAAGGAATGTTTTAAGATAAAGTAAAAACTGTAAGAATGAACTTAAAAAGTGAGCTGAGTTGGTACAAAAACTTTAAATCTATGCATAGATTTTTTAGTATGTATTTTGATAAACTTTTTTATGAGATTGTCTCTGTTAATATAAACATAATATTCAGAGATCTCAGAAAAAATTTCATGAAAATATATACCAGAGAAATATATGCATGGATGTAATTTTTTTGTGCCAATACCAACTCATGTTTAAATTCATTTTTATAGTTTTTAATTTTATCTTTTTTTGTTTATTTTGAAATATCTGTTCATTTGTAGGATTGAAACAAATGTGCTTCTATACCATTAATAAGCTGGATGTTATCCCCAGGAGAAATGATGGTTTTAAAATTCTGTAGAAACTGAAGATTAAATATGAATTTATCAAACACCTATGACAATGTTATTAGTTAAATACTGCACACAATGATGAAGTGATTCCTAGCCCTTGTTGAAAACATTAGCTGAGTAATTATAAAATTGAACATTAAGAGTCAAAAGATTCGATGCATAGGAAAAATCAAAAGACGTACTTTCTATAACAAAAAGCCAATCAGAATTTCATCAAAAATGTCTTCTAAATTTTTAATTCCTGGAATATATTTATCAATGCAAAAATCATTTCTCAAAAATATCAGCTACATTGCCTTCTCATATGTCCATAAGTCTTCATTATATCGGTCACAACAAAAAACAATTTTTTTTCTGAAACATGACTTTTTGGCAATCTCATAGTAAGTCACAGAGATTTTGTGTGATAATAAACAACTTATTATCGAATATTCATGAACTTCAAAAATCTGAATGACAGAGTAATAGTACCATATTTATTGAAAAAGGGTACTGTTCGCTTATACTGATATTGACATATATACCAATTTTGACATACCTAGCTTGACCTGCTTGGAAAAAATGATTTTAAGAGCTCATATAACAACTAAAAACTGAATTACAGTTACTCTTAAAATCTTGCGTTCTAATGCCTGATTTTAATGAATTACACTACCTGTTAAAAATCTTATGTTGTAATTCCTGATTTTACCAAATTACACTTACCGTTAAAATCTTACATTCTAATGTCTGATTTTGCCGAATTAGTTACTCTTAAAATCTTACGTTCTAATGCCTGATTTTACCAAATTACACTTACCGTTAAAATCTTATGTTCTAATGCCTGATTTTACCGAATTACAGTTACTGTTAAAATGTTATGTTGTAATGCCTGATGTTATGACTTAAAGAAATAACCTCTGCATGAGACAACTGTTTAGTAGAGGAAGACAGATGACCAATTTTCGACAAAAGCACTAAGCTATGTATACTGTAACTACTTGAAATATCATATGTATGTATCCCATGAATCTTACAGATCTATTCTTTTATAAACCTAACTTACTGATTATCCATCATAACGATGAATGTATTGATTCCATATCATATCAAACTCTAATTTTACAAAGTACATTTTTTTATTATTGAGAAACTATTTTCAATGTTTCCCCCATGAAATTCTAGATTTCATTATAAAGTTCATTTGTCCACAAAATAAAAGCATTTGATGACTTACTGGCTTTGATCATTTTGTTTGCTCGTGAGTACAGCTTTACTGGGGGTCCAGCTCAGTTGAGTATTTCTGGTCTCACTGGTCAATCAAGTACTGTAGTCAGCTGACAATGTCAGTGTGGGGATGTTTTGTTGGTCTTTCAGCTGCCTCTTTTTTAGTCTCTTTGGCAACAGCAGGTAATTTCTGCCTCTGTCTATGGAGAAAGAGGAGATAGGAAGGGGCAGAAAATGTCACTTTTCACACCTCTACTTGCATCACATTTGCAAATCTCCCATTGGTCAAAGTTCAGAGGTGCGTGGTTGAGCTAAGGTTAACTTTTACCAGAAAGAGACAATCGGCCCCTCTAATTGCATTATCCCCACTATTCCACAGTGCCATTCTCGTAGATTAAATACCTTTGACCAATCTCAGTCCAAACTTAAAATGCGAGGTTTAGAAATATTTTTAATTTTGATTTTTTAGTATTTTATGTTAAAACTCCAGACTCTTGCATTTCCGTTTATTCCTCCCACCACTGATTCACCCCAGATCATTAAAATATTATAGTTCTTCATAAACAGCCATAAGTCCATCATTCTGCCCTTTAATTTTGTCCTGACATCATAGGCATAGACAATGGAGTCCAGCGTCCTATTGTCCAATGTATTTAATACCCTATTATTTACTGTACATCCCATTAAATGAATTATCAATCTTTTGTCACATTCTGAGTTGTGCGACAATTTTCATGCAATCCAGCTCTGGACTGGAACATGAATAATCCCTTTATGTCATTTACCTACATAATATGTGTTACCCATTCCCCTCTGGCTTAGTGTACAGTTTGGTTTTTCACTCAGCCATCAGGATATTTTTGTACTTATATTGTGGAACCCCCACTTCACAATGCCCACAGATTGCATGAGTGGAGATAATGCCATAATTAAAAATGCCAAAGAAAAGACAAAAAGGTGTACTTAAAACAAAGTGATGAAAACACCATCTTCATTTGGAAATCACTACATTCACATCAGTTTAAAAGCACCCCAAAACGGGAACACCAATGGGATCGCTTCAGAAACAGCTGCGTGCTCATATGAAGGTTCTGCTGCACATCAACACTTGTGGAGTAAAAGAGGCAGAAATAACCCGCCTTCACGGTGCGTCTGTGACTTTTTGATCATAAAATTTCAGAAGGAGACAATAGGAAATAGAGGAAATCTGATATCCAAGGGATTTGCCAATTGCAATCCATGAGCACCATTCTAACCATAAGAAAACTTTTAATAATCGGGGTTTTCTTTCATCTGCTTGATGAAGGTAATTTCTTCGTTTTAAAGGGATATCCTAAGGCCTGAACTGCTCCAAACTTGAACTTAAAATGAATGTTATGCAGTAACACTGCCAGATACATGTCTTTCTGGCAGATAGGAGAAAGATAGTATAATCATAGGTCTATGCTTAGTGGTGTAAGATGGAACATGTTAATCAGAGAAATAAAGATCCTTGAGATATTTATTGAAAAAAACATCTTCTAGGTTACCAATGCTGAAGTTCTGAGATCCATGTGTATAAGATTTACTCATGAACAGTGTGCCTTAAAACTTGACAAATATATTTTAAAGTTATTTGCACAAAGATAAATGCATATTTTAATTCACTTCCAAAACTTCTTTGAATGTCGAGTTTACACACAAACATTCATTTACTTTCTGCTGTACAAAAGCAACACAACAGAACCTGGGGAAATGGAACAAGCACCATTTTCTTCGCAAAGCAATGGGCAATATCTTGGACTCTTTAATCTCACTCCTTCCATTTTAGGCAAATAGGCCAATACTGTGTAGATCAGTAGTAGACAGCTGCTTCTTTCATTTCTTTTTCTTCTTCTTATGCTTAATTTGTCTGTAGCTTGATTGATGGAAGGTAAATATAATTTTGCCTTGGCTTTTTTTGCCTGTAATATAAGCTAGTACTTTGGTATGCATAGGTCTTTGAAAGAATGAAAGCATTCGCTGAATAACAAAAAAGAAATACTGCTGGCAAATGGTAATGTTTGTAATTTTCTAAAACTGAAAAAGGAAAATAAATATGTTCCACAAGTGGCAAATATGTAACAGGTTGAGAAAGAACACCAAGTACAATAATGTTGGATAAAGGTTAGTTCTGTGTGGGGGTGGGAGGCAATGGACTAGAGTAATACAGAAGTAAACCAGACGTGCACACTACAAATGCATTGTTATAAACTTCAGTTTATTTTATCAAAACCTTTTAGACAGTGATATTAAAAAAACTACAAAATGCTGTTGTCTGCACATGTATATATATATATGACATGATAACAATGCCTGTAAATATTTACAAATGCACACATAGCAAAAGATGCCTGGAAGTGGCCAGAATTGTAGTGCAGCAGACCAACCTCTGCCTGTGAAGCCTGAAGCCTGAGTGGATATTGATTCACGCCTAGGACTGGTCCAGTTCCCTGAGTGTGCACCTGGGAAAGAAGTCGGGATGACATATGTGCCACCGATGAGGGACACCTACATGAAGCTCCTGGTTGGGATGGTCAGCCTCTGGATGTTGTAGTCAGTTGGGGAAGGAACCAGCAGCTGGGAAATCTCCTTGTTCCTCCACTAACTCTGTGATAGAAGTAAGTGCAAACAGGAAAGTAAGAATCATACAGGGAGTGTGTGAAGGCCAGCATTGTGACCTGTGACTTAGCTGCCACCTGCAAGATTAGCATCTCAGTGGCAGCAAATATTTGAGTCCCAGTTGCTCTGGTTCTGGTCCAGCTCCCTGCTCCTGCACGTGCAAAAGCAACATGACACAAGTACTTGGACCTTTATCAGCCATGTGGGAGAACATGTTAGGCCATCAACCACTGATATGTTGGTAGTGAGCCAGCCAATGGAAGCTCTCAATTGCACTCTGTCTCTCCCTCCACCACTCTTCAAGAAAATAGATCTTTCTGAAAAACTAAGTTTATTTTCATAGGCCAGGTTTGAAAATTCATGCTTTTTCATCATATTTTCCATATACTGACTGACCTTTTTTTTTTTTTTTTTTTTTTATCCAGCAGCCTGCTCCCCTCCTGGCAAGGAATGGCCGCCTCCTCGATCCCCATTAGTCCAGGGCCGAGTCGGGACTGGAGACCGGGCACTGCAGTCCTCACGGGGACCTGCCGCACCCAGCCTCGGGGTTCGCTCTGGCCGTCGCGGTGGCCCACGCTGGGCACTGCGTGGATGAGCTGTGGATGCCTCTTCATCGCCCCCGCCCTGTCTACCTCTGCCCTCCGCTTCCGTGGAACTGGGCTCAGCTTTCACCAAGCCCACTCCCAAACCTCCAGGGCCCACTCAAGGCCACTCCCCTCGCCCCAAAGACCCCTGTGGTCCCCTCGGACCTCCTGTGGGCAGCCCTCTGGGCTGGACTCCCAGGCACTCAGATTTGGGGCCTCCCACCCTGTCACTGCTCATGGCCTTCCGAAGGCATGTGTTACCCCATTTCACAGAAGGCCCTCCCCGAGACCCGCCTGGGAGGGCTGGGTGCCTGGGTTCATTTCTTAGTGGACACCCAGACACCCCCTTGAGAACCAAGGAAGCCTGGCCCTGAGAGCTGGCCCATCTTTCTGTACAGGAAAAGCCCAAAGCCCTGCCCGGAAGGATACCCCTGTGCAGGTGTCTGCGGGGCCCTGGAAGGCTTCTCTGGCTACAGCACCCTGTTCCCAGGCATGCAGGTGCTTTTCCGCTGCGTGGACTTTTTAATAAATATGTAACATTCAGTTGAAAGTGAAACCAGGGATTTTTTACTTTCAGCAATGTTGACCTTTTCTGTGACATGCATTTCTGTGAGTTCTTCATACTAACACCTGTAAACTTGATGAATTTTCAGGCCTTCTGTATGAGAGTGTTCCATGCTATGAATGATGCATTGTTCTCAGAACTAATTATGATCTGAACCAAACTTCCTGGGAACTTTTGATTTCAAAAGATCAGTTTATTAGCTCCCAGAGGAATTTTGATTTTCAAAAGCATATCCATTTTCTTTGCTTTGTTTGCTAATTCATATTCCATTTTTTAACTTCTGCTTTAGTATCTTAATGCATTTTTAGTTCATCAACCCACATACTGTATTCAGTAATTACATCTTTTTCCTTTTTGAAGATTCTATTATTTATTTGAAAAGCATGGCAAAAAAAATAAAAACAACTTGATAAAAAAAAGTAGTACTGACTTCGGATGAAATCTGTTGTGCTGTATACTAAAGCCAGAAGAGTACCAAGACAGGCGGTGTGAGCGGGCTCCCTCCCTGTCACCTGAGTTCCTCCCTGACCAACACACATGTCCAGGCAAGAGACTCTCAACATCGCTCTTTATTGGCTTGGCCAATGAAAACATATGAGAAAAGTAAGAGACAAAGGTATTCAATAATTTTTTCATTGGTTTACTGGTATTTGACTGACACTGAGTTTCATCTCTCCTCATCTGTTTGGCCGACTCCGAGGCCATTGAAGCGTCTGTGAGTATGATAGCATGAGCACCCTCACATTTGCTGGTCACCAGGGAGAAAATAAGTTACAACCAGTATGAAGTCGTTTGAAAATATTTGTGCTTGTTTCAAATGCACCTCCGTTGCAATCAGCAATGCCATTTTAGAAATCTGTTAAATAGAAATCTGCACAGATATAAAGAGAAAATATTGGAGGATTTAAAAAAAAACACAGAAATAGGGGTTGGCATTGTGGCATAGTGGGTAAAGCTGTTACCTGCAAAGCTGGCATCCAATTTGGGTGACAGTTTGTGTCTCAGCTGTTCCAGTTCATATTCAGTTCTCTGCCAATGGCTTGGGAAAACAGTAGAAGATGAACTACGTGTTTGGGTCCCTACCTACCACTCACATGAGAGATTGAGAAGAAGCTTCAGGTGCATGGCTTTCGTGTGCCCTAGCCCTGACTGTTGTTGCCAGAAGATGGGAGGTTCTCTCTCTCTCTCTCTCCTTCCCTCTTTCTCTCTCCCTTCCTCCTTCCCTCTCTCCCTCTGTGTGAGTGTTCATCTCTCTGTAACTAAGGTTTCTGAATAAAGATATTTTTAAAATCAATAATGGAAATAGAGTAAAACTTAGATGTTCAACAGTTAGAGAAGGAGACAACTTCTCTGAAAGACTATGTAGCTGCAAACATCGACAAGCCTCGCTGTATTAAAATACCCAAACTGCAAAAGATCGTTCTGGTGAGAAGAAAGTCTTTGTGTGGGGAAAGGGAAGGTGAAAAATGAAGCTGGGCTTTCACTTCTTCAGCTGATGTATTCTGGGCTACTGCAATTGCATTAGTGAGCATGTATCACTCCTGTGTGCTCAGAGTACCACTCCCAGGATTTAAGAGAGTGTCCTGCACATTCAAACACCTGAAGAAGAAAAAGGTAAAAGGAAAGCAATCCATATACAAAAATAAGTAACACAAAGCAAACAGAGGGGGGCACTAAGCACACTAACAGAAGACACAGCATTATCATTGTAATAAAAACTATAATATCAATGGTAACACAGTTGTCAAACATACATTGACATACGTAAATAAGACATAATTATCTCAGTGTATGTAGAACAGATACAGTAAGCAATATGTCCTAGATGGAAGAGAACATTTTAAATGATCACAGATGCAATTCTCAATGAAATAGTATATGCCAAATAACAACATACAAAATTCTTTAACAATGATTTTTATAAATTTTAAGGTGAAAAAAAACACAGAAGCCCGTTGTATCAGGGTGATACGGTTAAGCTATGCGATTTCAATGACAGCTGTGCCACCTACAGGCTGTGAAGATGGACAACTTGCATTTTCCTCTTAACTGTCCCTGGGTCTAAAGTGAAGATGCTAATATAACCCACCTTATGGAATTGCTGGGAGGATTTCCTTCTATAGCGAGGAAGAGCACACTTAGAAATCACTCAGTATGTGTGGCATGCCATTACATGTCAATATGAACAGCTAGAATTAAAATGTGAAAACATAATGCTATTTGTATTAACACTTACAAGTTATGAACCATTTGTAAATAATAAAAAAATTAATTCCTTGAGACAACAAAACTGTGTTGAAAGAAATCAAAGCGCTAAGTAAACCGAGATAATCCATACTCATGGACAAGATGATTCAATATTGCTAAAATGTGAATTCTTACCAATGTACTGCATGAATTCAATGTAACCAAAATCAAAATCCTATCAACTTATTTTCTGGCTATGGACAAGGTGTTTGAAAGTTTGTATGTAAAGGTCAAAGACTAGATAAAACTGAAGAAATACTGGAGAGCTGCCAAAAGACTGACACGTCAGACATCGAGACATCATGTAAAGTTTGCAGTAATCATGGCAAGGTGGCTTTGGTGGCAGAACAAACGAATGTGCTAGTGGAACAGCGAGAAACCAGAAACAGACCCATACAAATGTTATCAACTGGTATTTGACAAAAAAAAAAATAAGGCAGTTTATTGGAGAGAAGACTGTTGGTTTCCATTAGGGCATGTTGAAACAACCAGGCATTCACATATTTTTAAAAATGAATCTAGACACAAATCACAAACATCTCATAAAAATTAACTCAGGATGGACCATGTACATAAGTGTAGCATTGGCAATTACAAAACTTTTTTTAAGATTTTTTTTAAGATTTATTTTTTTTTTGGAAGGGCAGATGTACAGAGAGGAGAAGAGACAGAGAGAAAGATCTTCTGTCTGATGATTCACACCCCAAGTGGCCGCAACAGCTGGTGTTGCGCTGATCTGAAGCCAGGAGCCAGGAACCTATTCCGGGTCTTCCACATGGGTGCAGGGTCCCAAGGTTCTGAGCTGTCCTCCACTGTTTTCCCAGGCCACAAGCAGGGAGCTGGATGGGAAGTGGAGCTGCCGGGATTAGAACCAGTGCCCATATGGGATCCTGGAACATTCAAGGTGAGGACCTCAACCATTACACTTTTGCGCCAGACCCCAGAAATGTTTTAATATGATGTTAAATCTGTGTCACCTGGGCTGTCCATGCCTTTTAGTACAATATCAAACACACAGTCTTTGAAAGAAAAATGTTAGTTGGATTTTATTGGAGTGTGTGTATGAATGCTCTGTGGCATGCACAGTGAGTTAACGGAGAAAAACACAAACTAAGAGAACCATGAAACCATGTGAAATATACAGCTAAAATATATAAATCACTTTTAAATTCAACAATAAGAAGGCAGACAACTTAATTTAACAATGAGCAAAAGACATCTTGCCAAGAGAAATACAGACAGCAAGGAATCAAAAACAAAAGGCACAATTGTCTGCTTGAGACCGTTATAAACCAGAACAGCGAGGCACCTCTGCGCTGTGAGAATTGCTAAAATCAGAACACCTGTCATGGACCGAGAGCGTCAGGCACTCCGGCATCACAGTGTGAGTGCAACAGTGGGACCACGTTGGGAGCTTGGCAGCTTCTCACAGAGGCAGTCTTACAGTCCAGCGTTGTGCTCCCAAGCAACTATCCAAACAAGCTGACGATGAATTCATTCAAGTATGTATAAGTAACTTACCCAGACTTTTCATAAAATGGAATGAGCCAGGATCCCCTTCAGGAAATTAGTGGGAGAGCTGTGATACATCCATACAGCAAAACACTGTTCAATGATAAAAGAAAAGAGCTTCCAAGCCACAAAAAGACATGGAAAAACCTTGAACATATTGCTAAATGGAGTAAGCAGCTCTTTTTTTGCTTAAACTATGTGCTTTGTAATTATAACCATAGAACATTCTGGAACAGAACAGGCTATAGAGATGGGAAATTAATGTTTGACGCAGATTTGATGGGAAAGAGACAGAGAGAGAGAGAGAGAGAGAGAGAGAGACGTGAGCGGGAGAAGTACAGAAGCTCTTTCGGATAGGTATGATAAGGTGAGTGCTGACATTTTGTCAAAACCCATATAACCAGTGTAAATTAGACCATGGGAGCTAACTTTAGGTCATAATGCATCTATTCAGCTATTAAAAAATACAAAATGCAGTTCTTTGTGGCCAAATGGGCCAAACTGGAAACCATAATGCTAAGGGAAATGAGCCAATCCCAAAAGGTTAGATACCACATGTTTGCCTTAATTTAAGATGATATGATGTTATGCAAAACATGTAATGCTATGTATGTTATGTTATAAGTTGTGCATAAACTAAAATTGAAATGTCAATGAGGTGGTCACAGAATGTGGTTAAGAACTCACATTTATTTTTAACATATTGGTTACTCATTGCTATGCCAACTAATTCCATAATGATGTAAATTTTTGCTGATGGTATATGGGAAGGGTCTCCTTAAGAAGCCGTTGAACTAGGCCGGACAGCAAGATGCTGGACTCTATGTTTGGTATATGCTTGCAGTGAGGGAATCTCAACTGAGCTTGAACTGTGGTTATGTAACAAGGTGGAGTAACCCAGCAAGGGGGGGGGGGTTGGGGAGGGGTGGGAGTATCCCAGTACCTATGAAACTGTGTCACATAATACAATGTAATTAAATAAAAAAATATTTTGTCAACTAAGACATAAAGCAAGATGTTAATGACAGTGATCCTGTGCTGGCGTAGAGTATGCATGGGAGCACGGAACTATTCACCCAGTTGTTCTGTAAACTGAAGCTGCTCCAAGCCAAAGCCTACTAAATTATTTAAAAGAAAAGATCAAACATTTTAGGAATAGGGTTTTGATCAATGATAAAGATCGCAATTAGGAGACCCACGTTGGAGTGCCTGGGTTTGATTCTGGGCTCTGACTCGCCATTCTATTTCCCAGTACCCATAGTAAGAGGCGAACTCAAAAGAAGTTCTCTGTCCCTTAGGCCTGGCACTGGGCCAGCAGGCATGTGGGTAGAATGCAGAAGTAAGAGAGAGAGAGAAAGAGAAAGAGATTGCCATCCCATGGCCTCCTCAGACCTTGGGCTACTGTTCTGAGGTCATGGAATCTCCCCACTCTCCCTTTCAACAGCAAAATTAGCCTCCTCTTTGCCCCACCCACCTGCCAGGGGCAGCTGTGCCTCAGGGTGCTGGAAGTTGGTCACAAACAGGAGTGATACGACCACCACCACCTAAGGGCTGTTCTGGAGCAGCCCTGCCCAGCCAACAGACCTTAGGAAACCTTGCTGTAAATAGCCAGGCAGAAAAATACATATCTGAGCAGAGGCGAGGGGTTTGCAAGCCTTATAGGCATTTGTCACATACTCATTTTCCTTTGCAGCCCATTTTTAAAGTTCCTGGGATGTACTTAACCAGGACTCAGCTTGACAGCCCTTGTCCCCATCAGTTGACTTGTTACTCACATTAAAGGATTAGTTGTTATATGGGTTATGGAACAGCATGTTGATGTTTTCTTTTCCTTTTTAAAGATTTATACATTTTTATTGCAAAGTCAGACACACCGAGAGGAGAGACAGAGAGGAAGGCCTTATGTCCGTTGATTCACTCCCGACTGAAGCTGCTCCAATCTGAAGCCAGGAGCCCAGAACCTCCCCAGGGTCCAGAACCTCCTCTGGGTCCCCCAAACATGTGCAGGGTCTCAAGGCTTTGGGCCATCCTTGACTACTTTCCTAGGCCACAAGCCAGGAGCTGGATGGGAAGCAGGGCTGCCAGAACACAAACCAGCGCCCATATGGGATCCTGGTGTGTACAAGAGGAGGATTTTAGCTGCTAGGCTACCACACCGGACCCATGTGGACATTTTCTTTAGCTTTCCCTGCTGCATGCACCCGGGGTCTCTGTGAAAGACCTGGCACATGCTGGGGCTCGCACACAATAAATAGGTGGACAGTTAGCAGCAGCATGGGAAGAAAGTATTTTCCAAACAGAGGGCACCTTGGCTCCCACTGGTAGGAACTATGGCCCTTGAAGGGAAGACCCTGACAGTGCAGCTGAGGATGCTGGGAAGGGACAGTGTGTGGAGACCCTGCCCTGCAGGGACATGACTGGAACTCAGGAAAAGAATGGGTCACAGGATGGGACATGAGAGTGAACAGGGCTAGAGTGACCGAAAGACTGCTTCTTTCCCCAAATATTTACATGAGACAGAAACAGAAAGTTTTCTATCTGCTGGGTCATTTTCTCCAAAATGCCCACAATGGCCAGGGTAGGGCCAGGGCTGTGTCCCATGTGAGTGTTGGGGACCTGAACACGCCAGTCATCACTGCTTCCTGCAGGTGGGCATCAGCCGGAAGCTGCAGCCAGGAATTTCTAGAAGCTAGGCATCTTAACTTCTGGGTGGAGCACCTGCAGTCCCCACCCAGGCATTTGCTTAACCAATGGGGCCATCTAGTATTTATTCCAAGGTAACTTCTTTGTATCTTAGCAGTAAAACCCCAGGTGTCCAGACTTGCCTGTCCCTTCCCAAGTAAAGGCTGTGGATAGCCTCCAGCAGAACTGATGGGAAGATACGCATCAGAACAAAGAAATGCGGGAACTGCTGAGGAGCCCAGCTAGAGGCAACACCGCCAGCGGACCCTCAGGGCTCTGTGCTGAAGGTTAACCGGGACTGCCACCCTGCGTACCATTCAGAGTTCAGGAAGCCCCGACACTTGCACACCTTCTCCCACTCCTCCACATTCATTTCCCTTTGGGGGAGAGGCAGCTCCCCAAAGCACACTGGGGGCGCTGTGATTAGGGAAGGGGAAAGTGAGGTGTTGGACAGCCAGAGCAGCAGATGCCCCTTAAATCTGCTGGACCCAGGTTGTTAGGAGTAGTATTCAGGAAATACAGGAAGGGGTTAAGGTCAAGTGCAGCAGGAAGAGAAATGGCACAGAGAGATGGACTCAGAGCCCCAGAAATCCGTACACATCCTAGGAGACTCACCGGGATTTTCCTAGGATAATGGGGAGAACTTGAATAACTTTTGTTAAAAATCCAAGTTACAGATGATTTCATCTGAGGCTCAGCGGAGTCCCTAAGACAAAGGATCAAAGCAGAACAACACCTGGGGCAGGGTCACGAGGCGGCCTGCCAGCCTCTGGGTCACCAAGCACTCATCACCCCACACCCCTTCAGTTGGGAGATCATGTCTGGACCCTAGCACTTGGAATTAAGAGCTTTGGAGATCCTCCACCCTTCACCTCATTCACCTCCACGGAGGTTCTCAGCCAATGGACCCTCAAGTGTGTTCACAGACCACACATGCCAAACGTGTCAGCATCAACCTGGGAGCTTGTGGAAAATGCTTATCCCATTGTCCTGTCCCTGAACCTTGCCAAGTCAGGAGGAGTTCAGGGGGCCTAGGGATGAGTCACATAGTCAGCATTGTCATGCCTTCCAAGTGTTTCTGGTAAAGGCTAAACTTCAAGAATCACCACAAAGCACAGAAAGTTCATGGAGGCAAGAGACTTGGGGTGTAAACTTTTTTTTTTTGTCTCACTTAATGTCTGTACAGGAGTGTTGTCTGTTCTCTTCCTTCCTGCACTAAGGAATAACAGTTTATTCCCATTGGCCTGCCTTTGTGCCCCGGAGTTGCAGTTCCTACACCCCTACCCCTAGAACTACGCCACTGTTAAAAGGCTTCTCCTTTGCTTCCAGAAAATCAGTCACAGCTCTCTCGCTTCAACTGTGTTCTTACCCCAACTGTGTCCCCTGGATCACAAGGGTTATTACCAGTGTCCCTTCACATGCTCTTAGTTCCTATGGCCCTGCTGCTTCAAGCGCCAGGACGCCTCTTCCAGTGAGTGCTTCCATGCAGTCCAGGGAAGGACAGTCTGAGCCAGCTGACAAAATCACAGTGCTACCCGACTCACAACAGAAGCAGCCTTCAGCCTTTCGCTGAGTTCAGGTGAGCTCACTGCTTTTGCAGTGATGTCTTCCATGGCAACATGTTGCCAGTTTCCTAGTTTATTCTTTCTCAGCCCCACGGCAAGGCAAGCCCCAGGAGAAGCTGTACAAATGTTTTGGAGAAGGACAGAAAAGGGGTGGGGAAAGCCTTGCAATGAGGCTGCAGGACCCACACAGAAAACTTGCCTCCTTCAACTCATTCTTCTCATTGCTTTTGGCCCCCTGTGGCATGCAGGTCTTTCCCATGCTTTGTAATGCTTCCAGGTCAATCTGCACGCCCGTCCCCACCTCCACTACCCTCCCATTCCCTACAGGATATCCTTCAACATCAAGAATACAACCAAATGCCTAGATCACACCAGTCTAAGGGAAGCATGATGGCTCATTGTGGTAGACAGTCATTGGTGGGAAAGGTACTGCTAATAGCCACATCATCTTGTTCAAGGAGTCGGGGATGTGAGGTGTTAGCAGGCTGGCCCACAGGCCTCTGGAGGCAGAGCTGTGCACCACACAGTGGAGGCCCACCTCGTGTCTTATAGGAAAGCTTGTGTGTGTGTGTGAATGTGTGTGTGTTGTACCACAGGGACACCCAAGGGAAACTGCCACTCTTCTGACCCTTTCTAAAATGCTGATGCCAAGTTGAGGTTGTGTACAGTACATTCAATATACTTGTTTTCACTTGTTATTCAAACATAGTTACAACCTAACAAACATCATTATAAATGAATCTAGACTTAACAGTTTTGAACCTTATTTTTTTCCTGGGTCAGTGACACCTAACGAGATATGGTCTTTTGTGGGTTTTTTTGTTTGTTTTAGGGGTTTTTTTTTCTTTTAAATTTATGATTCAGTTCCCTGACCCCCTCCCCAAACTCCCTACCACCTGACTCCCCACATGTGGTTGCAATAGTATAGTCCTTCACAAACAGTCCTACATGTGTCATTCTGTTATTTAATTGTATCCTGACAATGTAGGTATGGAAAATGGTGAGAATCCAGCATCCTATGGTCGAGATACAGTTAACAATTTCAATGGGAGTCCATCTTTGATCTGGAAGTGGAGATGCATTCTGCATTGTATACTCATATCTGGATATGATAGTATCCATTATACAGTTAAATAAAAAGCCATAAAACAAAATCAACAACCGGAGCAAAAACAGGAAATTCACAACACCATGAAGTTAAATAACATGCTACCGAATGACCAACATGTCGTTGAAGAAATGAAAAAGAAAATCAACATTCTTCTTGCAGAAAATGATAGTACTGTATGACGTATGAGTCAGTGCGGAAATTAATAAGCAAAAAAACTTTTTTGAATGAATAAAAATAAAACAAAAATTTCAAAATCCATGACATGTAGCAAAAACAGTATTGAAAGGTCTATTGATTCTGTATTTTTCATGAAGGTTGCATTATTATCAAAGAGAATATATGGGGCCCGGTGGCGTGGCCTAGCGGCTAAAGTCCTCGCCTTGAATGCCCCAGGATCCCATATGCGCGCCGGTTCTAATCCCGGCAACTTCACTTCCCATCCAGCTCCCTGCTTGTGGCCTGGGAAAGCAGGAGAGGACGGCCCAAAGCTTTGGGACCCTGCACCCACGTGGGAGACCCAGAAGAGGTTCCTGGTTCCCGGCATCGGATTGGCACATACCGGCCCATTGCAGCTCACTTGGGGAGTGAATCAGCGGATGGAAGATCTTCCTCTCTGTCTCCCCTCCTCTCTGTATATCCGGCTTTCCAATAATAATAAAATCTTAAAAAAAAAGAGAGAATATATGATACTTGTCCTTTTGGGATTGACTTAATTCATTGAGCATAATGGTCTCTAGTTGGGACCATTTAGTTGCAAATGGCAGAATTTCATTCTTTTTAATGGCTGAGTAGTATTCCGTGGAGTAAATGTACCACTGTTTCTTTATCCACTTCTCTTTGATGGACATCTGGGTTTGGAAACATAATTTTTTGTCCTATTTTTCCCAGAAATGTTACAGCTTTTGATTTTACTTTTATGTAAGCAAGCCATTTGGATCATTTTTTTTTTTTTATAAGATGCAAAAGGATGAATTGGAATTCAGGTGTTTTTTTTGTTTTCCTGAACATGAATGTCTGACTGTCGTCTACAACAAGACTATTCATTTCTAAAAGACTGCTTGAGGGCTTTGGGGCCACACAGAGCCTGTTTTAATTCTGGCTCCGTCACTTGCTTTTATCTGTCTAGGCCTAAATTCTTTCATCTGTTTTGTGGCATAAGTCGGATAGTGACCACAAGGATGAACCTGGCGATACAGGTAAAAGCCTTATCTCTTCTTCACAAGAGGTGCAGTAATGAGCATTTCTTCTAGATGCTTCTTCGCAGGAACCTCTCTGAGTCTGCCATGCTTCCCTGCTCACCCTGGTTCTTCAGAGAGGAGGGTGGGATGTGACCATGGGGTGGCAGAAACAGAGGGTGTGTAAAATTTGAACCCAAAGTATTACCTAGGTTCACATTCCATGCACCTTCACTGGTTTGCAGAGGTTCCTCGGCCTCAGAATTTGCTTCTCCTCTTGTTCTCTAGCCACCATGCTCCCCACACCCCAGGTTATTCCACCCAGCTCTGTGCCCTCTCCAAAGTTCTGTGAGGTTCAAGAATACCTCCACCATCTTTCCTAGAAAACCTCTGAGCAGCTCCAAATCTGTTTATGTACTACAACTCTCAGCTAAGGTGCAAGATCTACCACCTCCTGGGTCCACCTGGGGGATAGATGTTCCAGGAGAGGTGGAAGGGACCCCCACTTTGTATGGATTGGAATGGTTCACTGCTGCTATTAGCTGTCTCCCTCACAAGTAACATCAATGGATAGAAGCCCTAGGGAGACCAGCTACAGCTCAGCTCAACATAAGGCAGAACTTCATGCATCTGATGATTTTTAAGGGAAAGGTGAGTCCCCAGCTTTGAGATTCCTCACACTAACCCTGAGTGATGCTTTCCGTACACATTAAAGCTGGCAGGAGCATTCAATAAAAGGTATCATGGCTGTGGGTGGCTGGTAAAATACAGTCCCAAAGTGTTAGACAAAGTGAGACAGTCTGTCTCCCACACAATGTCCTTCATCTTTTGTTAGCTCTTCAGCTGGAGACTGAATCAACAGGCAACAAATAAAATCCAGGGAAATTGGACCTTCTGATTTCATTTTCAAAAATCACACTCCTGAATAATCACAGAAAACTCAGGGATTAATTGCACCTCTTCATTTAGTTAATCCTCTTTATCATGAGAGGGAGGCTGAGCAAGGACATGGGTTAATAAAACTTTGCTTTTCTTGCACCTGTTCTCTAAGTCCATTACTGTAGGCCACCTTGATCTGAATGACAGAAATCTACCTGCATTGTGAATGGATCCAATACATTGGAACACTCTTACCTTGCATGAAACAGAGATTCCAGAGGGCCAGGCAAGATAGCATAGTAGTTAAAGTCCTCGCCTTGGACACGCCGGGATCCCATATGGGTTCTGGTTGTAATCCCCACGGCCAGCTTCTCATCCAGCTCCCTACTTGTGCCCTGGGAAAGCAGTCGAGGACAGCCCAAAGCCTTGGGACCCTGCACCCACGTGGGAGACCTGGAAGAAGTTCCCGGCTCCTGGCTTCGATTGACTCAGTTCCAGCTGTTGTGATCATTTGGGGAGTGAACCATTGGACGGAAGATCTTCCTCTCTATCTTTCCTCCTCTCTGTATATCTGCCTTTCCAATAAAAATAAATAAACCTTTAAAAAAAAACAGAGATTCCAGGAACAAATTCATTTTTTGAAGCCAGCCTGCTCTCCCGGGAATTGCGTAGCCGCTTTATTACAATGTCTTCAACTTAAAGCCCACCTTTCATTTGACACTTGAAGCTTTATTCACAAGGCTTCTTAGGTCTTCCACTATTTCCATGCAAAATACAACTCAACCACGCTTATTGAATATTTCTTGGTAGGCCTTGTGGGAAAGAAAAAAACATCAGAAATAGGAAATTGAGTAAGACATGGTTCCTGCCTCCAAGAATTTGCACTCTACTAGGGGAGGGGCACAATAATGGCTATTACTGTCAGGCTGCTCAGTTATCTTGCTGATTTTATATACTTTAACAAGAGCTAAGGAAAAAAGTGTATTGAAGGAGGACTCCATCAGGAATGCCAGATCCTAACAGTCATTGTGGTAGAGCACTGGGATGCTCAATTCATTTCTATTTTTCTCTTCAGTAAGTTCCTAATTCTCTCAAAGCAAAGAAAAGCAATTTTGAAATTCTTCTAGATTACTTGTTCCTCTCTAAAACATAGCTAGTGTATCTTTACTTTAAGTACTTATTGAAAGTATCATTATGAATGGATTCATAAAAGTAGTGATTCTGTACCTCTAAGTACACATACAGTCCTGCGTGTAAACCACACACTCCTAAAATCCTCAGCTTCCAGAGACTTACCTAAACCTCCCTGTGAGCAAATCACTCCCCCTTCACAGGTCCATCTACACTGCCAACTGAAACATTCAGTCACTTTATAAGGATGCCTGGTGGACCCTAACAGCTCCAGCTCTATACCCAGGCTGAGTCGGCCTTCAAGGGGTCCTTGGGAAGATCTTTGCCACCTCCACCTCTCCAATGCTCCAACGTAGACCCCGGAGTTCCACCACTAAAGGGCCACTTCCTTCGAGTGTCCAGTATTGTTACCCTCAAATGGCCCAAGTAGAACACAAGCTGTTGTCAGCGCAGTGGCCACGACTCAGTGCAAGTGCTTCTGAATGATCATTCTCAGTGGGAGCACAGCCTGATGGTGGGAGGGAGAGGAGGAGGCACAGCTCCATAGAAGTAGATACTTTGTCCCCTGGTCCTGCATGCAAAGAAACCAAATTTGTATTTCTTTGTTTCCTTTTTAAAACTTGTTTTTGGGGGGAGACTCGCAAGATGGCCGACATAGGAGGAAATTGTGAGGGAGCTCACAGACAGAGAGGGCTAGAACGCGACAAAAGCGTAAGTGGAGCAGCATAGAACTACAGGGAGAAGAACGTGAAGTTCCCTGGACAGTGTGGAGCCAAAAAAATCCACACAACTCTGAAGAGCAACCAGGGAAAAACAAAACAAAGGGCAGGAAAGACGACTTTCTGTTCCTGATCTGCTGAGTCACCTTTGAGTGCAGATGCCGAAAGCCGCAGTCGACCCAGAGACCGACCCGCAGACGCTGTGGCCTTGAGGACCGGCGGTGATCGGGACCCGCTGGCACCTGCTCACCCTGGTCGCCAGGACCCACCAGGACCTGCGCCCGCTGCGGACATTAGGACCTGGAGTCATTGGGACCCTCCAGCATCCGCCCACCCTGGTCGCCAAGCCCTGCCAGGACCTGCATCAGCCGCAGCCTCCAGGTTCCATCCGCCTGCACCCGCCGGGACCTGCAACGGACGCAGTAGCCGGGAGATGCACCAGCGGTGAGGGTTCCCACTAGAGGAAGAGGCAGACTGCAAGAACCTGTGGTTTGAGTGAGTTGGGTGGGGACAGTGGTGGGTTGGAGGCTCCGGGAGTTGGCCCCCAGGGGCATGCACAGAGCCTGAACACCCTTGATGCTCATCTCCCCTCCCCTTCCCCCCCCGAGACTCCAGCGTCTAGGGACACCGGGAGAGTGCCTTGAAACTGCCAAAACTGTGTCTGGGAGGTGACGCACAGTGGTCCTGTGTGCTGAGGAGAAAGGCAAAAGACACACTGAATACTCCCCTGTGCCTTTGTGGTCTGGCACTCAGCTGGGCGGTGCTATCCCACAGGAACCCAAGCACGCCTCTGGGCTGGGCAGTCCCATGCTAGCGCTGGGGTGGTCGGTCCTCTGCAAGCGCTGGGGTGGGCGGGACTGCGCAGGAGGCGCTTCCAGAGAGCACCTGGAACACCCCACGCCCTATAGTCTCATGCTTGGGAGACGCACCAGAAGAGCACTGCGGACTCGCGTGCAGGAGGCGTTCCCAGAGAGCACCTGGAACCTCCACGCCCTGCAGTCCCTGGCGCTGGGGACACACCGAGAAAGCACCTAGAATCCTCCGAGCCCTGTGATCCTGCGCACAGGGGGCGCGCACAGAGAGTGCCTTCACTCCCCCACGCCCTGTGGTAGCATACCTGTAGGGGACGAGCTGAGAGTGCGCTTTGAATCCGCTGGGCCCTGGAAGTGGCGCCCTGAGGTCCAGTGTTCTGGAGACGCACCAAAAGTGCCTTGAAAATTCCCACACCCTGCTACTCCACGCCTGCAGACTCCGATCTCTACAGGATAGTGCTTGGAGACCCCTCAGCACACTGGTGCCTAGGTCTCTCAAAAAAGAAACACTAACACAATGGGAAGAAATACCAGAAAAGGTAATGATCCAGATGAGAGAGCCAACACCCTACCAATAAAGGATCAAAAGCCAATGTCTATTTCGGAGATGAGAGATGAAGACATAGAAGATCTACCAGACAAGGAATTCAAAAAAATAATGTTAAAATATGTCAGAGACAATGAGAAGAATTGGGAGGACTTCAAGGAATTCAAGAACCACATAGCCTCAGAAATACAACAAATGAAAAGAAAATCCTTGACTTAGAGCACAAAATTGAGAGCCTAACCAACAGAACAAATACAGCAGAAGAGAGGATCTCTGAAATGGAAGACACACAAAACGAACATACCCAGTTCATTAAACGGCTGGAGATAAGTCTGAACAAAGCCAATAAGACCATACAAGAATTGAAAGACAACCTCAGAAAATCGAATATTAGGATTATCGGCCTTCCTGAAGGAGCGAAAAAAGAGTCAGGAATGCAAATGGTGCTCGACAAAATTATACAGGAAAACTTACAAAACACTTGGAACATGAACCCAGCCCAAATCCAGGACGGTCAGAGGACTCCCAGCAGATATGACCCAAAGCGATCTTCACCCAGACATATGGTGCTCAAGTTCCACTCCAACGAAGACAAAGAAAGAATCCTAAGACAAGTACGAAGCAGAGAAAAGATCACATACCAGGGAAAACCAATTAGGATCACTGCTGACTTCTCTGAAGAGACTTTACAAGCAAGAAGGGAATGGACAAAGATCTTCCAAATCCTGAATCAGAACAACTGTCAACCAAGAATATTGTACCCAGCAAAGATCTCATTCGTATTTGAGAACGAAATCAAATACTTTCACAGCAAAGAGAAATTAGAAGAATATGCCAGCACAAAACCAGCTCTACAAAATCTCCTTAGAAATGCACTAAATCCAGAAAAAAAGGAGGTGAATCATAAGCAAAGATGGCAAACAGGAAGGTCTCCCCACTAAAGTCCACACAAGGAAGGGCAATTACACAGATATCAAAAAAAACAAGTATGGCAGGGCAAAATCACAACCTCTCAATTTTGACTCTTAACACAAATGGCCTGAACTCACCAATCAAAAGGCATAGATTAACAGAATGGATTATCAAACAGCACA
Source organism: Ochotona princeps (assembly GCF_030435755.1). Lineage (NCBI taxonomy): Eukaryota > Metazoa > Chordata > Mammalia > Lagomorpha > Ochotonidae > Ochotona > Ochotona princeps. The sequence continues at coordinate 118,509 of NW_026696064.1, read as the reverse complement.
CAACTATCTGTTGCCTACAAGAGACACATCTAACCAGAAGAGATTCTAAGAAGCTGAAAGTGAAAGGTTGGAAACAGATATTTCATGCCAATGGATGAGAAAAAAGGCTGGGGTAGCTGTCTTAATTTCAGATGATGTGGACTTCAATCTGACACACATCAAAAAGGACAGGGAAGGACATTATATATTGGTGAAGGGACTGATCCATCAGGAAGTAATTACAATCGTGAACATATATGCACCAAATTCAAACGCACCTAGCTATGTGAAGCAATTACTCACGGACTTAAGGGGAGACATAGATACACACACAATAATAGTGGGTGATCTTAACACCCCACTAACAACAATAGACAGATCAACAAAACAAAAACTCAACAAAGAAACAACAGAACTCATACAAACAATAGAACAACTGGACATGATAGATATTTATAGAATTTTTTACCCTAAGGCCACAGATTATACATTTTTTTCAGCAGTACATGGCACCTTCTCCAGGATCGACCACATGATAGGACACAAAGCAAACCTAAATAACTTAAAAAAGATAGAGGAATCATACCATGTACCCTCTCAGACCACCACGGAATGAAGCTGGAAATCAGCAATTCAAAATGCCCCAGGAAATACAGAAACTCTTGGAGGCTGAACAATATGCTATTAAACGAACAATGGATCAGAGAAGAAATTTAAGATGAGATCAAAAAATTTATGGAAACCAATGAAAACTCTGACACAACATTCCAAAATTTGTGGGACACTGCCAAAGCAGTGCTACGGGGTAAACTCATTGCAATTGGAGCTCATGTCAAGGCCCAAGAGAGGCGCCAAATACAGGAACTAACCACACACCTCCAGGAATTGGAAAAACAACAGCAGAAGAGCCCCACACACAACAGGAAACAAGAAATCATCAAAACAAGGGAGGAAATCAACCAGATAGAAATAAAAAAAACCATACACAAAATCAATGAATCAAACCTGGTTTTTTTGAAAAGATAAACAAAATAGACACCCCACTGGCCCGACTGACAAAGAAAAAAACAAGAGAAAGCAAGAATTAACAGCATCAAAGATGAAAAAGGCAACATAACAACAGACACCGCATCCATTAAGGCCATAATTAGAAATTACTACAAAGCACTGTACTCCAACAAATCAGAAGATCACCAAGAAATGGAAAAGTTCTTAGACTTCTACCACCTGCCAAAACTTAGCCCAGAGGCAACAAACGACCTGAACAAACCCATAACTGAAGTAGAGATTGAATCAGTGATTAAAGACCTCCCAACAAAGAAAAGCCCAGGTTCAGACAGCTTCACTACAGAATTCTACAAAACATTCCGAACAGAACTGACCCCAATCCTCTACAAACTCTTCAAAACAATAGAAAAAGAGGCAGCCCTTCCAAACTCATTCTATGAAGCCAACATTGCCTTAATCCCAAAACCAGACAGAGAACTAACAGAGAGGGAAAACTACAGACCTATCTCTTTGATGAACATTGATACTAAGATTCTCAACAAAATCCTAGCCAACAGAATTCTAAAACACATCAGACAGATCATTCATCCAGATCAAGTAGGATTCATCCCTGGAATGCAGGGATGGTTCAACATTCGGAAATCCATAAATGTGATACACCACATCCAAAAACTGAAAAACAAGAATCACATGATAGTATCAATAGATGCAGAAAAAGCTTTCGACAAAATCCAACACCACTTCCTACTAAAAACCCTAACCAAGGTAGGCATAGATGGAAAAATCCACAACATAATTAAAGCCATATATGAAAAACCCAATGCCAGCATCATACTGAATGGAGAAAAGCTGGAACCCTTCCCACTGAGATCTGGAACAAGACAGGGATGTCCGCTTTCTCCACTACTATTCAACATAGTCCTAGAGGTACTCGCTGAGGCCATAAGACAAGCAAAAGAAATCAGAGGAATCCAAATGGGAAACGAAGAAGTCAAACTCTCACTATATGCAGATGATATGATTCTTTATGTAGAAGAGCCAGAGACTCAATACAGAGACTGCTAGAACTTGTACGAGAGTTTGGTAGAGTGGCAGGGTACAAAATTAATGAACAAAAATCAACAGCCATAGTGCATGCGAACAGCCCCAAGATGGAAAAAGACTTAACCAGCAAGATACCATTCAAAATAACAGAGAAAAGTATGAAATATCTGGGAATAAATCTAACCAAAAATGTAGGAGACTTATTTGAAGAAAACTACAAACTACTTAAAAAAGAAATTGAACAAGATCTAGAAAGATGGAGTAACATCCCATGCTCCTGGATAGGTAAAATCAATATCATTAAAATGTCTATACTGCCAAAAGCAATATATACATTCAACGCAATCCCAATCAAATTGTCCAAAACATTCTTCATGGAACTGGAAACAATGATCCAAAGGTTCATCTGGAAACACAAAAAACCACGGATAGCTAGAACCATCCTGAAGAACAGGAAGTTAGCAGGGGGAATCACAGTTCCGGACCTCTGGACATACTATAGGGCAGTGGTTATCAAAACAGCGTGGTACTGGCACAAAGATAGAGAGGAAGATCAATGGAGCAGAATAGAAACACCAGAAGGGAACCCACACAGATACAGCCAAATAATCTTTGACAAAAAGACAAACGACAATCCAGGCAAATGGGAAGGTCTGTTCAATAAATGCTGTTGGGACAACTGGTTAATAGCCTGCAGAAACAAAAAAAAATAGACCCACATCTCTCACCATACACAAAGATCAGATCTAAATGGATAACAGATCTAAACCTACATCAAGAAACCTTCAAACTTTTGGAAGAAAATGTTGGAAACACACTGCAACACTTAGGAGTAGGCCCTCACTTCCTAAAAAAGACTCCAAATGCAGTAGAAATCAAGACCAAAATAAACAAGTGGGACCTCATCAAACTAAGAAGCTTCTGTACAGCTAGAGAAACAATCAACAAAGTAAAAAGGCAACCCACAGAATGGGAGAAGATCTTCGCACACGACTTAGGTGATAGAGGGCTGATCTCCAGAATATACAAAGAGCTACAAAACAACCAAAATGTCAAAACAAACAAGCCACTCAATAAATGGGCACGGGAAATGGGCAAACACTTCACAAAGGAACAAACCTAAATGGCAAATAAACATATGAAAAAATGCTCAAGTTCCCTGGCAATAAGGGAAATCCAAATTAAAACATCAATGAGGTACCACCTGACGCCAGTAAGACTGGCCCACATGAATAAAAGCACCAACAACACTTGTTGGCGAGGTTGCGGGGAAAAGGGAACCCTACTCCACTGCTGGTGGGGCTGCAGGCTGGTACAGCCTCTATGGAAATCAGTATGGAGAATATTCAAACAACTCAAATTCAACATACCGTATGATCCAGCAATAGCACTCCTAGGAATATATCCAGAACAATTGTTTTATGAGAAACCAACATGCACTCCTATGTTCATAGCAGCACAATCAGTAATTGCAAAAACATGGAAGCAACCAAAATGCCCATCAACAGAGGATTGGATAAGAAAGCTATGGTTCATCTACTCCATGGAATACTACTCAGCTATTAAAAAAAACAAAATGCAGTTCTTTGTGGCCAAATGGGCCAAACTGGAAACCATAATGCTAAGGGAAATGAGCCAATCCCAAAAGGTTAAATACCACATGTTTGCCTTAATTTAAGATGATATGATGTTATGTATAACATGTTATGTTTTGAATGTTATATGTTGTGTATAAACTAAAATTGAAGTATAGGTGAGGTGGTCACAGAAGGTGGCTGGGAACTCGCATTTACTTTTAACATATTGGTTACTTATTACTATGTCAATTAATTCCATAATGATGTAAATTTTTGCTGATGGTATGTTGGAGCTTTCAATTGACTGGGATGATACTCTGCTGGCTCTGTTTTCAGACCAGAGAGGGTGTACCTAAGAAGCCGTTGAACTTGACTGGACAATAAGATGCTGGACTCTATGTTTGGTATACGCTTGCAATGGGGGAATCTCAACTGAACTTGAGCTGTGGTTATGCAACAAAGTGGAGGAATCCACCATGGTGGGAGGGTTTGGGGAGGGGTGGGGAGAACCCAAGTACCTATGTAACTGTGTCACATAATACAATGTAATTAATGAAGTAAAAATAATAAATAATTAAAAGAAAAAAAGCTTGTTTTTGGAAAATAACTGTTAACAGACATAAAATTGCATATATGTGTGTACCTTGTGGTGCTTCAACACATGTAAGTTGCAAAGCAAATACAGCTTTCCTGCCTGCTGCTTTGTACACTGGAACACATCCACGACACTGTCACCCTCACTCTGAACAAGCTGAGATGCATCTTGCCAGGAGGTGGCAGTGCAGGGTCAAAAATGAGTACGCGCTGCACCACCAGCATCTAGTGTGGAGTGGTTCTGCTTCCAATCCGGATCTCCAGTGCCTGGGAAGGAAGGGGAGGATGCTCTGAGTCCTTGGCTGTCCCTGAGGGAGGAGCTGACGGAGCTTTGGCCTAAGCCCTGGATGAGCCCAGGCCACTGTGATCAATCAGGGAGTGAACCAACACAGAGAAGACCATCACTGCTCTCTCTGACTTCTAAATAAATATTTATAAAAACAAAAATCATAATAATAATAACTAGTATCGAATGAGTTATTTTTAGAAATGAGTATTTCAGCCAGATTGCCCGTTTTCAGTGACCCAGGTGTCTGGTTTGGAGCACAGGCCACAGGTTCTGAAGGCAGCAGTGTGCGGCTGACTCTGCTCTTTGCAGGTGCACCTGGTGCTGGAAATGGACCCTGGGGAAGCAGACATTACAGTGGCCTAACGGCTAAAGTCCTCGCCTTGCACGTGCCAGGATCCCATATGGGTGCTGGCTCTAATCCAGCTCCCTGCCTGTGGCCTGGGAATGCAGTCGAGGACAGTCCAAAGCCTTGGGACTCTGCACCTGTGTGGGAGACCCGGAAGAGGCTCCTGGCTCCTGGCTTCAGATCAGCTCAGCTCCGCAAAAGCCACTTGAGGAGTGAATCAGCAGACGAAAAATCTTCCTCTCTGTCTCTCCTCTCTGTATGTCTGACTTTCCAATAAAATTTTTCTAAAAATTTAAAAATAAAAAAAATATCTCTATCTCCCTTGGAAAGACAGATTGCACATAGAGACAAACATCTTCCAGCTACCAGTTCACTCCCCAAATGGCTGCAACAGCCAGGGCCAAGCTGAACCGATCTGAAAATAGGAGCCAGGGCCTTCCTTTGGGTCCCCCATGTGAGTTCAGGGTCCCAAGGCCTCAGACCTTTCTCCACTGATATTCCTGGCTACAAGTAGGGAGCTGGAGAGAAAGCAGAACAGCTGGGACACAAAGCAGCACACATGGGATCCAGGTGCCTCCAGGGCAGGGGAGGGAGAGGTCATCTAGTGGAGCCATAGCCCCAGGCCTCCTTTCACTTTGAAGTTGGGGGTATCCTGTGTCCATGGAGAAGGTGAAGGATGAGAGGGAGCCTGGAGCTGAGAGGACTTCTGTCTACATGCCTGATGAGAGGCTCGAGTGGAGCCTCCAAGAACACCCAGGAAGCGGTGAGGTGGGCCCCCAGGGCATCTCCAGCAGGTCCCGGCCTCCACCGGGAAATGCACTCCCTAGTTCTCCCCTCAGGGAGAGGCCAGAGCGCCACGGACCACGTGACCCGCTCGCCTCCCAGGACCGCGACGCATGCGTAACGTGTTCTAGACACAAGGCCGTGGCGCTGGAGGCGGTGGCGGCGGCTCCGGTGGCTGTGGAGACTGAGGCTGCGGGAGCTGCATCGTCGTCGGCTAGACTGGTCCAGGCTTGGGCTCATGGCATCCAGTGGCACCCATCGTGAGTGAGGTCACTAACTGAAGGCTAAATAAAGAGTCATGCAAAATTCCCACATGGATGAGTACAGAAATTCTAGCAATGGCAGCACAAGCAGCAGTTCAGAGGTAGTGGTAGAACATGCTCCCGATTTCAGCACTGAGATTATGAATGTTACAGAAATGGAACTGTCACCTGATGGCTCTCCCAGTGTGAATGCATCTACAGAAGAAAGTGAAATGGCGAATGCTGTGGACCTTCCTGTGACAGTGACAGAAACAGAAGCAACTTTCCCTGCAGAATATGACAAATTTTGGAAAACTGTTGAGAATAATCCTCAGGATTTTACAAGCTGGGTATATTTGCTTCAGTATGTAGAACAGGAGAGTCACTTGATGGCTGCCAGGAAGGCATTTGACAAATTTTTCGTGCACTATCCGTATTGCTATGGTTACTGGGAAAAGTATGCAGACCTTGAAAAGCGACATGACAACATAAAACAATCAGATGAGGTTTATCGGCGGGGTCTTCAGGCAATACCTCTTAGTGTTGACCTTTGGGTACATTATATAAACTTCTTCTTTTTTAAGTATTTTTTAAAATTTATTCATTAATTACATTGTGTTGTAATGACATAGAATCTGGGATTCTCCCCCCCCACCCTCCCCCCATGGTGGATTCCACCACTCCGCTCATTATATAAACTTCTTAAAAGAGACATTGGACCCTGGTGATCCTGAGACCAGCAACACGATCAGAGGAACTTTTGAGCATGCTGTTCTAGCTGCAGAAACAGACTTCCGATCTGACAGACTATGGGACATGTATATAAACTGGGAAAATGAACAAGAAAACCTGAGAGAAGTTACAGCCATCTACGATCATATCCTTGGTATTCCGACACAGCTGTATAGTCATCATTTTCAGAGATTTAAAGATCATATACAGAATAACTTGCCTAGAGATCTTTTAACTGATGAACAGTTTATTCAGCTGAGAAGGGAATTAGCATCTGTTGATGGACATAGTGGTGATGACGGTCCACCTGGTGATGATCTGCCATTAGGAATTGAAGACATAACTGATCCAGCAAAGCTAATTACTGAAATAGAAAACATGAGACATCGAATCATTGAGATTCATCAAGAAATGTTTAATTATAATGAACACGAAGTTAGTAAAAGGTGGACTTTGGAAGAAGGTATTAAAAGACCTTATTTTCATGTGAAACCATTGGAAAAGGCACAGCTTAAAAACTGGAAAGAATATTTAGAATTTGAAATTGAAAACGGGACTCATGAATGAGTTGTGGTTCTCTTTGAAAGAGGTATCATATCATGTGCCCTCTATGAGGAGTTTTGGATTAAGTATGCCAAGTACATGGAAAACCATAGCATTGAAGGAGTGAGGCATGTCTTCAGCAGAGCTTGTACTATTCATCTTCCAAAGAAACCCATGGTGCATATGCTTTGGGCAGCTTTTGAGGAGCAACAGGGCAATATTAATGAAGTCAGAAATATCTTAAGAACATTTGAAGAATGTGTTCTAGGATTGGAAATGGTTCGTTTGCGAAGAGTAAGTTTAGAACGTCGGCATGGAAATATGGAAGAAGCTGAGCATTTGCTTCAGGATGCCATTAAAAATGCCAAATCAAGTAATGAGTCATCCTTTTATGCTATCAAACTAGCCCGGCATCTTTTCAAAATACAAAAAAATCTTCCAAAGTCAAGGAAGGTGTTTTTAGAAGCCATTGAAAGAGACAAAGAGAACACAAAGTTATACCTCAATTTACTTGAAATGGAATATAGTGGTGACCTCAAACAAAATGAAGAAAATATCCTCAGTTGTTTTGACAAAGCTGTACATGGATCATTACCTATTAAAATGAGAATTACATTCTCTCAAAGAAAAGTGGAATTTCTTGAAGATTTTGGTTCAGATGTTAATAAGTTTCTGAATGCTTATGATGAACATCAAACACTCCTAAAAGAACAGGATTCCTTAAAAAGGAAAGCAGAAAATGGATCAGAAGAACCAGAGGAGAAGAAAGCACATACGGATGACACAACCTCATCATCTACACAGATGATTGACGGTGATTTACAGGCAAATCAAGCTGCATATAATTATAGTGCCTGGTATCAATACAATTATCAGAATCCTTGGAATTATGGGCAGTATTATCCTCCCCCTCTGACGTGATGGCAAAATAGAAATTTCAGATGGAGTGTGTGAAAAGTATATTTTATTTTAATGAGGGATGTGAACATAAAGTTGTTGTATTTGATAACTTGTCTTCTTTTCTGTGTAACATTTGTTAAGTAATGGGGGAGAATGTCAGGCAGTAGCTTACCACAGATAATATTTCCTACCATTTATAAAATTTACTTTTTATTGAAGAAATTTTTTTTTTATTTTTGCATTAAGTGGTCTAGAATTCTTTTGCAAACCATTTGCAAGTTTTGTAGCCTTAAGGGCAGGAAAAAAAAACCTGACTGCAAATCATGTCAGAGTACAAGATTCTGAAAACCTAAGGGCTGGTTATTAAATAGGTTTTACTTCTGTGAAAACCAACCAATGTAAACTTTTGCTAACAAGGGTTTGTCTGTATGTTTCAATTATACTTGTGAATTTGGATCTGACTGCAAAGACACTATTAAAATACTATGCCTTGGAATAGAGTATAAATGAGAATGTTGAAAATGTTTGCATCTCTTTAAAAATGAAAATCATATCAATTGTTTCAGGAGACTTTGTATTTAGAACATTCATGTAAAACTGTGAGCAAGTTTTCATTTTGAACTGATCATCTTCACTTTTGTAATAAAACTGAAGACTCATCCATTGATGGTTTATGAATTTATTGGAGGGGGAACCTAATATTATCTTCATACCATTATCAGTGCCTTATTGCTTTTGAAATAGTTTTCCTAAATTCAAAAAATAAAAACATAAAAATAAATTAAAAAAGCAGAAACAAAGTAAAGTTTTAAAAAAAATGTAAAGTGCCATGCAAAATACCATTCTTCATTTGGAGGATAGAGTGGTTTGTGTTAAGTAGTGTAATATTGGTTGGATCATTTCCATCACCTTCATTAGCATTTATTTGGTAGCAGAATGCTTGCCCAGGCACAGAATTAACAGCCCTTAGCCATGATACTGTGTAGGTTTTTGTAAATACTATGCACTCTCTGAAAGGAAAAACCCCAAAGAAAAAGAGTTTGCCCCAGAGCCTGGCATGGTAGCCTAGCAACTAAAGTCCTCACCTTGCATAAGCCGGGATACCATAAGAGCACCAGTTCTAATCCTGGCAGCCCCACTTCCCATCCAGCTATCTGCTTGTGGCCTGGGAAAGCAGTCTAGGATGGCTCAAAGCCTTGGCACCCTGCATCTGCACCTGCAAGAGAGACCTGGAAGAGGCTCCTGGCTCCTGGATTCGGATTGACTCAGATCCAGTCATTATGGTTGCTTGGAGAGTGGATCAATGGACAGAAGATCTTCCTCTCTGTCTCTCCTCTTCTCTGTGTATCCATGAGTTTATATAACCGTGAGTTTTAGGGAGCTGCAAAGTTGAACAAATGCTAAGATGCTGATAAAGATAATGTCAAAAGCTGGTAAGGACTAGAACAACAGCAACTTCATGTTTTGCTAGTGGAAGTGCAAAGTGTTATAACCACTTTGGAGAACAGCATGATAGTTTCATACGAAACTAAACATATTCTCATCATACAATTTAATAATTGTGTGATTGGTATTCACACAAATGAGTTAAAAACGTATGCCCACTCCAAAACTAACACACAGGTATTTGTCTAGCTCTGCTCACAGCTGCCAAAACCTGCAGACAACCCAGACATCCTTCAGTAGATGAATGTGCAAAGAAACCATGATGCACTCAGACAGTGGAAAATTATTTCCCACTCTCAGGCCATGAAAATGGAGCTCTCAGGCCATGAAAAGAAATGTAGGAAGCTTGAACGCAAAAAGGCAGAAGACAAAAAAAAAAAAAAAAAAAAAAAAAAAAAAAAGCCAGAAGTATAAAGACAGTAAGAAGAAAAATCCAGAGTTCTCCAGAGTTCTGAGGGGGCAGGGATGACTGGGGAAGCACAGAGACTGCTTAGGGAAGCGAAGTTGCCCTGTATGTGACACTACAGTGGTGGATGCAAGGCGTTACACACTGGCCAGAACACACAACACTGTAGGCAAAGGCTGAACAATGTGTCAGTGTAGAGTAATAATAATAAGCATGGCACTCTGGTGTGGAGGCATCGTGTGTGTAAACTTTATATATACATAAATCAGGAAAGCTATAGGAACAATGGTAAAATATCTACATCACAACTCAAAGGACAGCAGACCTAGGCAGTCTTGGTGGCAAGTCCTGCCAAAATTTCAATCCCTTTCAACTGAACAAGTAAATGAGCATGGTTTGTTTAACCTTCCTGCCTGTTTCAATAGTCCTAGCATAGGAATATTTTAAATTAAATACAGACTGTGATCTTACTATTGAGTTTTAAAATGCATATGTCATATAATGTCATGACCGATAGAATTTTTTGAAAGATCCAAGAAGCGTGCAATATTTAGGATATCTCAGAACTCATTGAGAGATATGGAAGACCTGAATAGAAAGAGACTCAATATTCCAAGGTAGGCAAACTCAATTGGGTAGACTTCCTTTCCAAATACATCTGCAAATGTATTCAATTAATTCCAGTCTAATCACCTAGAGAACTTTAATAAAATGGGACAAAATTACTCCCTAACACATGAAAGGCAGACAGAGAGACAGACAGCACTCCCAGCCACTTGTTCACTCCCCAAATGGCAATGGGCTTCTATTTTCTGTGGGCATTTGGCTTTGGAATTGAAATGCCCACAATTTGCATTGCAGTACCTGGATTAATACCCAGCTCCTGCTCCCGACTTCAGCTTCCTGCTGCTGTGGGCCCTAGCAGGCAGCCATGATGAATCAAGTGATTGCATCCTTGCCATCAAGCATCCGCTTAGCCCGCCCCATTCGTGCCTATTGGAGGTATTTGTAAAGCAAACCTACAAATTAGAGTGTTCTTTATTTCTGTTTCTCTCTCTTCTCTCTGTGTGTGCACTTCTCAAATAATTGTAACATAAACCAACTGAATTCCAGAAAATTGTGCTTGTAATAAATTTTAAAAGATGCTACACATTCACTGAAAAATAAAGCTCACCCAATTTAGAAAACACATGATAAACTAAAATTAAAAAAAAATAGTCAGAGGATATGTATGCTGGTGTGAATCAAGATATACTTAAGTAACATGCCAGCACAGGGCACGTCAGGTTAATCCTCCAACTACAACACCATCATTCCACATGGGCACCGATTCACATCCCAGCTGCTCCACTTCCCACCCAGCTCTCGGCTTATGGGACGGAAAACAGCAGAGGGTAGGGCAAGTCCTTGGGCTTCTTCACCAATGTGGGAGACCTGGAAGAAGTTCCTGGCTTCAGATCAGTTCAGCTCGTACTGTTGCAGCCATTTGGGGAGTGAATCAGCAGCTAAACTCTCTGCCTCTCCTCTCTCTGTAAAATGTGACTTTCAAATAAAAAAATTTAAAATATTTTAAAAAAGCACATAAAGCTAAATAATGAAAATATTAAGTAGGTAATCTAATGCAAAAACAAATCATTCCAAGAGGCTGAATAAAGTACAGTCATAAATCTGATTATTAACATATTCATTCATCCAGCAAGTATTGGTGGAATGCTTACTATGCATCAGCCTTGTTTTAGGCATATGTGATACAAAAATAAACAATATGAATAAAATTATTGTCCTCTTCGAATTTATACTAAGGGGAGGGGACAAAAGACGAAAGAGTGAACAAGCAATGTTAAAACATCGGGCTGAGTGAGTTGGGACAAGGATGGCAGCACAAAAGGCTGGAATGGGGTCAGATTCTAGGTACGTTTGAAGATAGAATCAACAGCCTGTTCACTGATTTTGCTATAGGGTAAATTTTAAAGAGGAATCAAGAATGATCCCTGGGTTTGAGACTTAAGCACTAGAGGAATGGAGCTTGTTTCCTGAGACAAGATTTGGAGAGGAACAGGTAATAAGAGGCACATGAGTCTGACCCTAGGGTTTGGGTAAGCCATGGCAACCAGACAGGCAAAGGGTACAGCGAATGGTGAGTCAGTGTAGGGCAGGAACAGGTGAACTTACTGAGGCAGAAGAATCACCATGGGTGTCAGTCAGCAAAGCCCAGAGGCAGGAGAACAGTATCTGCCTCCCCACACACCACCAAGAGTAAGCGGTCAGGACAAGGAAGGGCAGCAAGCAAAGGCAGGAACAGCCTGTGACACAGAAGGAAATTCTGGGAGCAAGGCAAGGAGCTGATGCACTCCATGGTCAGCCCCTGCTCAGAGCCTGTGCCCACTGGACTGGGCACGGGTTCCTGACCACACACAGACACACACAGGAGCCATGCCCTGCAACTTCAAGATTAGTTTTATAACACCGCGTTCCACTTTCTTGCTGTTGGTAAGCAGAAATGAGATTAGAAGCAAATACTGGCACGTTGTGCTTACTATTAAATCTGGGCATTAAATCCATCAGTATCCCACCATTAGAGGTCTCCTATGTTCACAGAGTTGCACAGGGATAGACGGGGCGCCGCTTATTAAGCAGCCACTCATAACACCAGTATCCCTTATCAGAGCATCAATTCAAATCTCGGCTGCTCCACTTCGAATCCAGTTTTTTGCTGATGCACCTGGAAAGGCAATGGCTGATAGCCTAAGTATTTGGTTCCCTATCACTTGAGTGGATGACCATCATGGAGCCCCTGGTTCCTGCCTCTGGCCTGGCCCAGAATTTGGCTATTGCAGATGTTTGGGGAGTGAATCAACAAGCAGAAGATCCTTCTGTCCCTCTGTCTCTGTCACTCTGCCTTTCAAGCAAGTAAGTCAATAATTTTAAAAGAAACCAGATTATAAATAAATAAAAGCATTTCATTAAAAAAGGGGGGGCAGACATTTGGTCCAGCAGGTGATACCCAAGCCTCCATCAGAGTGCCTAGATTCAAACCCCCGACTCTGGCCGCTGCGTTCAACTTCCTGCCAGTGTAGACCCTTAGAGACATAGTAACGGCTCAGGCGGCTGAGTCTCAAGTTCCTGGCTCCCGCCCCAGCCCCAGCCATTGCAGGTTCTTAGGAAGTACACCAGGGACTGAGCACTCCCTGTGTCCCTTCCTCTTCTCCAGGACTTGTCTGCCTCTGGGATAAATTTATAAAGGACAAAGGTTGCTTGTAAGTAAACAGGCAAGTTAGGCATGTATTAAATATTTTGAGAATAATGCCCAAGAATCTGGTAAGTGGTTTCTAATGGTAGGTCTACACGGAAGCCCTGAGTTATGGGTACTTTCACCTCTATTTAATAATACTAAAAATTAAGTCTTATGGTCACAGTTGCATTTATTAGCACATGTTCATTGTGATGATATTCATGTTTGCTTGAAACAGTCTGAAATAAAATCATCTGAGTGAATGCAAGAGCATTCACCCAGAATGGGCAAGTATAGCAAGATCACAGTTGAGTAAAGACAGATGGTCAGAAGGCTCAAAGGGATGAGGGTTGGGGAAATGCAAAACAAGCAACAGAGCTTTTACTGGCAGAGGTGAAGACGGCTCGGCTCGCTGCCAGGCGTGTTGCTATGAGTGGGGCCGTGGGCCTCTGGTGGGTGTGCCATAACTGGGTTAGGGTTTCAGAAGGGCGACTTGTTGTTATCTATCCACACATACCATGCAAACACCCGGGAACTGAGCACTTGGTCCCAAGATATCTAACAGAAATACATTTACATATCCAAGACATATACACAGCCTTCAGATTGTTACCTCAGTGGAAAATAAAAACAATTAAAATACCCATAAATAGGCGAATTCACACATTGTGATGTATCAACTCTACAATAACAACAACAAAAAAAGTAAGATAGTTGTTAACACTAAGAGACTGTTCAGAATGCAGCAACCCAGGCCACACCCTGTCATCACATGAGAAGCTGTGAGCAACACCGACCTGGTCTGTCTACACCTCAGATATGCCTGTGTATAGCAAAGCCATCTAGATGGGTCCCCACTTGACTCGGGACAACTTCTTGGGGGGAGATCAGTTGATGCGGAAAGAATGGAGACAAGGAAGGCAGGAAGAATGCCTATCCACAGTGTTTACTTTTCCTACAAACAGAAAACTTCTGCAATTTGTTAGAGCGCTTGAGTAGACCCTGCCACATGAAGCTGGAGCCTGTTCTTCCTGAGGAAGCCAGGAGGCGATTGGAACCTCTGAAGGCGAGGGTGCCAGATCAAAGGCCCTGCAGGGCTTAGCCTGTGTGAAGAGTCTACTCGAGGAGCTAGCACTATAGCACAGAGGGCTGGGCTGCCACTCGTAATGCCATCATTCAACACAGCTACTAGTTCAAGTCTCGGCTATTCCACTTCCAATCCAGCTCCCTGCCAATGACCTGGAAAAATTAGCGCAAGTCCTTGGGCCCCTGCACCCATGTGGAATACCTGGAAGAAGCTCCTGGCTCTGGCTTTGCTCTGACCTAACCCAGCCATATGGCCATCTGGGGAGTAAGCCAGCAGTTCCTCTTTGTCTAACTCTTTCAAGTAAGTAAATAAACCATTGTTTTTGAAAGATTTTACTCAAATATAGTGGCCAGGCTGAGCCAGAGAACCTGAGGATGGTCAAGAATGCCACATTTTCCTGTTCCAACTCTGCTAACTTGTGACATCCATCCAAATAGGACCAGCTTCTTGGTACAAGAGAAGTGGGCTGAAGGATGGTTTCATCCCCACTGTCAAACCTGTTGCAGTGGCCCATGCCCAGCTCATCCTGGAAAACCACAGACCCTCGCCCAACACTCTCTCAGACCTCCTCAGAGCTAGCCACATCCTGTGTTCTCTCCTGGGCTAGATCTTTCCCATGTGCCCTCCAGGACCCCTCTCTTCTCTGCTTCTACAGACCAGGTATGCTGACCCCCCTCTGGCTTCCAGGTGGGCGTGGCCCCAGGACTACGCAGATGCGGGCTGAGACTCAGTTTATCCTCCTGGCACTTCCTTTTCAAGCCCAGTCTGGGGAAGGCTGGATGGATCCTGTGTCCAGCTGGAGCACCCCTCAGGCTTTTGCCACAGCAGGTTCTTACTGCCTACCTGCCCCTCACTGCCCTGTGACCCTACCTGCATCCCTGCCCACGGCCCTCATGAGGGTTTCACACCTTTGGAAAATATGTTTGGTTCTACATCCCATCCCCACCATATCACCACTGTCCACATAGTAGTCCCATCTGATGGAGCTGTTCAAGGCACCAACAGGTTGGGCTGCCCACATGGGCACTGGCTTGAGTTCCAGCTGCTCCATTTCCAATCCAGCTTCCCAGTAACACACTTGCAAAAGCAGCAAAGCATGGCCTGAGTTCTTTAGACCTTGCACCCACCTCGGAGACCCAAAGGAAATTCCTGACACTGAATTCTGGTCCAGCCCAGCCCAGCCCAGGCCATTTGAGGGGGGAACTAGGGGATGGAAGACCTCTCTCTGTCTGCCCCCACCCTTCTGTAAATTCTGTCCACCTTTCACTTAAACAAATAAATAAATCTTTAAAGGGGGCAGGTAGATAACTCACATGGTGAGCTGGGGGCAGGTCTACAGGCACCCACCAGGACAACGTGGGGTAGCACCCATGGGGTAGGCTGGAATGGAGGTTGGTTAGGGTTTCTGAGGCTGGCAGAGAAGGCACCATGGGCCTTCCCAGGCTAGGTCGCTCAACCCTATGATGTGTGTAACAGCCAGGGCTGAGGGTAGGAGGGGCAGACTGGGGGCTTGAAGTGTTGATGTGCCAGGCTCCCTGGTCCAGGCCACAGCAACCACTGGGGGCTCTTGGAGCTTACCATCAGCCTGTGCTTTCAAGTCCTGTTGGCCCTTGACACATCAGGATCTCTGATCTCAAGGATTAGAACCTGTGTGTGTATGTGATCTGGCCCCAGGGCACAAGGACTGGACTGTGTCATAGCTGATTCCCGCTCAAAGAAGCCAACAGATTTTCAGAGAAATGGTGTCCTTGTTGGGGACACAGCCTGTGGCACTGACTGGAAATTCTCCAGCCTGTGGAGGGATCCACGAGGTGAGACACAGATTTCCGAACCCAGAACTCCCGTGGGCACAGGATAGTGGCTGGAGATATTTCTTCCTGAACATGGCCTAGATGATATGTCTGTGAACTCCTCAACCTTTAAATAAACTTTATAAATTAAAAAACAAAGGAGAGAGACCAATGCTTTACTAACCATAAATAGCCAATTGTTGCAGCAGGAAAAGTAAGATATAATTTTGAACCTTGTGTGACTTTGGGCAAGTCATTCAGCCCAAGTCTTGGCTTCCTCTCTAGTCAAATACGGGCACAAACAGAAAAGTCTGAGTGTCATGAAGCTGCACAGGTTAGCCCCATGCCCGTCCATGGTCAGTGCCAGGAACAGAACCACACCCTCACAGTCCAGCATGGGGAATAGCAGACACTGCTGTGCCCACCTGACAGAAAACAAGTCCAAGCTCACAGCAAGCAAGGACTGGAACAGATCCAGACCCACGCCCAGCGCCCATCTGCTGCTGCACCAGGACCTGCCGTGGCCACAAGGCCTCTCCCAGCGCTTAGGATTCTTAACGGAGACATGACCAAATTAACCTTAAAATCCCCACGTGCAGGCCACTGAAGCGCCAAGGTGGTGCGGCAGCCTCCTGAGCCCACCCCACGTGCAGACCAGAGAACACACTCCCCCTGGCCCACGTGGACAGCGGTGCTGGCAGACACTCCAGGTGTGCCCTGTCGGAAGTGAGGGCAGCACCAAGATGACAGCCTGGTCTAGGGCTCTTCCTGCTGTTCCTTCCCAGCACACCAGCTCCAGAGCCGATCTGATGTGATGGAGTACTCCTCGGAGCCTGAGTTTCTCAACTCTGCTTTCCCTACAGGGTGAGCCCAGTGTGCCCAAAAGAAACAAACATAGCTTCAGTTGGTGTGGAGACCTTGTGCCTGTGGGAGTGTGTTTTCACTGGGTGGGGGGAGCTATGTACTCAGCTTATGGAAGTAAGAATAGTTGGGCTTTTTGTTGTTTTCTTTTAAAATTTATTCATTTGTATTGGAAAGGCAGATATACAGAGAGGTGGAGAGACAGAGAGAAAGATATTCCTTCCAATGATTCGCTCCCCAAGTGGCCGCAATGACTGGATCTGAACTGATCCAAAGCCAGGAACCAGGAGCTTCTTCTGGGTCTCCCACACAGGTGTAGGGTCCTAAGACTTTCGCAGTACTCAACTGCTTTTCCAGGCTACAAGCAGGGAGCTGGATGGGAAGCAGGGCAGCTGGAATTAGAACCAGTGCCCACATGGGATCCTGGTGTGTGCAAGATAAGAACTTGAACTGCTAGGCTACCACACCAGGCCCTGTTGCTATTTTCTAATAAAATGGGCTGACCCTGCAGCATGACAGGTAAAGTTGTGGCCTACACCACCAGCATCCTATGTGCACTCCCATTTGAGTCCCAGTTGCTCCACTTCCAACCCAGCTCCCTGCTGGACCGGGAAAGGTAGCAGAGGATGGTTCAAGTGCTTGAGCTCCTGAACCCATGTGGGAGACCAGGAAAAAGTGCCTGTCTTCTGCCTTCAGCCTGCTCCATCGCTGGCCATTGCAGTCATCAGGGGATGGAAGATCTCTCTGTGTCTTTCCCTCTATCTCTAGGACCCTTGCTTTTGAAATAAATAAAACTTTTTTAAGTAATAAAAAATTAAATTATAAAACAAACAAGCCAACGGAAAAAGGAAGAGTTGGGTGGAGGGGTGCTAACTGCTGGAATTGGTGACAGGTGTCTCCATTCCTTGCATAGTCTGTTGTGTTTTGGGTGTATTTTAAAGTTTCTTTAATCAAACTATAACATACTTTTGAGTCATGTTTAATGACTGATGACAACACTCATGATAAAATAGTGGCAGCAAGATGCAGACATGTGTGGCTCCTCCTTGTGTGTGTGTGTGTGTGTGTGGCTCCTCACACCTGAGAGAAGGTCAAGGATGTGATGCTAACTCCAGTGATGATCATTCCTAGTGCAGGTTCATCACATTCGTTTGCTTCTTTCACTTGTCTGTATGTTCCAATGTTTCTCAAATGAGCATGTATTACTTTTAGAATCAGAACAGCAGCCAAATTCAAGGCATGAAAATCGTAATTCTGCTGGAACAGCACTTAGAACAGAAGCTGTGAGCATGACATTGGGCGGGGTGCTGTGGCTGGGATACCTCTGAGCCTGGCTGAGCCTGACCAGACAGGCTGGGTGAGGGGAGCAGGGTGGATGTACCTGTTCCCCTGGAATGGAGGCAGCTGCCAGCCAGGTACCCTCAAGCTCTGAGACCTCTCCTGTTCATTTCCTGCTGGCAGGTGTCAGTCCCAGGAGGCCCAGCTCTGCTTGGCTGTCTTGGCCTTGCCTCACATGCTGGGTGCCAAGGAAGGTGAGCCAACTGCCAGAGCCACGGACTGTCTGGGGAGAGTGGCAGAGAGGCACATTGCCCCTCTTCTTGGGACTGGGATCTGGTTTCATCATGTGACCTCACCATGGAGGCTGCCAGGACAGGGCATGTGACAGGGAGTGCCTGAGGACCTGCATGTGCCAGGCACATTCTGCCTGTCGGAGAGGCAGGGACAGCTGGGCCTGTTTCACAGACAAGTTCATAGAGGCTCACAGTCACAGGCTCCTGGTCCAAATCCTCAGCACTTCCTCACTGCCAAACAAAAATTTCCAGCAATATATATTTGGTTGAAAAATTTTAGACTGACAGGCTGGCACTGTGGCACCGTGCAAGGCTAAACCCCAACCAGTAGCATCAGTTTCCCATAGGGATGTCAACTGGTGTCTCGGCTGCTCCATCTCCTGTCCAGCCCCCTGCTAATGCTCCTGGGAAAGCACCAGAAGCTGGCCCAAGTCACTGGGCGCCTTCCAACCACACAAGAGACCTGAAAGAAGCTCCTAGACCCTAGTTTCAACCTGGGCCAGCCCTGACTACAGGGAGCAGTTTAGGGAATGAGCCAGTGATTGGAAAAATTTTCTCTTTCTGACACTCCTTATCTCTCTCTGTAATTCTGCTTTTCAAATAAATAAACAAGAAAAAAAAGATGGCCGACTGCAGAGAGCTGGTGTAGGGTGGAGTAGGGAAGGAGGGGAGCCGATCCAGCAGAGAAACAGGCCAGGAGGCGCGAAACTGTAGGGAGAAGAGCGAGAAGGTCACTGGAGTTCACTAAAGCAAGAAGATCTACACAGTGTGAAGGAACAGCCGCAAAAAGTAGGAAAGAAAATACAGCACGCTGCTGCGAGAAACCTGGTGAGTCACGATCCCAGGCAGGGGGAAGGCGGCAGAGGCTCAATCGC
Source organism: Ochotona princeps (assembly GCF_030435755.1). Taxonomy (NCBI): domain Eukaryota; kingdom Metazoa; phylum Chordata; class Mammalia; order Lagomorpha; family Ochotonidae; genus Ochotona; species Ochotona princeps. Next base: position 99,204 of record NW_026696064.1, on the reverse strand, counting down.
CCCAGGGAAAACAGAGGCGGCTGGAAGGATAGGCGCCCACACCGACAGGGGCACCAGTCCCCTGGAAGGCAGGAGCCCCCAGAGGGCTGATCATTGGGTGCATTATCCCTGCAGAAGTGGAGGAAAAGCTGGGGAGATTTCCCAGAGGCTTGCCTACCCGCTGCTCAGCGGCTCTGGGAGAGTGCAGAGGGAACAGGAGCAGCACTGTGGGACTGGGGCTCAGAGATCCCCATATCGGCTCCGAGCTGTGGACTGGCTGCGGGAGAGTCCGTGGATCCTGTTGCTGGACTCGCCCTGAGCCCCAGAGGCTGGGCAACGCTCGACAGGGCCTCACGTCCTGGGCAGAGGAGCAGACTAGTGGGGGCACGTCTCACCTAAAGGGCTCTGTGCCTCTCAGAGATCCGCTTCCATCCTTGAGAGAGTGCAGCTGAGGAAGTGGCTTCTTCAGGGCGGAGTCCCCAGCTGGGCTCAGCTAGAGAGGCCAGACCGGAGCGGGCTCAGCTGAACTGGCCGGACAGGTTTTCCCAGCAGGAGCCCGCTCCAAAAGACCTGCCTGTGGTGTTGCAGCCCTCAGTGGAGCAGCGCTTTCGAGTTTGGCACTGGGGCCGCGGAGATTTCCAACCCAGCACAGGCCGGGGTTGGGGATTTTAGGCTCCAAGCAGCTGAAGCCCTTGCTGTGCTAACCTCAAGCCCTGAAGGAGAGTCTCGGCTCAGCACTGAGGCAGAGACCCCCGCTGTATTAGCCTTGTGACCCAAAGCCTAGGCGCGGCTCGGCAGAGTGAATCTGTAGGGCACTGCCTTTGAGAGGGAGCCACAGGGGAAGGGGCCTGGCACTAGGGCTGGCCCACAAAGCCTCCTGACCCAGCTCGGGGCTGTGATCTACAGACCCTGAAAGCAGCTGGTGACTCAGGCAGTAAGCCCTGCTGGGCTCAGCCAGAGACCCCAAACCAGAGCCGGCTCAGCTGAATCACCGCTAAAATCTCAAAACAACAAGAAGTAAAAACACAATGAGGAGAAGTATCAGAAAAAGCAATGACCCAGAGGAAAGATCAAGCACTCCCTCCCAATACAAGCAAAAACTAATCCCAATATCTGAGATGCAAGATGAAGACATAGAGGAACTATCAGATAACGACTCTAAGAAGCTAATGATGAAATTCGTCAGAGAGAGTGAAAAGCGCTGGGAAGAGTCTAAGGCATTCGAAAACCATATCACTGCAGAAATAAATCAAGTCAAAAAGGGAATCCTTGATATAGAGAACAAAATTGAAAGCCTAACCAACAGAATGAACACAGCAGAAGACAGAATATCAGAATTGGAAGACAATCAGAATGAAAGGCAGCAGCTCATCAAACAGTTGGAGACAAATCTAGAGAAAGCCAATAGGTCCATACAGGAAATGAAAGACAACCTCAAAAAATCAAATATTAGAATAATAGGCCTTCCCGAAGGAGTGGAAAAGGAGACAGGGTTGCAACGGGTGCTCAATGAGATAATACAGGAGAACTTCCAGAATACTGGAAATATAAATCTAGCACAAATCCAGGAAGGACAAAGAACCCCCAGTAGATACGACCCAAACAAGTCGTCTCCCAGACATGTGGTCCTCAAGCTACCTTCAAGTGAATACAAGGAAACCATTCTAAGACAAGTAAGAAAAAAGGATAAGATTACTTTCAGGGGAAGGGAAATCAGGATCACAGCCGACCTATCAGAAGAAACGCTCCAAGCAAGGAGAGAATGGGGTAAAACCTATCAAATCCTGAAACAAAACAACTGCCAACCAAGAATAATGTACCCAGCAAAGCTCTCATTTATATTTGAGAATGAAATCAAATACTTCAACAGTAAAGAGAAACTCGAAGAATACATCAACACGAAACCAGCTCTGGAAAATCTCCTCAGGAAGGTGCTAAACCCAGAAAGAAAAAATACAAACCAAAATCAAAGATGGCAAATGGGAAGACCTCCCCACTAAAATCCATACAAGAAAAGTCAACCAATCAAAAACTCTAATAGTCGCAAATACACACTTGCACACTTACACTCATGGCAGCCCAAAACCAATTCCTCTCAATATTATCTCTAAACACAAATGGCTTAAACTCACCAATCAAAAGGCATAGATTAACGGAATGGATCATCAAACAGCACCCAACTATATGTTGCCTACAAGAGACACATCTAACCAGAAAATCCTGTAAGAAATTTAAAGTGAAAGGATGGAAAAAGACATTTCATGCCAACGGACGAGAAAAAAAGGCTGGCGTAGCTGTTCTAATCTCAGATGACCTAGACTTCAAGCTGACAGACATCAAAAAGGACAGAGAAGGACATTATATATTGGTGAAGGGACTGATCCATCAAGAAGTAATTACAATCGTGAACATATATGCACCTAATTCCAATGCGCCTAGCTTCGTGAAGCAACTACTTACGGACTTAAGGGGAGACATAGATACACACACAATAATAGTGGGCGATCTTAACACCCCGCTAACAACTATAGACAGATCAACAAAACAAAAACTCAACAAAGAAACAACAGAGCTCGTACAAACATTAGAACAACTGGACTTGGTAGACATTTATAGAATTTTTTATCCTAAGACCACAGATTATACATTTTTTTCAGCAGTACATGGCATCTTCTCCAGGATCGACCACATGATAGGACACAAAGCAAATCTAAATAACTTCAAAAAGATAGAAATCATACCATGTACCCTCTCAGACCACCACGGAATGAAACTGGAAATCAGCAATTCAAAATGCCCAAGGAAATATAGAAACTCTTGGAGGTTGAACAATATGCTATTGAACGAACAATGGGTCAGGGAAGAAATTAAAGATGAGATCAAAAAATTTATGGAAACCAATGAAAACTCTGATACAACATTCCAAAACTTGTGGGACACTGCCAAAGCAGTGCTACGGGGTAAACTCATCGCAATTGGAGCTCATGTCAAGGCCCAAGAGAGGCGCCAAATACAGGAACTAACCACACACCTCCAGGAATTGGAAAAGCAGCAGCAGATGAGCCCCACACACAACAGGAAACAAGAAATCATCAAAACAAGGGAGGAAATCAACCAGATAGAAATAAAAAAAAACCATACACAAAATCAACAAATCAAAAAGCTGTTTTTTTGAAAAGATAAACAAAATAAACACCCCACTGGCCCGACTGACAAAGAAAAAAACAAGAGAAAGCAAGAATTAACAGCATCAAAGATGAAAAAGGCAACATAACAACAGACATTACAACCATTAAGAACATAATCAGAAATTACTACAAAGCACTGTACTCCAACAAATCAGAAGATCACCAAGAAATGGAAAAGTTCTTAGACTTCTACCACCTGCCAAAACTTAGCCCAGAGGCAACAAACGACCTGAACAAACCCATAACTGAAGCAGAGATTGAATCAGTGATTAAAGACCTCCCAACAAAGAAAAGCCCAGGCCCAGACGGCTTCACTCCAGAATTCTACAAAACATTCCGAACAGAACTAACCCCAATCCTCTACAAACTCTTCAAAACAATAGAAAAGGAAGCAACCCTTCCAAACTCATTCTATGAAGCCAACATTACCTTAATCCCAAAACCGGGCAGAGATCCTACAGAGAAGGAAAACTACAGACCTATCTCTTTGATGAACATTGATGCTAAGATTCTCAACAAAATCCTAGCCAACAGAATTCAAAAACACATCAGACAGATCATTCATCCAGATCAAGTAGGATTCATCCCTGGAATGCAGGGATGGTTCAACATTCGCAAATCCATAAATGTGATACACCACATCCAAAAACTGAAAAACAAGAATCACATGATAGTATCAATAGATGCAGAAAAAGCTTTCGACAAAATCCAGCACAACTTCCTGCTAAAGACCCTAACCAAGGTAGGCATAGATGGAAAAATCCACAACATAATCAAAGCAATATATGAAAAACCCAATGCCAGCATCATACTGAATGGAGAAAAACTGGAACCCTTCCCACTGAGATCTGGAACAAGACAGGGATGTCCGCTTTCTCCGCTGCTATTCAACATAGTTCTAGAGGTACTCGCTGAGGCCATAAGACAAGAAAAAGAAATCAAAGGAATCCAAATGGGAAATGAAGAAGTCAAGCTTTCACTATATGCAGATGACATGATTCTTTATATGGAAGAGCCAAAAGGCTCAATACAGAGACTGCTAGAACTTGTACGAGAGTTTGGTAGAGTGGCAGGGTACAAAATTAATGAACAAAAATCAACAGCCATAGTGTATGCTAACAGCCCCAAGTTGGAAAAAGATCTAACCAGCAAGATACCATTCAAAGTAACAAAGGAAAGCATGAAGTATCTGGGAATTAACCTAACCAAAAATGTTGGAGACCTATTTGAGGAAAACTACAAACTACTTAAAAAAGAAATTGAACAAGATCTAGAAAGATGGAGTAACATCCCATGCTCCTGGATAGGTAAAATCAATATCATTAAAATGTCTATACTGCCAAAGGCAATATATACATTCAACGCAATCCCAATCAAATTGCCCAAAACATTCTTCACAGATCTGGAAACAATGATCCAAAGGTTCATCTGGAAACACAAAAAAACACGAATAGCTAGAACCATTCTCAAGAACAGGAAGTTAGCAGGGGGAATCACAGTCCCAGACCTCTGGACATACTATAGGGCAGTGGTTATCAAAACAGCCTGGTACTGGCAAAAAAATAGAGAAGAAGATCAATGGAGCAGAATAGAAACACCAGATGGGAACCCACACAAATACAGCCAAATAATCTTTGACAAAAAGACAAACGACAACCCAGGCAAATGGGAAGGTCTGTTCAATAAATGCTGTTGGGACAACTGGTTGATAGCCTGCAGAAACAAAAAGATAGACCCACATCTCTTACCATATACTAAGATCAAATCCAAATGGATAAAAGATTTAAACCTACATCAAGAAACCTTCAAACTTTTGGAAGAAAATGTTGGAAACACACTGGAACACTTGGGGGTAGGCCCTCACTTCCTAAAAAAGACTCCAAATGCAGTAGAAATCAGGACCAAAATAAACAATTGGGACCTCATCAAACTAAGAAGCTTCTGTACAGCTAGAGAAACAATCAACAAAGTAAAAAGGCAACCCACAGAATGGGAGAAGATCTTCGCACACGACTTAGGTGATAGAGGGCTGATCTCCAGAATATACAAAGAGCTACAAAACAACCAAAATGTCAAAACAAACAAGCCACTCAAGAAATGGGCATGGAAAATGGGCAAACACTTCACAAAGGAACAAACCCAAATGGCAAATAAACATATGAAAAAATGCTCAAGTTCCCTGGCAATAAGGGAAATCCAAATTAAAACATCAATGAGGTACCACCTGACGCCAGTAAGACTGGCCCACATGAATAAAAGCACCAACAACACTTGTTGGCGAGGTTGCGGGGAAAAGGGATCCCCACTCCACTGCTGGTGGGGCTGCAGGCTGGTACAGCCTCTATGGAAATCAGTATGGAGAACATTCAAACAACTCAAATTCAACATACCGTATGACCCAGCAATAGCACTCCTAGGAATATATCCAGAACACTTGTTCTATGAGAAACCAACATGCACTCCTATGTTCATAGCAGCACAATCAGTAATTGCAAAAACATGGAAGCAGCCAAAATGTCCATCAACAGAGGATTGGATAAGAAAGCTATGGTTCATCTACTCCATGGAATACTACTCAGCTATTAAAAAAAACAAAATGCAGTTCTTTGTGGCCAAATGGGCCAAACTGGAAACCATAATGCTAAGGGAAATGAGCCAATCCCAAAAGGTTAAATACCACATGTTTGCCTTAATTTGATATGATGTTATGTATAACAAGTTATGTTATGAATGTTATATGTTGTGTATAAACCAAAATTGAAATGTCAATGAGGTGGTCACAGAAGGTGGATAAGAAATCGCATTTACTTTTACCATATTGGTTACTCATTACTATGTCAATTAATTCCATAATGATGTAAATTTTTGCTGATGGTATGTTGGAGCTTTTAATTGATTGGGATGATACTCTGCTGGCTCTGTCTTCAGACCAGAGAGTGTATACCTAAGAAGCCGTTGAACTTGACTAGACAATAAGATGCTGGACTCTATGTTTGGTATATGCTTGCAATGGGGGAATCTCAACTGAACTTGAACTGTGGTTATGCAACAAGGTGGAGGAATCCACCATGGTGGGAGGGTTTGGGGAGGGGTGGGGAGAATCCCAGTACCTATGAAACTGTGTCACATAATACAATGTAATTAATGAACTTAAAATAAAATAAAAAAAAAACAAAAAAAAAACCAGAAAAACACAAATAAATAAACAAGACCTTAAAAAGCTCTCAATCATGCTCCACAACAGCATATGAAATATTTAGTGTGCATGGAGATTGTGCACACACAGAAGCCACAGGTGTGGAATAATCTTCTCTGGACAGCCAGAATGATAACTCCTTTCTGCATATCCTAAGACATGAACACAAGCCACTCAAGTGTTAAGGATACCTGTTCTGAGACAAACCAATCCCTGAAGGAAGTGTACGGGACCACATCTGCCCATTCAATCCCAGCACCCCACTCAGGTTGCCATCACCTCTTCCCTGACTCACTGCCACCCCACCCTCCCAAGTGACCCCTCCTGTCTGTTCTGCACCCTGAGAGTCGCAGATGCCCGACAGCATTGGCCATCTGCCTTAATATTCTGTCCTAACTCCTGAGCCACTGAACAGCCCGGGCCTCTCACACAGTGCATGGGCCTTAAGGATATCCCTTCCCACCTCTAATCCCTGGGTCCCAAATCTCACCCCACAACCCAGGTTCTTCCTAGACAATTCCAGACTGTTTGCATCAGCAAAGAACTCCTTGCCTGCCTGTGCCCCCATGGTCTGCTCTGTAATCAGCTCTGGACACTGTATTTCTCAGTCAAGGCCTCCCCTCTGCCCTTGGTACACCTGTGAATGCCACAGCTGGCAATAGCATGGGCAGCCCAGGCCCCACTCACCCTCCTACCCATTGCCACCTCAAGGGGTGGGACTTGGCCACCAGCTTCTCCTCCAACCCAGCACAGTCCCTTCACTGGGAAAGATGCCCAACACAGTGTTCTTGGAGAATCAGTCATGAATACCTAGAATGCACTTGCCCAAATCCATCCCAAATCAAGGCCTTTACCCAGGTATACTGTTTTTATTTTTAACGCTTTCAGATTCTAGCGGTCTTGTGCTTCTCCAAATTCTCATAGAACCTATTGAATCACTGCCTGCTTGATTCTTTCCCTACCCTGATCATTTAAAAAATAATAATAACTTAAAAGGGAAAATATAAACTAGGAGGACTGACACTGTGGTACCACATACTAAGCTGCCGCATGTAATGCCAGCATCCCGTATGTGTGTCTGTTCATGTCCTGGTTACTCCACTTCTGATCTAGTTCCCTGGTAACAGGCCTGGGAAAGCAATGCTTGGGACCTGCCACTCTCATGGAGGACCCACATAAAGTTCCAAACTTCTCTTCAGCCTAGCTCAGCCCCAGCTGTTGCAGCCATTTGGGGTATGAGCCAGTAGATGAAGATTTCTCTCATTCTGTCTCTTCTTTTTCTCCCTCTGTAATTCTTTCTTTCAAATAAATAACTGAATCTTTTAAAAATACACATATAAAAATAAGGAAATGGAAAAGATCAGATTCAGAAAGTAGAATGCAGTCAACACGTGAAAACTTGCATGATGCTGAAGTTGTGAGAGTAGCAGCAGTGGGACAGGCGCACCTGATTTCAACTCTCCCAGTGTGAATAAGCTCAGATCACACAAGACATAAACAAGAGGACTGGACTGCTACACAACACAAGCACTCCTGAGATTGAAATCTGCAAGCGATCTCTCTTTGGGTTCTAATAGAAGTGTTTCCATGGGCTGAGGGAAGAACGTCCTGAGAACACTCCCAAAACTTGTGCAATTCCTCCTTAGATGGCACCCTTAGCATGCTGGGCCAGTGTTACAGCAAGCTCACCTCTATCCTGCCCTCTAAGATCAGCCTGGGCAACACAGACTTGTCACAAACCAGGGATGATGCTAAGGGCTGATGAACTTAGAGACCCAGGCAGAAGCTCCTAGAGAGCCTCTAGAAGCTACTGAGAGCAGCCGTGGGCAGATGCTGCTGGAGACACTGTTGCCCCACCCATGGATGAGATGCCTGGGACCTGGATGAGAAGGGTCTCCTGTGTGTAATTTCTTTAAAAAAATTTAAAGGAAGGGGTAAGGTCCTGGTTTATGATGCTGCGTCTTGTGCTGGCGGCTGTGGAGTGGGCTGTATTGCCATACTGACACCATGGCTAAAGCTCGGCTGCCAGCCCTCTTCACTGAAGAGCTGACCCGTCCAGTGTGGCAGCCATCAGCCTAGAAGGTGGTTTAGGTTCTAGTGAAGTTAATTAAGAATTCAGTTCTCAAGTCTTCTTGGCTTCATTTCTGGATCTCTGCGGTTCTAGCTGGCTACCCCATTGGACAGTGCAAGCGTAGAACGCTTGTTTTTTACTGCTGTATGAGTTCTGTTGCACGGTGCTAAGTGGGGTGTCACACTTTTCTCCTTAGGGAAGCTAGTGGGGGCAGGGGCAGCAGGCCTGCGAGGTTAACATACACCTCCCAATGCACCCCCAGGTTGTGGCTGTTGGACCTTTAAACCTCTCTGGAACTCTACAGGCTGCCTCCTCCTTCCCTGAGCTAGCCAAGATTGTCCCCAAATCCATGCTTGCCCCCTGCCCTCAGGGATGTCAGAGTTGAGCTGGCCCCAGTAACATGAGGTCAGAAGCTTCTAGGCAAGCAGGTCTGGTTGGGTCCTCCTGTCTTCAGAGCCTCGGACCTCTGTGGCCCCCAGCTGCGCCCAGCATCCTGACCCCACCTGTCCAGCTGGGACTCTCCTTCCACCTCCTGACAAGAGCAGCAGCCCTCCCTGCCCTTCCCTGCCTAGTAGCGTCCATATTTATGACAGCCACACAGTGCCACCTGCTCCTGTCAGGAATGGGCCTCACTGGGCCTTCACCTTCCATGAGTTTGTGTGTGCATGTGTGCACATGGGTATGCAATTCTGTATGCTTATGTGTGTGTATATACTTGTCTGAGAAGGTGAGTCCAGAGTGTGGCTCTCCCTGCAGGCGTGGAGGCCAAGACAGAGGACCTGTCCAGCTGCAGGGCTTCCAGAACAGGTGCGGAAAGTGGACATGTGTACGTAGTCCCAGGGCTCCTCTATTAAAGTTCCCTACTTGTGACCTACCAGGGCTAACATTCCACCCTTAAATACACCCTAGCCGTGAGGTGGGGGCTGTTCTGTCTTGTGTCTTTAGAAGTCAGCCTCTCCCATGGGATGGAGCTACCGGCAGCCATCCAAGCTGTGCTTGGGGAACCCTGGCTGCTTGATCGGCAAAGGTGACCCCAAAACAGACTCCATTAGACAAAGCTGCATGTGCTAAGGGGAGGCATGCTGGAGAAGCCAGAGTGATAATGCCACACACTGTCACACACACACACACACACTCTACACACACAATGCATTCATTCACACACTCTACACAATGCATGCACACACACTCATACACAATACATTGATACACACACTCTACAACACTGCACACCCTCATACACTATACTTTCACACACATACACAAACACAATACATTGACATACACACTCTACAACACTACACAACTGACATACACACTCTATACACACTCTCTACACACACACTCTCTCCACACATACATAACACTGTCTCTACACACACACACACACCAGCCACAGTGCTGGCAGGACAGCAGGGGAGTACAATGACTTCATTTTCAGATGATTATTATTTAAACACGGAAAAACCAAGAAAGACAAAAGAGGCTTGTTTTGGCAACTTGACTTTCATCATCAGGAAAGTCTCGGTGAGGCATTCTCCCAGGCTCCTGCCATCCTGGGTCTTGGGTGTGGTGGCCTCAGGCCTAGGCAGGCCTGGTTGTCCAGGGCCAGGCAGGAGCAGGTGGGGGCGGGGCTGCAGGGCAGGTGAAGTTCTGTCTACAAAACACAGAGTGACAGGGGTGGCCGGGCCTTTCCTTGTGACCCTGGGGACCGGGATGGGGCATTGCTTTGGGCTTCTCTGTTTTGGTGTTTGCTTTGTTTGTTGTAACTCCTAAGCCTGGCTCCACCATCCCACTGGGAGCTTTATCTCATAACATGTGCCCCAGGAGGGCTGGGTCAGAACTCACACCACCTCCGCCTACCTTCGCAGGGTCCTGGATTGCTATCTGGCCCTGCCCAGGCCTGGCCATGCCCACCTCCACAACCGGGGGAGGGGGTCCTCTCATCTGAAAGACTCCCCCTTCCTTTCCATCCCTGCATCTGACTCAAGTGAGGACTTCACTCCAGGGAGCAGGTTAGACGCTCACCATCCCTGTCTCAGTTGCCTGCTTTTGTGAGACGGGAAGATAGAAACTGGTCTGTGTGAGACAGGAGAGGAAAATAGCACCCAGAAAGAAGCATGCCTGGAGGCCACCCCCTTCTACACTGTGCAGTCCTGCCCCGCACACCAGGACAAGCCTGCTGGCTCAGTACATCCAATCGGATTACACTGGACGGTCAGACCTTGTCACACACCCTGGAAGCACGCTGTTTAGGGGAACAGGGAGGAACGGCAGAAAGGACTGGACCCAGTCCTTCACAAGCCTCCATCCAAATGCACACTGCACACCTAGCTTTTTCTTACGACATCACCTGGTTTGCTGGGCATGTTTTAGCTCCCAGAGCTCATTCTCTAGTTATGGGTGCAGACAGTGATAGAGGGCAAGTAAAATTTGGCTGGGTCCCCTTTCCTCTATCCTGAAGGTGGGTCCTAACAGCAATGGAATGATAATTCCATCCTCAACCACTTCCCCCATGTCCTAACTTAGCCAGGATATTGGTTACAGGCAAGTCCAGTTAGTCTAGGAATTTTCAGCTACAAGCTCAGTTCCTGTTCCTGCCTATCCCAATCAGTGCCAATTAACTCCCTAACTCACAACACTTAGGGATTCACTCCTGCCCACCTGTGATGCACCTATCAACTGAGAGGGTATGATATTGCATTGTCATGTAACCACTCCCCTCACAAGCCCCTTTAAAAGGCCCAGGAAGCAGAGGCTCTCTCTGGCTCTCTCTCTTTCTCTTTCTTTCTGGCCAGGTGCTTCCATTATGCTAGTACCTCGACCCTTGACTGACCCAGGACAGGTGATCCCCTGAGCATTGTCCCTGTGTACTGCTTAGATAGAACAATGGTTATAATAATGTTTCTGGTTTGTGTGCTGCCAGGAGTTCCAGGAGGGGTGAGGCCTAGCAGTAGTGGAATGTGGGCAGAGAAACCAGGGAAAGGTCAACGTCTGCAGCTTTGTATGTGTGTCCAGGTTTTTTGTAAGTGTGTCCCGGTTATTCGTTGCATATCTTAGGATAACATATTGTTGGGGAAGCTGGGACATAGGTCTTCAGCTTAATGGATGGACTTAAGGATAATGACCATTTGCTCCTTTTGGGATTATGATTGGTTGCATTATGATTGGTTGGATTGCTGTATGGACTTGTGATTTGCTATTGTGCTCTGTTATCACCAAGCTTGGTTAATAAAGACTCCTTAATAAGCCTTAGACATATCTGGTGTTGTTAAGACCGAGGCCAAATTCCTTGTCCTGGCCTTCTGAACGGGACGTGAGGCGCTCGGTGAAGCAGCACACACCAGCTGAAGGATGCAACAGCAAGAGGTTTATTACATTCGCGAATGGGCAGCAACGCCCCAGTACTCCTGGTAGCTGCTGCTGCTCCGAACAACATTTCTCCAGGGTTTTTATTGTCTCAAAACCACATACCATAAACTTACACAAACAACTTGACCTTTTTCTGCTATTGACTAGTTTTACTCTAACGGCCTATTTCAAAACTACAACTAATAATTTCCTCATTCTTATACTACTTACTTCATTTTGGAGAAGCAGAAACTTATATCTAACATGATGGCTATTCTTAAAATGGTTGCACTTATGTTAAGCCTTATTCTATTAGCAAGCAGAATACTGCATAAACACTTATAAAAAGACTTTAAGACTCTTCATTCCCCCCTCTTTCTAGTAACTAATCAAATCTTTGATTCAATAACACACTTAGTAATCGTTGAAAATACTAACATTTAAGAATTCTTTTTAGTGTTAAGATGTTACATGTATACAACACAGTTCTGTCAGGAACCGGAGACCCTAACTGCCTATCATCCCATCTGGCTCCTATATTTCCAGACAGAGGACTGGACCCCAACAGTTTAGGGAAAGGGGACGTCGTTGTCCGCTCTTGACTACTTCCTGCTGACGGGGGGCGCAGTTGAGTAGCAGCAACAGTTGGGGGGCCCATCTAATGGTTCCTGATAGTAGCCAGAAGTCATCAGGTGTTCGATGTACAGCCTGTCACTTGAAAGGCCCTTCTTTATTGAAATCTAGATAACAAAACATAATATAATTATAATTTTTCAACTTAGTAGGTCGTGAGTTCAGCTAGAAACTTCAATTTGAATACTTGAGCTCTAGAGCTTAGATGCAGAAGAATTGCCAGGTTTTAAGCTTTGTTTCAACAAATATTATTTTAGTGGAACACATGAAACTCTTTGACATTTGAAAATGCAACACTAGTTTTACATTTAGGTAGGTGATGTCTACCAAAGTAATTAGAGGGAGGTGAAGTTTGCCTCCAATCAAACCTGGAATGAATGGCAGAACTCTGGTGGGGCCCCTCTCAGGTTGGAGACCACCATAGCACTAATGAGGGGCACAAACCCACATCACTCCACCAAGTTTCGGGATGACAGCATAGCCTAGAACATAAAGCACAGCACTGAAAGCATTCTGTTGCAAGACCTACTAATCATGCTATTGATGTCAAAAGATTTAAACAGGCTTTCATTTACAATAACTCAGTAGTTTGTAGTATTCTGACAAGAGTTTATAGAACTTTATACACTTTAAGGCAGAGGTAAGAAATATACTGGTTATAGTCTAACAAGCTATGTACTTGCAATTCAAGAATACAAGAATCTTAAGTAGGAGAGCAAACAGATTCCAAACAGTTTGGCTAGTGAGGAAGTTATGAGCTCTGCATCAGAGCACTCAGGGTGTCCTACCCTAGGAAGGCTTAGTTGTGGCACTGGTTGAGTAGTCATAGGCCAACTAACTTATAGGCCACTGGTAGCCACTGTATTTCAAGCTCTTCTTGTTAATAAGGCTTTTTAGATCCACAAGACACTACTTAGAGAAATCTATGAATATTAATAATATATTTTTCTAGTATAACTCTGAAGTTACAGGTCCTGCATGGGAAGTCAGTACACAGTGACTCTAATGAATTTAATAAATTAGCACTCTTATGTGTGATGTCAGTGATCACCTGAGGCTCCTGACACATGATGCTTAGGCTGTGGAAGCTTCTTGAGTCCACAACAACCCCACGAGGCATTAGACAAGGCCACACACAAAGTGGAAGTTCTCTCCTCCATTGAGAGAAGAGCACAACCATCTTCGATGGCTGCTTCTTTGCACAGGGGTATGCACCACAGAGGTCCTTCATGAAGGGACACTCTTTGCAGCAGTGTCCTGGCATTCCACACCTGATATGTTTGCTCTCTTGCTGGCTCTTCTGTCAGACCAGAATGCCTTTGGGCTGATTCTGAGACCACTGAGTGCTACTCAAGTTAGTCAGTCTATGAGTCTGCTGTAAGAACCGTTTCCCATGTTGGATCATTTTAACATTACCTGACATCCGAGTTATCATAGCCATACATTTTACCACCTAGTTCATGAGGATTTGGCATCCTATGGTGTTTTGAAACTGTGCCCTTAGCAGTAAGTCCATTTGAATGTATGCAGAACTATATAACTGAACAGACTTCATAGGTCCTGAGAAAACAGAAACAGACATGACTCTCCAAGAGCTTAATTATGCATCCACACATTATTTTCAAAAGGATTTAGCTTAACAATTTTCATTTATGAGCATTTCTATTTATAAGTAAATTAAAATAGATGACATAGCTTGTCACATTTAGATAGCACTGTGAAACCAGCTGTGCACCTGTAGAATTTTGCACACTCTTGCACTTTTTAGACCTAGGGGCCTAACCATTATGACAACACCACAACCAGATGGTCACTTAGACATCAGGAGGGAAGGCTTGAGGAATTTTAACCATTTCTGGAGCCTTTCTGACAGGATTGCAACTAATCTTGGCTCTTCACTGACAAGGCTTTTACAAGTCATTTTTATAACCAAACTTTTTTACACAATTATGTCTATCAACCACAGATATAATCTTTGACAAATATTCTTATGATTTTGAGACTCATAGGGGTCCATTTAGGAATTCTAAGATTCAAACAGTAACAGATTAGATTTTTAATCACCTATAAAATGACCACACAAATATTTCTTAAAAATGCAGCTCTTTTAAACCATGAGAATTTAACAACGACAATTAAGTTACCTTACTGAGACACAAAATGTGCATTTCTTTGGTCAATCACCAAAGGCAGATATAACCTTAAACACAGGAATTAATGCATTAAGAATTAAACAAATTCAAAGGTTGGAATAGCAACAGAGCTTATTGAAATGAGGCTGGATAGACAATTGACAAAGTTACCAATTTGTTTTCATTAACAATCCTCTAAACTCGAAACTTTTATTGTCAAATATTCAGGAGCACAGATACCCCAAGTGCACAGATGTGCACTTCACAGGCATTTTGCAAACAGATTTAAATATCAGCATTTATTAGACATTAATGTTAAATACATAAACAATGCTATGGCAATATCTTAAAAATTATAGCCAGATTAATATCTGAAATTTCTTGATTTGTACCTTTTTCTTAACATGCTTAAACCTTTAGGTATTTTGCTTTGCCTGTCCCTTTGCATTTTATAATAGCCATACCCCTGTAGGACAAAATATTTTAACAGTGATGTGATGTTCTTTTTAATATTTTTTTTACTATAACCTTTTTACCAAGAACACATTTTCAGACTTCATCTGCCAATTCTTTGGATTTACATTCTGGAACATTTAAAACTCCAAACCAAAACATTTTCTAAATAAAAACAGGTTAAATTTTAAACACAATTGCTTCAGGCAATCTTCAATTCTTTCATATATGGCCAATCTATGAAAACATTTTAAAATGCGAACCCACTTAGACACCAGAAGCAATTACCTCTTTCCAGCTAATTTGGGAACTTTTCCATTTTTAAGAATCCTAATGGCAAGGACAAAGGCCAGGCTCCAAGCATGCCCTTCCCTTTCCAAGGGCCTGGAGCAGCTTCTTATTTTCTGTTTTAGAATTCCAGTCTTGGTTGTTGTCTTAGGAGGTTGCCTAAGAATTTACTGAACTTAGTTAGCAGGTTAGTCATAAATAAGATGAAAATAGTTTAAAATGCTGTTCTCTGACAAGGGATCAAAGTTCAATTTCAATTCTATTGCTTTAAAGGTTAAATACTTAGAAAATGTACACAATTTTACCACACATCCTTTAAGAATTTGTTGTCTTCCTGTAAGGCAAAGAATCAGAAAAGATGTTTTTTGCAAATTAGAACAGAAAAAATCCCACAACTTGGTACAGCTTCATAATTAGGACAACTTGACCAATAGACATAACCACCAGTATATGCATTAGCGGCTTTTGGAACTTTAGCAAGCACCACTCTAGGTGTAAACAGTTAGGCCAGATCTGATAAGGGCTAGGATGGCACTATAAACCAGTAGATAGTTAAAACTTCAAGACCAAAAAACAACAAAAGCAGCAGAGAACATTGCAGAATACTGAGAGCTCATCACTGAAGTCAGTTGCAATAATACAGAAAAACCTCGATTCCGCACATGTTGTAACCTCACAAATACTCATTTACTTTAATAGAACATATGAAGCAACAAACTTGGCACAATTGTATAATACTGTCACATTATAATTAAATCGTCTAAATTTCTCTTCTATCTTTGAGAGGTCCAGGGATCCTGCTGGACATCCCAAAGCCAGAAGGCTTAGTTTAAAGTTTTGAGGAACTTAAATGTCCAATTGAGTTTAACAAACAAGTCTTCTTTCGGCCAGCCCCCGTTGAAAGTGGGCCATTCTGCAGAGCAGACAGTGTGCCAAGATTTTCTTAAACCTGGAGGAAGAGATTATGAGCCCTTAACTTCAGTCCAATGGTTAAAAGTCAAATTAAGGGGTGCCGTCACAGTCTGTCCCATTGTCATCGTCACAATAACACTCAAAAAGACAATTAACAAAACACACAACCAGACGCGTCCCCAGAGTTCTTTCCACAACAGAAGAAACACATCAGATGGCTTCGGCCCCCCCAGAGACGTGATCAGTCTCAACCAGACATACAGATGTTGAGGCTTGGTCACTCTCACATACAGACGGGGGGAGGGGGTAGACTGGCTTTTACAAGCACCACAGAATCAACACGAAAACACAGACAGACAGAAACAACAGACTGCGTGCTAGACAATAACTTCTCAGGGCCCGATCCAGATTTCTGGGCATGATTCCACGTCTGCCCAGGTAGGATTCCACGTCTACCCCAGATTCGAGACGAAGACCACTTAGTCCCGTCTCCCGAGCGGTGGAGCGTCCTCCACCTTCAGATTCAGATCACTGGAGCATCCTCCAGTACACAGGAAAACGTCGCGACCCAAAAACAAAACAATGAGACTTTACGAGTCACATGAACACAACAATGAAATGAGACTGTACGAAGCACACGAACAGACATTAAAAGCCAGCCAATCTCACCTCCCTTCGTGGCTTAGCTGGTCACCGAGGACGATCACGAAGTTCCCGGCCAACGCACCAAATGTTAAGACCGAGGCCAAATTCCTTGTCCTGGCCTTCTGAATGGGACGTGAGGTCGCTCGGTGAAGCAGCACACACCAGCCGAAGGATGCAACAGCAAGAGGTTTATTACATTCGCGAATGGGCAGCAACGCCCCAGTACTCCTGGTAGCTGCTGCTGCTCTGAACAACATTTCTCCAGGGTTTTTATTGTCTCAAAACCACATACCATAAACTTACACAAACAACTTGACCTTTTTCTGCTATTGGCTAATTTTACTCTAACGGCCTATTTCAAAACTACAACTAATACTTTCCTCATTCTTATATTACTTACTTCATTTCGGAGAAACAGAAACTTATATCTAACATGATGGCTATTCTTAAAATGGTTGCACTTATGTTAAGCCTTATTCTATTAGCAAGCAGAATACTGCATAAACACTTATAAAAAGACTTTAAGACTCTTCAGACTCTTCAGTGTGATCTCGCTCGCACCCTGCAACATTCTCTCTCTCTCTCTCTCTCTCTCTCTCTCTCTCTCTCTCTCTCTCTCAACTCCTTGCTGAGACATCCAACTGGCCTAGCAAGAGTATTCTCTCCATTTCTCCATAAAGCTCACCTTGCTGTATAAAAGCTCACCATGAAGCTGTAACCTTGCTCACCCAGTCTGCATTCTGGGCACTCCCCCCCACATGTGTCCAATAAGGTGCCCATCCGTTCTGATGGATGCCTGTCCCATGACACCTCACTGCCTGGCTCACATCCACCTCTGTCTCACACCTGAGTCTCACACAAAGAGAAGAACCTCTAGAAACTTCACTTGGCTCTGCTAGCGCCTTTACATTGTGTAGAGCAGGCGAGAATCCGCATGCTGTCCACGTGACCTGAGGAAGCCACTTGCCCTCCCTTAGCCTCAACGTCTTCAGCTGAAGATGGGGTACACTGTTGTCATCCTGCTAGCATTGTGTGAGGTCTGCAAGCTGGCCTGGGAACAACCCCTGTGTACCTGTATCCCTTAAAGTGGGCTCCCAGGCATGTGACCTGCCACCCCACCGCGTGGCCCTCTCAGCCCTACTGTCCCATGACTCCAGCAGCATCCCCTGGCCTGGATCAGTGAGCCTTCAAGGGGCTTGGACCGGCAACAAAGAAGGTGCCCACTCTCTGGCCCATGAAAAGGCAGACTTGGGACCAGGAAAAAGAGAGGCAGCTGCCTGCCATGCTGTTCACACTGACTCATCCTGCAGGGACAGGCCTGGGGTACTGGCGCCTCCACTCAGAGGGCAAGCGGTCACTCACTCCATGCAGCACCAGGGCCCCAGAGCAGAGCCTGCACCTAGGTGATGTCAGTAACAGAGGCCAACTAGTGGCTGGACAGGTGCACACATCACCACTCTGTGCTGTCTGTCTGAAGGCCCAGCTGCTCCTTCAGCCTGTTGCCAGCACTGGGCTCACTGCTGGGAGTCACACACAGAAGACAAGGCAGCAGACCCGAGGCTGCAGGGGTGCGTGTGTGACACAGTGTTTGTGTGAGACATGATGTAGCTATGTGTGAGAGAGCAAAGGAGTGTGGCATATGTGACATGAGTATGTGACACTGCGTATGTGTGCTGTATACATGAGTGAGAGGGAATGTGTGGTGTGTGATAAGGGTGTGGAACATGTACTTGAGTGTGTAGTGTATGTGGGTGTTGTGTGCATTGCAAGTACAGGTTACATATGTTGTACACATGCGTTGGTGATATATACATGATATGTGTGAAGTGGGTATGAAGTGGGTATGGTATTGCTGTGTGTCATGTGGGTGTGTTGAGCCTCAATGCATGTGACAGTGGATATGAGTATATTGTGTGTATCATGCAAGTACATGTTGTCTGTGGTGTACATGTGTATAAGCAGATACATAGGATGTGTGTTGTGCTTATGATGTAATGTGTTTCAGTGTACATGATGTATGTTTCAGCGTACTTGTGTGTATGATGTGTGATGTGTGCTGTGTGCCTGCGATGAACAATGTGTGATGTGTGTGTTGGTGTGCATACTGTGTGTATTATATACAATGCATGTTGAGTGCTTTGATGAATGTGTAATATGTGGATGTCAGTGTACATGGTGTGTGTATTATGTGTATTGTGTGCTGTGTGTCTGTGATGCATGCTGTGTGTAATGTGCGTGTTGGTGTGTATAATGTGTGTATTGTGTGTAATGCATGTCGAGTGCCTGTGATGGATATGTTATGTGTGTGATGTGTGAAATACGTGTGTATTTATGTAATGTGTGCTGTGCACCTGGCACAGAGAGAGACTCAGCCTGCCACCCGCATGGAGACCCAGATGGAGTCCCTGGCTCCTGGCTTTGGCTTGCCCCAACCCTGGCTGTTCCGGTGGGCATTTAAAGAGTGGACCAGAATGTGGAAGCTCTCTGTGCTTCTGTGTGTGTGGAGTGCGCTTTTGTCACTGTGCCTTTCAAATAAGTAAATCTTTTTAAAAAGAAAGAAATCCTGTTCCAAGTGAACTGACACCAATTTATCTAGTTGTGGGTAAAAAACAGCCAAATCAGTCATACCATAAATGAATACAAGACATTTTACTTAGCCCTTTGTGCCAGGAGCAGTGCCAGGCTTTAGATCCCCTGAGGCATGACACTCAAGCCCACCCTTGGGAATTTCATCAAATCGCCACCTGCCCTGGGATTTGAGATCAGATCCCTCTGATTCTGCACCAGCTTTCTGTTTGGGTGAGGCAGCAATGTTGGCTTTTTGATGCAAAAGGAAGCCTCATGTGTTTTCCTTAAAAAGCTTCCCATTTGGGCCCGGCAGCGTAGCCTAGTGGCTAAGGTCCCCTCCTTGAACATGCCGGGATCCCATATGGGCACCGGTTCTAATTCCGGTGGCTCCACTTCCCATCCAGCTGCCTGTTTGTGGCCTGGGAATGCAGTCGAGGATGGCCCAGTGCTTTGGGAGCCTGCATCTGCATGGGAGACCTGGAGGAAGTTCCTGCCTCCTGGCTTTGGATGGGCGCAGCACCGGCCATGGCGCTCACTTGGGGAGTGAATCATTGGATGGAAGATCTTCCTCTCTGTCTCTCCTCCTCTCTGTGTATCTGACTTGGTAATAAAACTAAATAAATCTTTAAAATAAAAAGTTTCCCATGTTCATTTTCAAACTGCAACCCACAAACCTCTTCATGTCTTTGATATCTTGGGAAATGGCAGCTACTACAAGCAAACCCTGGTGGGTTCTAGCGTATCGTGCCATTATCTCACCTGCTGACACCCACCCTCTCCACCACGTGACTCAGTTCCTCCCACCACATTCAATGTAAACCAAGTGCTTTGTCCAGCAGCACATTTGCATCTGTGGTGCAGCAAACGTTTTGGGTGTCTTACGGAAATGGGTTCACGCTTGTGTTTCCTCCATGACCTTGAAATGTTCATCATGAACGAAGACATGTGTGGAAGACCAAGGCTGCCAGCCCACAGTGCGAAGTGGGGTCATTGTGCCCATGTTAGCCTGGAGCAGCCGGACCTCAGACAACTGCAGACCTGCCAGCCTAGGAGTTAGTGCTTACTGCCAGAAGTTCTGAAGCATGATTGTGGCAAGAGCTGACACCAACAGCTCTGTTCACACAAGTCATGGTGCACTTTCATGGGCCAGAAACAAACAAATACACAGATTCTCTGCTTGGGATGACAATAATCATGCCTGGTAACCATATAAAACGCAGTGTAGTGACTTTGACATGCCTTGGTTTGCACCAAACACCCACAAGGCATCTGATGTCTCCTGCTTCACAAATGGAGATCATATTGTGCTAGGAGGAAAGTTACTTGTCTGAGATCAGAAAGCTCTGCTTTCTTGTACAAGGGAGAGATGCAAGATGGAATCTTTCTTCCTCTTCTCTCCTGGAACTAAGGTAACCACATTGCAACTAAGAGGTGGGTATGAGTAATCCATTCCTGCTTAACCAATGTCAAAATCTGGTAGTTTACTGCAACCACTTATGTTATTCTTGAGTCCCTGTGTGAGTTGGGTGTTCATGCTGCTGTGACTGAGCTCATACGTGCATCTGCGGTCAGCTGGGATTCACCAGGGCTGCTGCCCTCTGCTGTTTGGCAGTCCAACAGATGGTACAGCAGAGAGTGACTGGACCACCCTCATCTGTTTCCACGGTGTAAGCAGTTTCCAAAATCAGAGTGGAAACACATATGGGTTCAAGGGTCTGAGCCCCTGCATTTGGGATCGGTCATCACTTCCTGCTGCACAAAGCAAATGATGCCAGAGAGACGAGACTTACCTTTTGATTAGAAGAGCTACTTGACCACATTGCGCAGAGCTCAGACCTGGGCAAGAGTGGAAGCCTGGACTCCTTTTAGCCATCAGTCTGCAACAAGGCGGCCAACATGAGGGCTAGAGAAGGGAGAGTGCAGTACAAGCTGGGTCCTTGTGCAAGATCTCAAACTTCTCACTGATGGTTACCTCGGTAACCAGAGGAGGGTGGAGTTTACCTCCAACCAGACCCTGCACAGATGGCGGAATTCTGGCGGGCCCTTCAGGCTGTGAAACCACTACTGCACTAATGAGAGGCACAAAGCCATATTTCCCTACCAATAACGACTGCGGTGACCCACCCCCTTTCGGCTTCCATTCAAGGAGAGTTGCAAAAGTTCCCTTCCCCCTCTCTTCAGCTCTCTTCTTCCTCTGCATCCCACTCACTCATATCGTCTTTCTGCTGCAGGGGAAGGGAAACCCATGACCGTGGTTCCTTGAAATAAAGGCCATCTACATTCTTGTCATATATTTGGCCGTGTTATTCTTTCCCTGGTGGTCAGGGAATCTAACATTGTTGCAAATCTGGCAGCCACCCTTCTCACTGAGGTCAGTTATCAGTATCTGTTGAGTGTCAGCCCTTGGGGCATGGATTTTCTGATCCTTGGAGCCAAATACTTTCCTAATGGGCAACAAATGAATGAGGATAAGGAAATTACCCAGGGCTTCAACTCTGTGTCCCACAGAATCCTCAGCTTTTAAGGGTTCTGTCCTTCCTAGGGACCCGAGATAAGGGACCTAGAAACAGTGGTTTAGCACTGTGCAAAGCTAAGCCTTTGCATAAATTATAGCATGGGATCCATTTAAGTTATCTTATAATGTCATGTCTTTTCTACAGAAAACTGAAAATTAACTAGTTATTTTGTCTGTAGATTTCAATAATGCTTGCAATGGCTGAGAACTTCTGCCTGACAGCAAACGCCAAATGCCTTTCAGAATGGCCTTAAAAATGACAGCTGATGGGGCTGACACTGACAACAGGTTAAGCCACAGCCTGTGGCGCCAGTACCCACATGAGCACCGGTGCTGCTTCACTTCCAGTCCAGCTCCCTGTAACACACCTTGGAAAGCAGCAGAAGGTAGCCCAAGTCCTTGGGCCACTACACCCATGTAGCATATCCAGAAGAAGCCCCTGGATCCTGGATTCAGCCTGGTCCAGTTCTGATCATGGCAGCCTTTGGGGCAATGAACCAGCAGATGAAAGATATCTCTCAATTCCCCTCTCTGCAACTCTGCCTTTCAAATACATGAAATAAATCTGTAAACAATTGAAGAAACTGACTGCTGTGTGTGCCAGCAGGCCCCGAGGTCACCGAGGGTGAGGCAGATGGTGGCCTTCTGCCACAGGAACTACTGGAGGCAAGCTGCTTTATTATGCACATGTTACAGACTTTAAAGGGTAAGAAAGGGGAGGGCAAGAGGAAGCCTTCCCAGACCCCTCGCCCACCAAAGACACTGTAATTGGCTATGCAGCCAGTGCACCATGTGGTGCTAGGCTCTGCCTGCTGGCCACCCGGCCAGGGAGCTCTGGGGTATTGGTTGTCTGAATCGCTGCTTAGGTAGCTACTTGAGTCAAGGACGCTAAGTCACACTGTCTAAGGCAGAGGCCAGGACAAGGGAGGAACTGAGATAAGCTGAGTCAGAGCAACCACTGGCAGGCACATGATCTACGGCTAGGAACAGGCCCAGTTGGGGAGGCGTGGGGACACCTTAACTGGGTTGAGGTTCCCACCAAGGGGTGCGTGTGCTGGAATGGGGGCTGCATTCTATCTAGGAAACAGTTGTAGTCACCCGAGGCACTAGTGTGGGCTGGGATTGGATGCACCAGGCCAGTTCAGATCCCAACACCATCTGGTGTCATGGAGAACAAGAGGGTAGATGTGGGAATGATTAGGCTGGGTCTCACTCCCCTCTTGAGCCATGCGTGAGCTGTATGTGGGTATGGACGAGCCATGGGCGGGCTGAAACATCCAACAACAAGAACCAGAATGGGGTGAAAGCCAGCCAGGAATAGCCACTGTTCCTGCTAGGACAGGAGGTGAACTGGGTAGGGTTGGCTCAAGGACCCCCTGGCATGCGCAAAATCTGGCATTGGGAGGGGTTCTGATGGAGGAGCCTGGGCAACTCCTCTGGCAGGACACAGTCCCTGCAGGTTAGTGCAAGAAGCATGATAGGAAACAGCCCAGAATAAGCCATGGAAAGTTTCCCACTGGCACACATTCAGCATGGGTCAGGAGCAGACCAGACTGAATCAGTTCATGTCACCCACTGGCAAATCCGATCACCAGAACAGAGTGTGGGATGAGCCGGGTTTGGTCACGACAAAACAAGTACACATTATGGGATGCCAGGTCATGGTTGCCTGTACTGGATATGAGTGCAGCACCCAACCAGCACACGTGAGATCCAGGAAGGGAGGGGCAGAACTGGCAGGGGGATTAAGGGGCTGGTCCCCTCGCTGGACAGCTACTCCCACTGGAGAGCGTGGGCTGGGATAGAGACAGACCAGACTAAGCAAGGCTACATCACCTGTGCGCTGCATGTGGACTAGATCAGGGAAAAGCCAGGCTGGGCTGATTATTCCTGCTGGTGCAAGCATAAATTAGAGTGGGTGAGGGATGTATGGGCATAGCCGCAGAAGCTAGCACTGGGGACTAATTCTGTCAAGTCAAATCACAGAACCACATAAAGAGTGCATAAACCGGGACAGAGAGACCTGGGAGGGAAAAGTGGGTTCCCCCTTCTTGGGTCACTATTCCCACGGGAGGGCATGAAAACTAGGATGGGAGCTGGGATGGCTAGATAGAGAGGCACTCAACAACACCCGTGAGGGCTGGATGGTTGAGTGGGTTAGATAGAACTAAGCTTTAATACCCATTGACAAGTACAAGAGCCAAATGGGATGGGGGACAGACTGGTCTTCTGCTACACATACTGGCAAACCAGGGTAGGGGGCGGGCCTGGTGGGGGTTATTGTGGGTCGCCCCGACTAGGCTGCAGCTCCCACTGGTTGATGTAAGGGCAGAACCAGACTGGACTGCAACACCCATTGGTTCCAGTGGAACTCGGGACCGAAAACAGAACCAACCCAGCAATTGAAACCACCAGCTGATCGGGGTGATGGACTGTGCCGGGCCCTGTGCTTGCTAGAACATACAAGAAACTAGTCTGGGAATACCTCAAAGTTTCTTTGGAGATCTCCCCAATCGAACTGCTGGACTCAGAACTCTAATCAAGAAAAGACAGAAGACAGAGCAGATCAATCATTCATCTCAGCTATATGTTGGCAGCGAAAAATGGGGCAAACGGAGACTTTATAATGGACCATATCAATCAGTGGACGACCTCATCAAGCGAAACTGGCAGCGATTCATAACCAGAGAACTATTAACACCACTCGAGCACATATCTCAGCGCATGCCCCACATCCGGGACTCGGGGTGGGCAGGAAACCGGGTGGGGCTTCTCCCTCAATATCCCCCTTTACCTCAGATACATGATGGAAACAATATGGACATAATAGTACTGTCCACTTTCCTATCCCCCTGAACCTTTTTTTTCCTTTTTCTTTCTTTAACTGTAATTAACTATGTAAAGATTGTCAACAACAATACAATAAAATAGATAAAAAAATAAATAAAATTATATGTTTTTTATACTCAAAAAAAAAAAAATAAAAATAAAACAAGTCTATTTCCCTAGATCTTCTGGTCTTGTTCCATGTGTACTCCCCTTGACCTTGTAGCCATGTTGGAGGTCACACTCCACGTGTAGGTTGAAAGCTGTGCTTTGGACCAAGGGGAAGGTTAGGCTTAGGCCACACCCTCCAAGCAGCGGGGCAGGGGCCTGGGGCAGTCGCCCACAATCTGCTGCTGCTTTCACAGACACGTTGGCAGAGGACAGCATTGTAAGCAGATTAATGGCGACAGCTTCAGGCATGAACCTCTAAGTGTGCCTAATTTGTAAATAAACTGTGATGGGGAATGCGTTTATGGCAAAATACACAGTATGTAGGCTTCAGCACTACCTGTGTTTGAGGAATCCAGGGGGACTTGGGAACATCTTACCTGCAGACGAGCTGGGACACTGTACCAAGTGTCTGCTGTTTGCTAGGACACAGCTGTCACACCGGAGTGAAACAATAGAGGTGTTTACATGTTAAAGAGGAGAGTGAGGTGATGGAAATTAGACCGACCTCCGATGGAGATGAGGAAGGTGGTCAGGGAGGCTGTTGGAGAAGACAGAGTGAGGCTGAAGCCAGGAAGACAGGCAGGTGACTTTCTAGGGGAAGTATAGAGGTTGGGGCAGGCCTGGTAGGTGTGGAGACCAGCAGGAAGTGCTGGAGGCTGTGGCAGAGTAAGCCAGAGAGCAGTGGTGGGGGATGAAGTCAGAGGCAGTAGCGGTCCTTGTGTGCAAATCATGGGAAGGTGTTGACGTAAACCTAGAGAGCCAGAAGGTGCGAGAGAGCACAGAACTGATGCCTTAGCTGCTGCGTGGAGACTGGACCCAGACCAGGGCCCCTCAGCTGCAGCACTGTGAACACCTTGAGCCAGGGGGATCTGTGCTGTGTGAGGTTGCCTGTGTTCTGCAGGAGGGTGAGCATCACCTCTGGCCTCACCCTAAAAGGTGCCAGTGAAATCCCCTCTGCCCAGTTATGTCAACCAACACCATCTCCACCCCAAGGTGCCCTGGGAGGCAGAGCTCTGGCTGATCATCCGTGCAGGTGCAAACGGACACTATCCAGCAGGACACTACCCAGCGTGGCCTAGGAAGGAGATTTGGAGATAAAAGCAGTAGGCTCTGACCTTGTTTTTGATATTCCAAGTCAAGATTGGCTCCTCTTCTCTTTCCTCTGACCACATAATAATTGCTCTTATGGTTGAGCCTGAAGAAATGGCTTAACAGATCAAGAAGGTAAACTCATTGAGCAGCTAATGACAGCCTCCTCAAGTCCAGGGGACAGCTCTAGAGGCTGGGCCAGACAATGCAAACCCATGCCTGTCCACAATCCCAGGCTCTTCCCTGCTTTATTTCTGCCATCTCTTTCAAGTCGCACAAATTGGGGCCTGCATTGTGGCTCAATGGCTTAAGCCACAACTCGAGACAGAGTGTTAGTTTGAGTTCCGTCTGCTCTGTCTCCATTCCAGCTTCCTGCTGGTCAGCTTGGAAAGGCAGCAGAAGATGCCCAAGTGCTCAGGTTCTTGCCCCGCACATGGGAGACCTGGGTGGAGTTCCTGGCTCCTGTTGCTAACCTGGCCCAGCCCTGGCCATTGTGGCCATTTCAGGATGAATTGGCAGACGTTTTCATATACCTATTTGTATGTCTTCTTAAAAAATATTTCTATAAATTTACTGTCTATTTTCTCATTTGGTTAGTTAAGTTTGGTTTGCTTTTTTGCTGTTGAGTTGTTCGAATTCCTTGACTCTTTTTAGATGTATAATTTGCACATATTTTCTTCCTTTCTGCATGTTGTTTTTTCATTGTGTTGATTATTGCCTTTGATGTGCAGAGTCACTTTAGCCTAGTGAAATGCCATTTGTCTCCTTTTTCCTCTTTTTCTCTTAAGTGTCTCACTCAAAACTCTTGCTAGGCTTGGCTCAGTAGCCTAGTGGCTAAAGTCCTCGCCTTGCATATGCCAAGATCCCATATGGGCACTGTTTCATGTCCCAGCTGCTCAGTTTCCCATCCAGCTCCCTGCTTGTGGCCTGGGAAAGCAATCGAGGATGACTCAAAGCCTTGGGACCCTGTGACCATGTGGGAGAACAGGAAGAAGCTCCTGACTTCTGGCTTCAGATTGGCGCAGTTCTGGCCATTGCAGCCACTTGGGGAGTGAACCAGTGGACGTTTCTCTGCAAATATGACTTTCCAGGAAAAATAAATAATCTTTTTTTTAAAAAAATTCTGGCCCATAGCATGGTCCTGTGTCTTCCATGTTTTGTTTCAGGTCTTACATTTAGATATCTAATCCATATGTGTTTGGTGTTTTTGTTTGGTGTTTTTGCTTGTTTGTTTGTTTTGTGGGTGTTAAGAGCTCTCAGTCTAACTTAGCTTCTTCTGCCTGTGGAAAGCCAGTTTTCCCAGGACCTTTTATTGGAAAGACTTTCTCCAACACGTGCCTTAGCACCTTGGTCAAAGATCAGCTGGCTGTGGACAGGGGCCGATTCCACAGGAGGCTCTCTGTTCTGTTCTATTCATCTGTCTATTTGCATGCCTATGCCACACCGCCCTAATTTCTGGAGCTTTGAACTATATGTTAAAATCAATTCTAATGCTCCTTTCATTGTTCTTTGGGATCGAGACTTTGGCTACTGGGGGTCTTTTGTGATTCCACAAATATTGTAGTAGTATTTTCTCTGTTTCTGTGAAAACTGGCACTGCTGTTTTAACAGATATTCTATTAAATCTATACATTTCTTTAGATAGTATTGATATTGTAATGATTCTTTGATCCATGAAGACAGGATGTCTTTCATCTCTTGGGTTAAGTTATCCCTAGCCTTTTTGACTTTTGTTTTCCAGAATCTATTGGAAATGATATTATTTTATCTCTTTTTCACATACTTTGCCATTAATGACTTTGTATTTTATAATTCTGTTGATTAACTTATTCTTTTTTTTAAGATTTATTTATTTTATTACAAAGTCAGATATACAGAGAGGAGAGACAGAGAGGAAGATCTTCCATCCAATGATTCACTCCCCAAGTGAGCCGCAATGGCTGGTGTGCGCCGATCTGAGGCCGGGAACCTGGAACCTCTTCCGGGTCTCCCACGCAGGTGCAGGGTCCCAATGCATTGGGCCATCCTACACTGCCTTCCCAGGCCACAAGTAGGGAGCTGGATGGGAAGTGGAGCTGCTGGGATTAGAACCGACGCCCATATGGGATCCCGGGGCGTTCAAGGCGAGGACTTTAGCTGCTAGGCCACGCCGCCGGGCCCCTGATTAACTTATTGTAATAGTTTTTGCTGGAGACTTTTGAGTTTTCTGAAGACCATGTTCGCCACAAAAGCAACAATTTGACTTCTCTCTCTTCAGTTTAGGTGATCTTTATTTCTTTCTCTTGCCTAGTTGCTCAGACTAAAACATTCAGTATTATGTTATGTAAAAGTGGGTATACTTGGACCCAGAGAACTGACCTCTTTCTGCTGTGCCAGCATCTCACATGGGTGTCAGTATATTACCTGCCTGCTCCACTTCAGATCCAGCTTTGTTTATGGTTTTGGAAAGCAGTAGGAGATGGTTCAAGGCTTTGCACTCACATGGAGAGACTCAGAAGAAGCTCCTGGCTCTTGGCCTCAGATCGGCCCAGCTTTAGCCAATGCAGTCATTTAGGGAATGAAGCAGTTGATGGACAACCTTAAAGCCTACTAATGTTTGTTCTATGTTTCAAGGTGCTTCAAAAGAGGCGTGCATGCTTGCAAGAATTGTTTTCATTTGCTGAATAGAGCCTTTCCTCTTTTTGAATATTTATTTACTTATTTATATTTAAAAGACAGAGTTACAAAAAGAAGTGGAAGAGTGTGATCTTCCACCTGCTGGATCACTTCTCAAATGGCCTGGTCGCAACATATTAGCCTTTCCAGTATCATTAAACTTGACTGTTTGTGGTTGAAGCTTTGAAGACAATTTCTACCTCCTGGTTATGATTGCTCTACTTTGAGGGATTCTATTTGTAAGGATTCATTTATTTTTATTGAAAAGGCAGATTTATTAAGAGGAGAGAGAGAGACAAAGATCTTCCATCAGCTTGTTCATTACCCAAATGACCGCAACAGCTGCAACTGAGCCAACCTACCGCCAGGAGTGTCTTCTGGGTCTCCAAGGTGGGTGCAAGGTCCCAACACTTTGATCCATTCTCTTTGGCTTTCCCAGGCCATAAGCAGGGAACTGGATTGGAAGTGGAACAGCAAGACACAAACAGGCACCCATATAGGATGCTGGAACTTGCAAGCTGAAGATTTAGCATTGATAGACCCAAATGGTTGTCTTTCTAGAATTGTACATTTAAAATACATGAATTCTGTCTTACTTATATTAATAAAAATTGTTAGAAAGAAAAAATCATCCATAACCTGAAAACAAAAGAAAGGGAATCAAAGAGAGAGAGAGAAAAGAAAGAAAGAAAGAAAGAAAAGAAAGAAAGAAAGAAAGAAAGAAAGAAAGAAAGAAAGAAAGAAAGAAAGAAATTAAGAAGAAAGGAAGAAGAAAATGATCCAATGAGGCATTTTGCGTTAGCACCTCAGTCAGTTCTTTGTTGGGAGGTAGTGGCCTCTGGTCCAGCTATATCAAGAAGTAGATGTTGTTGAAGCCCAAAGTTTCCATGCAGTTAGTTAACTAAGTACTGTGGTGGGAGACAGGAGGGGCGGGGTGCCTGGGGGTCCCCAGAACCGTTTCTACACTGTCAGTTAACCTGAACAGTGCACAGAAGGCAGGAGGGTTGAGTGCAGAGCCTCCAGACTGCTTTCCAACTGTCAGTTAACCCAAAATTCCGGGTCCAGTGAATGGCTTAGGAGCTAAATCCTCACCTTGCAAGTACTGGAATTCCATATGGGCATCAGTTCATATCCTGGCTGCTCAACTTCCCTTCCATCTCCCTATTTGTGGCCTGATAAAACAGTAGAGGATAGACCCTGCACCCAAATTGGAGATCTGGAAAAAGTTCTTGGCTCCTAGCTTTAGATCAGCTCAGTTCTGGCCATTGCAGCAATTTGGGGAGTGAACCAATGGATGAAAGATCTTTCTTTTTTTTCTCCTCTCTAAATCTACTTTTCTGATAAAAAATAAATCTTGTTTTTTTAAAAAAGGGAAGAAAACTGCAAAAATCTTCTGCCCATAACTAAAAGTCAATCTTTTTTTGCTTGCTGGTGACTCCAGCTGCCTGTTTATGTGGACACTGCGAGACAGTGGTGATAACTCAAATAATTGAGTTCCTGCCATCCGTGTTGATGGAGGAGCTCCTGACTTCAACATTCTGTCTCAAATTGATGCTGTTCTAGCACCTGGGGAGTAAACCAGTGGATGGAAATGTTTTTCTCTATCTCCCCTTCACTTTATTTTACAAACAAATGTATAAATAAAGAATTTTGTAGACATTTCCTTCCACCCCTTGGCAATCCTGTTTTTACCCTCCCTTAGTTTGTATTTTCTAAGACTTTAAACATGTGTATGCTTGCCCAACTTATTCATTTTATATAATTAATTTGAGATGTATCTGTGTTGCAATACACTATCAACAACTTGTTTTTCATTGCTCAGGGTCGGTTTCTCTATTTGCATTCTGTTACACGTGTGAATTGTTTCCAGTTTTTAGCTGATGTAGCTAGAGAGGCAATTCTTTAAATGGACATATTCATTGTTTTCTTTAGATATAGGTGTATGTTTTACTGTGCAAGAAACTGCCAGCCTGTCTTCCAAAGTAAGTGCATGATTCGGCAGTCCTACCAGAACTGTGTAACAAGGGCCCCTTTCTCACCTCATCACCAACACTTGGTGCAGTCCAGCTTTCCAAGTTAAGTCATTCTATTAGGTGTGACCTGATATCTCACTGTGACCTTAATCTCCATTTTCCTGATGACTATTGGTTATCCTGTCACGTGATGACTTGCCACCTATGCTTGTGTTTCCTTGTCTCTGGGGAACTCCTTGCCAGATAAGGAGATGAGGCAGTATTCAGTTTGGTGTGTTTTGTAGTATCTTCAGATATTCCACCTGTCTGTACATTTTTATTTTCTTCATTTATTTTGTTCGAGA
This sequence comes from Ochotona princeps, assembly GCF_030435755.1. NCBI lineage: Eukaryota > Metazoa > Chordata > Mammalia > Lagomorpha > Ochotonidae > Ochotona > Ochotona princeps. The sequence continues at coordinate 68,215 of NW_026696064.1, read as the reverse complement.
AGTGGAGATGCAGAGCCAAGACAGAGAGCTCCATGTGATGGTCCACTCTCTGGGTACCCAGGAGCCAAAAGTTCCACACAGGTCTCCCAGGGTGCAGCGTTTCCCAGGGTGCATATTGAAGCAAGAAGCTGGAATCAGGAACAGAGGCAAGCTGTGAATCAAGGTGAGCTGCTACTGGACCCGGGCAAGTCAAGCAGTGTCTTAACTGCTGGGTGCAGTGTCTGCTCCACCTGTCTCTGGATTGTTCTGTTTTCTTCTTGCTGGCCTGCAACACTTCTTTCCTTATTCTGGACACAATTTATCTACAGATGCTTGATTTCACAATGGTTTCTGCCAGCCTGTGCCTAGTCTTCCATTCTCTGGACCATTCCTTTCAAAGAGCAGGATTTATTCATTTTGGTGACGTTCAATATCTTTTTTTTTAGAGTTATTTATTTTCACTGGAAAGTCAGATATAGAGAGGAGGAGACAGAGAGGAAGATCTTCCTTCCGACGCTTTACTCCCCAAGTGATCTCAATGGCTGGATCTGAGCTGATCCAAAGCCAGGAGCCAGGAACTTCCTCCAGGTCTCCCATGCGGGTACAGGGTTGCAAGGCTTTGGGCCATCCTCGACTGCTATCCCAGGCCACAAGCAAGGAGCTTGAGGGGAAACAGAGCTTCCAGGATTAGAACCTGTGCCCATATGGGATCCTGGCGCATTCAAGGCGAGGATTTTAGCTCCTAGGTCATTCTACTGGGCCCGAGGTCCAATATCCTAATGTGGTTTTTTTGACTCATTGCCTCCGAGATTTCCTCCAAAGTTTCTTCTAGGATTTTGTAGTTTTGATGATTTCATATTTAGGTCTCTTTTCCATCTCGAGTTTCTGTTAAGCATGTCTTAGGAATAGAGGTTAGCTTTTATATTTAGTTCAAGATGCTCATAGATTGAAAACTATCACACATGGACATTTATCACCATTTCCTGACAGATTATCCTTTCTTCTTTGCACCGGCGTAAGTCCATCTGTGAATTATGTTCCTTTCATGCTTATCCTGAAAGGACCACCAAATAGTCTCCACCAGAGTTTTGCTGGTGACAGCCCACTGACCATCTGCCTTTCGTATTTTATGACAAAGAGACACCCTCTTTGGATGTTTAATCCTAGGCTGCATGACTGTTTGCATACTACAATGACATATTGAGACACTGTAGCCCACAGTGCTCAAATATTTGCTGTATGGTCCTTTACAAGAAAAAAAAAAATTGACTCCTTGTCTTGAATCCTGTCGCCTCACAAGGCTACAGTTTTTCAAAGTGATTTTGGCTATGCCAACTCATCAGCGTGTTTGAATCAGCTTGTCAATTTCTCCAACACTTTCTGCTGGAATTTTACCTGGGATGCCATTGAACTAATAAATTAATTTGGGGACTAGCTAAGGTTGTGACAATATTGAGTTTTCCAACACTTGAACAGGTTTTGATGTTTTACTTACTTAGCTCTTTCAGCAATGGCTTTTACTCTTCAATGTAGAGATTTGTCCTAGGTCTTCTTTTTCAATAAGCTCGTTTATTTTTGTTGATGTTTACATAGTATAGAAGGATGTATACCCATGTGGACCATTGATCAGGGTGGGAAGGGTCCAGGTGTGGGGGAAAGTGGATGAGACAATTGCTTCTAATTTTTTTCTTCTGCTATCTGGGGGAAAATGGAGGTTGGGGTGAAGGGGGTTGTTAACAGCAGCCTAACCACATTAGCAGCCAGGTAGGGGGGACAGCCACTCAATGTCATCCTAGGATTCCCTATGTGGAACATGATCCAAGGGTTCTGCTTAAATTGTTTCAGTATTCTGAAATGTTGTTGATTGCATTGTTCCAAGTTTGAGGAAATACTTCCAAGATACGTTGGCTAACATAGTTCACCTTAGAGTCTCCACTCACTCACATACTTGCTGTCAAAGCTTGGCTGGGAGAGTTGTCCAATTTGTTCTGCCCTCCATCTGTATCTACCTTCAAACAAATCTTTAAGTGAAATTTCAGGGGCCAGCCCTATGGCATAGCTGGTTGAATCTCCACCTGCAATTCCGGCATCCTGTATGGGTGCCAGTTTGAGACCTGGCTGCTCCATTTCCAATGCAGCTCCTTGCCAACGGTCCTGGAAAAGCAGCGGATGGTGGCCCAAGTGCTTGAGCCTCTGAACTCACATGGAAGACTTGGATGAATCCAGGCCTTGGCTTCGGCCTGGCCCAGCTCTGACCACCACAGCCGTTTGGAGAGCACACCAGAGATGGAAGACCTCTCTACCTCCTCTCCTGTTTCTGCATCTCTGTCTTTAAAATAAATGAAAAGATGAATCTTTAATAGAGAGAGAGAGATGGTGTGTGGTGGCATATCAGGCTAATCCTCCTGCCAGGAGTGCCAGGATTCCATATGGACTCCAGTTCATATCCTAGCTGTTCCACTTCTAATTTGGCTCTCAGCTTCAGGCCTGGAAAAACAGCCGAAGGGTGGCCCTTGGGACCCTGTACTCACATGGGAGACCTGGGAGAGGCTCCTGGCTCCCAGTTTTGAATCATCTCAACTCTGGCCATCGTGGCCATGTGGGGAGTGAACCAAAGGGTGAAAGACTCTCTCTCCCTTCTTATCTCTGTAAAATCTGCCTTTCAAATATAAATAAAGCTTTTTCAAAAATGAAAAGAATAAAAAAGTTTAGCACACTCCAAGACTAAAAATAAACTTCCTTTACATAACAAGGACCATCTTCAGAAGTTCCACAGCTAACACCATACCAAGAAAGGCTGGGAAAATCAGGATGACAGCAAAGGGTACAGACATGTCTGAGATGGCGGAGAGTTATTGGACAGGGTAAAGAGAAGAGAGCGGATTGCAGAAGGTGTGGGTCAGGAAGTCAAAAGGTGCCTGGAGAACCCCTGGATACAGGGAAGAGGCAACGATGGTGGAGCAGTGTTACAGGAAACAGAGAACCCACTACAACCCTTGCTGCAGCCAGGTGGGAGCTTGGGTTCACACAGGAAGCTTGGGTGGTGAAGGCAGGCTGGGACTGGCCAATCCTGCCAAATGCTTTGGCCAGGCAACCAATGGAAAGGGAGTTTGCAGGCTCCACAGGGCAGGCTGGTGGTGGGTTGGAGCTAGCAGCACAGGGATCAAACACTGGGATGAAAACATTTCCAGCTAGTCACACCTGGCTTATCTCACAGGAAGGACAGCACCAGCTTCACATTCTGCAGGATCTATGTGGTCCCCAGATCAGAAAGCCTACAGCCCCAGGCCTCCAGCAGTGCTCTGCTAGGCACCATCTTGTGTGTACACACAAGATCCGTGCTGCCAATAAATTAGTTATCTGGGACACTTGGCATCTTTCTAATCCAGGACACTGACTGAACATAAAAATTGACTTGTAGACCTGTAGGTAATACATCTTAGAATACTGCACTAAGGAGAAAAATACACCAAAAAGGATTGAAATGTCAAAATGTATAAAAAGAGACAAAGGCACAATGAATGTTACTGAATACTCTCCTGTTAAAGAAACAAAAGCCTCTACCACCCTCAGAGTTAGCTGAGGAAGGCATTGAAAAAAATGGGGGACACAGAATTCAGAAAGCTTATTATAAAGCTTCTGACCAACAATGAGAAGCACATAATACAAGAGTTTGAAAAACTTAAGGAATGTGTTATACAGGAAATGAATCAAATGAAAGCTGACATTTCAGAAGTTAAGAATACAGTGAAGCAAATTAAAAGTACAGTGGAGAGTCTAAAAAAATAGACTGAAGGTGCAGAAGAAAGAATATCAGAATTAGAAGATATTTCCTGTACCAGGGGAAACAAACAAAAAGCTGGAAGCAGAGCCAGATCAAGCTAAAAAAGTATCCAGGAATTAAAAGATACAATTAAAAGGCCCAAAATAAGAATTATGGGAGTTCCAGAAAGCACAGAAAGAGCAACTGCTGGGATTAAAGGTGTATTTAATGAAATAATACTTGAACACTTTCCTAATCTAGAGAAAGAACTGGGAAACAACATCCAGGAGGTGCACAGGACTCCCAACAGGGTTGGCAAAAAGTGACCTTCACCAAGACACATGATAATCAAACTCTTCTCAGTTGAACATAAGGAAAAAAAATATTTAAATGTGCACCTGACAAAAATTAAATGACCTATAGAGAAATCACAATCAAACTCTCAGCTGACCTCTCAGTGGAAACACTACCGGCCAGGAGATAATGGAATGACATATTCCAGACTCTAAAAGGGAGAAATTGTCAGCCCAGAATAAGGTTTCCTGCAAAACTCTCCTTTGTCTTCAAAAACAAAATGAAGTTCTTCCACAATAAGGAAAAACTCCAAGAATTCGTGTCCTCCAAACCACCCCTACAGCTAATACTCAAAGATGTTCTAGTGAAAGTTAAAGGAATAGCAACTACAAAAGTCAAAGGCATATGTAGAGAACATCCCACTATAAGGCCAACTGAAGACTCAACCAAAGAACAACACATTACTAAGAGCCAAATTGCCACCTATCTATATTAACATTGAATGTAAATGGTTTAAATTCATCAATATAATGCCATAGATAAGAGAACTGAATCCAAAAGCAAAGCCCATCTATCTGCTGCTTACAGGAGACACTAACAAAGATCAGAGGAGATTGAGAAGGATGGAAAAAGATATTCCCAGAAAATAGTTAGGAAAAACATGTGGGTGAGGTCATTCTTATATCAGATATAGACATCAACGTGAAAAACATTAAGAGAGATGAAGGATACCATATAATGATCATGGGCACCATTCAGCAAGAACAGATTACCATAATAAATATATATGTGCCAAGTGCCAAGGCAACTAGCTATGTTAAATAAACATTAATGGACTTAAAAGGACAAATGGACTCCAATACAATCATAGTGGGTGACCTTAATACCCCTTTAACATCAATGGACAGATTAAAAAAAAAAAAAAAGAAAAAAAGAAAAAGAAACTCAGCAAAGAAACAACAGAATTCACCCAAACTCTAGAGCAAATGGACTTAGTTGATATCTATCAGACATTTCATCCTACAGATAGCGAATACACTTTTTTTCATCAGTGCATGGAACCTTCTCCAGAATTGACCAAGTTATGAGCCACAAAACAAGCCTCAGCAAATTTTTAAAAATCAAAATTATGCTATTTGTATTTTCAGACCATCATGAAGTGAAGCTAGAGACCAAGAAATGAAAATACCCAAGAATACTTACAAACACATGGAAACTGAATAATATGTTATTAAATGGGCAATGAATTAGAGAGGAAATCAAAGAGCAAATTAAAAATTGCTTGAAACAAATGAAGGCATCAATACAGCATATCAAAACTTACAGGACACAATCAAGGCAGTGCTAAGAGGAAAGTTCATCTAATCAATGCTTATGTTAAGCAAGTAGAAAGACATCAAGTAAATTAGCTAACCTTATGGTTGAAGGAGCTAGAAAAACAACAGCAAAGCAATCGCAAGATTACTAGGAAAAAAGATATCATCAACATAAGGGAGGAAATAAACCAACTAGAGACCAAGAGATTTTTGCACACTACACAAGTGATAGGGGACTAATATCCAGGATCTACAAAGAGCTTCAGAAACCCAGGGACAATAAAAATAACCCTGTGGGGAAAAAAATGGGCAAAGCAAATGAACAGACATTTTTCAAAATTACAGATTCAAATTGCTAATAGAGGCATATTCTTTTAACTTTTCTTTACTGTGGAAGCTTTTTATTTCATTTTCATATATATATATATATATATATATATATATATATATATATTTACTAATTATTTTGCATTATGTGACAGTTTCATAGGCTCTGGGAATCCCCCCACCCCCCCTCCCCCCGGTGGATTCCTCCACCTTGATGCAGTATTACAGTTCAAATTCAATCAAGATTCTTTCCTCGCAAACATATACCAAGCATAGAGTCCAGCTACTTATTGTCCAGATGGGTTGAACAGTTTCTTGGGGAGACCATTTCTGGTTTGAAGTTAGAGTTGGTAGAATATCATCCCAGTCAATTAAGAGTCCCAATATAACATCAACAGCAATTTGCAATATTATGGAATTGACATGGTTTTGAGTAACCAGTATGTTTAAAAAAAAAAAGCAAGTTCTAACCACAACATATGATTAGCTCATTGACATTTCAATTTTAGTTTATATACAGGACCTGCTGCTATATACCTTAAAATGGCTATAAGGTACCATTTAGCTGTCTCGTGTCTATTTCAGTTTAGTATTTAGCCGTTTGTTGTGTTGAAGTATAATTTTGCTGATCTTGGCAGATTTTAGGATAATCTAGACTGGCTTGTAACTCTAACAAGACATTTGTCTACATTTAAGGTGCAGAACATTTTTTTTTGGGGGGGGAGTGTGCAGGAAAATCCTCAACACCATGGTGAGGAGTAACTAATCTTTGTGTCACACCCAGCGAGGCATGAGCCAATCCACGCCAGCTCTTTCCTATCAGATTTCTAGCTCTACTTTCTGTTGTTTGTCTATTTATTTGAGTTTTTTTTTTAGTTTGTATGATTGTTTGCTGTGAGGGGTTTTCAAAGCAATCCCGATGGTCATTGCAATGGAGGGCGGGGGTCCAGAGGTGGAGCCAGTCTCGGAGCAGAGAAAGCTCTCCTCCCTGGTCCCGAAGGACATTTATTGTTCTTCTGTTTCTGCGGACCGCTCAGGGCTTCTGGTTGTCTTTCCAATGACGTTGGTTTCTGCGCGGTAGTGTTTGGACTTCTTCCATCCCCTGCGGAAGCTCCGGTTGGGGGTGGGTGACCTCAGAGTACTCGGCCTCCGAGGGCATCCAATTCCCTGTGGCCTCGTTGGCAGTTGGAATATAGTACTTGTTGCTCATATTAATAGTTTGTGGTGAAGGTCTGAGACTCTTCATGGTTGGGATCCAAGCTTCCTCCTTACCACCTGCTCCACTCTGGAGTGCCCCCCTGCTCCACGCACATGACCTCCTGTTAAGAGGTTGTCAGGATCGCACCCGATTCCCCCCTCATGCATTGGTATAGTAGTTTTATTGTTGTTTAGTGCGCTTTGAGTCTGTTGTCTATGAATTACCAGATTTGATCTTGATAGGCTATATTGTACTTTTTTCTTACTCTTTTTATGGTCCTGAAAGATTTCCCTGCACTCCCTCCCCATTACAGGTTAACATAGCGTATTGAGGGTATAGTAGGTTTTACAGTTTTTCGATGTAGATCTTAAGTATTCTGACATTAATTGTTGTTTTATAGATTATATCAGGTTATCTTATTGCATTGGATACAGGTTGTTAGAGATTGCACTATTATTACAATATACAGGTACTATCTTCCAAGTTGTCATCTTTTCATCTCAGATTAAGGCAAACATGTGGTATTTAACCTTTTGGGATTGGCTCATTTCCCTTAGCATGATGGATTCCAGTCGGGCCCATTTGTCCACAAAGAACTGCATTTCGTTTTTTTTAATAGCTGAGTAGTATTCCATGGAGTAGATGAACCATAGCTTTCTTATCCAGTCTTCTATTGATGGGCATTTTGGCTGCTTCCAGGTTTTTGCGATTGTAGATTGTGCTGCTATGAACATAGGCATGCATGTTGGTTTCTTGTGTAGGAGATGTTTTGGATATCTCCCTAGGAGTGCTATTGCTGGATCATATGGTATGTTGATTTTCAGTTGTTTGAGTATTCGCCAAACTGATTCCCATAGAGGCTGTACAAGTCTGCAGTCCCACCAGCAGTGGAGAAGGGTTCCCTTTTCCCCACATCCTCACCAGCAAGTGTTGGTGGTATTATGTATGTGTGCCATCCTTACTGGAGTTAGGTGGTACCTCATCGTTGTTTTCATTTCCCTTATTGCCAGGGAACTTGAGCATTTTTTCATATGCTTGTTTGCCATTTGGGTTTGTTCTTTTGTGAAATGTCTGCCCATTTCCCATACCCATTTCTTGAGCAGTTTGTTTGTTCTGGTGTTTTGGTTTCTCTGGAGATCTTTGTATATTCTGGAGATCAGCCCTCTGTCTCCTATGTAGTGTGCAAAAATCTTCTCCCATTCTGTAGGTTGTTTTTTACTTTGTTGATTGTTTCTCTAGCTGTACAGAAGCTTCTTAGTTTGATGAGGTCCCAATTGTTTATTTTGGTCTCTATTTCTACTGCTTTTGGAGTCTTTTTTAGGAAGTCAGAGCCTACCCCTAAGTGTTGCAGTGTGTTTCCAACATATTCGTCCAAAAGTTTGAAGGTTTCTGGTTGTAGGTTTGGGTCTTTTATCCATTTAGATTCAATCTGGGTGTATGGTGAGAGATGTGGGTCTATCTTTTTGTTTCTGCAGGCTATCAACCAGTTGTCCCAGCAGCATTTATTGAACAGACCTTTCCATTTGCTTGGGTTGTTCTCTGTCTTTTTGTCAAAAATTAATTGACTGTATCTGTGTGGGTTTCCTCTGTTGTTTCTATTCTGTTCCACTGATCTTCCTCTCTATCTTTGTGCCAGTACCAGGCTGTTTTGATGACCACTGCCCTTGCCTGTTCTTCAGAGTGGTTCTGGCTATTTGTGGTTTTTTGTGTTTCCAGATGAATCTGTGTATCATTTTTTCCAGTTCGATGAAGAATGCTGTGGGTAATTTGATTGGGATTGCATTGAATGTATATATTGCTTTTGGTAGTATAGACATTTTGATGATATTAATTTTGCCTATCCAGGAGCATGGGATGTTGTTTCATCTTTCGAGGTCTTGTTCTATTTGTTTTTTGAGTGTTTTGTACTTTCCTTCATAAAGGTCTTCTACTCTTTTGGTTAAATTTATTCCCAGATATTTCATGCTTTTCTCTGTTATTTTGAATGGTAGCTTGTTGCTTAGCTCTTCTGCCATCTTGCGGCCATTTGCATACACTATGGCTGTTGATTTTTGTTCATTTATCTTGTATCCTGCCACTCTGCCAAATTCTCGTATGAGTTCTAGGAGTCTTTGTATTGAGTTTTTTGGTTCTTCTATGTAGAGAATCATGTCGTCTGCAAATAGTGAAAGCTTGACTTCTTCATTTCCAATTTGGATTCCTTTGATTTCTTTGTCTTGTCTTATGGCTTCTGCAAGTTCCTCTAGGACTATATTGAATAGCAGTGGTGATAGTGGGCAGCCTTGTCTTGTTCCAGATCTCAGTGGGAAGGAATCCAGTTTTACTCCATTTAGTATGATGCTGGCATTGGGTTTTTCATATATTGCTTTGATTATATTGTGGATTGTTCATTCTATCCCCACCCTGGTTAGGGCTTTTAACATGAAGTGGTGTTGAATTTTGTCGAAGGCTTTTTCTGCATCTATTGATACTATTATATGGTTTTTGTTTTTCAGTTTTTGGATGTGATGTATCACATTTATGGATTTCCTTATGTTGAACCATCCCTGCATTCCCTGGATGAAACCTACTTGGACTGGATGAATGATCTGTCTGATGTTTTTTTGTATTCTATTGGCTAGGATTTTGTTGAGAATCTTAGCGTCAACGTTCATCAGGGAGATCGGTCTGTAGTTTTCCTTCTGTGTTAATTCTCTGTTCGGTTTGGGAATTAAGGTGATATTGGCTTCATAGAATGAGTTTGAAAGAGTTGCTTCCTTTTCTATTGTTTTGAAGAGCTTGTAAAGGATTGGGGTTAGCTCTGGTTGGAAAGTTTTGTAGAATTCTGTGGTAAAACCATCTGGGCCTGGGCTTTTCTTTGTTGGGAGCTCTTTAATCACTGATTCTATTTCTGATTCAGTAATGGGTTTATTCAGGTCTTCTGTTGCTTCTGGGGTGAGTTTTGGTAAGTGGTGGGAGTCTAGGAATCTTTCCATTTCCAAGTGGTTATCGGATTTGTTGGCGTAGTTCTTTGTAAAAATTTCTAATTATTTCCTTAATGGTAGTAGTGTCTGTTGTTATGCTGCCTTTTTCATCTTTGATGCTGCTAATTTTTTCTTTGTCTTGTTTTTTCTTTGTCAATCGGGCCAGTTGGGTATCTATTTTGTTTATCATCTCAAAGAAACAGCTTTTTGATTCATTTATTTTCTGAATGGTTTTTTTAATTCCTTTCTGATTTAGTTCTTGTCTTGTTTTGATAATTTCTTGTTTGTTCTTGTTTGTGTGGTCCTTCTGCTGTTGCTTTTCCAGTTCCTGGAGGTGTGTGCTTAATTCCTGCATTTGTTGCCTTTCTTGGGCTTTGACATGCACGCTAATTGCAATAAACTTAACACGTAAAACTGTTCTGGCAGTGTTGCGTAAGTTTTGGACTTTTGTATCTGGGTTTTCGTTGGTTCCCATAAATTTTTGATCTCGTCTTTAATTTCTTCTCTAACCCATTCTTCATTTAATAGCACATTGTTAGCCTCCAGGAGTTCACATGTTTCCTGGGAACTTTTGAGTTGTTGACTTCCAGTTTCACTCCATGATGGTCTGCGAAGGTACATGGTATGATTCTGATATTTTTGTAGTCAATAAAATTGCTTTGTGTCCTATTATGTGGTCTATCCTGGCGAAGGAGAATGTCTGTGAATGTGGAGTTGGTGGCATGTGAAACCCGCATGTGGAGCACTCGATTGTTTGGGATGCTCACCAAGCTTCATTTCAATCTTAGGCTCTCAAAGGGCATTAAGCCTAGAGTGTGAAAAGTGAGTTTGCTTGAGAGCTGCTTGGAAGCCTGATGGTGTGTGAAGTTAGTGAGCCAAACGGAGTTGTTCTCCCACAAGAACCAATCAGCTGTTTCTAATTCAACATGCCCTTCACCAACATGCAGTGTTTCCTTGATTTAGTTAGCTCTCACACCAATATTTGCGTCTAGAGCCTTTGCATTGAGGGCTATCTGAAAACGGCTGTGGCACTGAAGTTGTCTGTGAATGTGGAGTTGGTGGCATGTGAAAGCCGCATGTGGAGCATTCGTTTGTGTGGGATGCTCTACCAGCTTCATTCCTAGATAATGCACTCACAGGGCATTAAGGATAGAGTGTGAAAACTGAGTTTCCTTGAGAGCTGCTTGGAAGCCTGATGGTGTGTGAAGTTAGTGAGCCAAATGGAGTTGTTCTCCCATAAGAACCACTCGGCTGATCCTTCTGCAATATGCCCTTCACCAACATGCAGTGTTTCCTTGATTGAATTAGCTCTCACACCAATATTTGCGTCTAGAGCCTTTGCACTGAGGGCTATCTGAAAACGGCTGTGGCGCTGAAGTTGCCTGTGAATGTGGAGTTGGTGGCATGTGAAACCCGAATGTGGAGCATTCGTTTGTGTGGGATGCTCTACCAAGCTTCATTTTAGTCCAAGGCACTCAAGGGCGGTAAGAATGGAGTGTGAAAACTGAGTTTCCCTGAGAGCTGCTTGGAAGCCTGATGGTGTGTGAAGTTAGTGAGCCAAATGGAGTTGTTCTCCCACAAGAACCACTCGGCTGATCCTTCTGCAATATGCCCTTCACCAACATGCAGTGTTTCCTTGATTGAATTAGCTCTCACACCAATATTTGCGTCTAGAGCCTTTGCATTGAGGGCTATCTGAAAACGGCTGTGGCGCTGAAGTTGCCTGTGAATGTGGAGTTGGTGGCATATGAAACCCGCATGTGGAGTATTCGTTTGTGTGGGATGCTCTACCAGGTTCATTTCAGTCCTAGGCACTCAAAGGGCACTAAGCATAGAGTGTGAAAACTGAGTTTCCTTGAGAGCTGCTTGGAAGCCTGATGGTGTGTGAAGTTAGTGAGACAAATGGAGTTGTTCTCCCACAAGAACCACTCGGCTCATCCTTCTGCAATATGCCCTTCACCAACATGCAGTGTTTCCTTGATTGAATTAGCTCTCACACCAATATTTGCGTCTAGAGCCTTTGCATTGAGGGCTATCTGAAAACGGCTGTGGCGCTGAAGTTGCCTGTGAATGTGGAGTTGGTGGCATGTGAAACCCGCATGTGGAGCATTCGTTTGTGTGGGATGCTCTACCAGCTTCATTCCTAGATTAAGCACTCAAAGGGCACTAAGCATAGAGTGTGAAAACTGAGTTTCCTTGAGAGCTGCTTGGAGGCCTGATGGTGTGTGAAGTTAGTGAGCCAAATGGAGTTGTTCTCCCACAAGAACCACTCGGCTCATCCTTCTTCAATATGCCCTTCACCAACATGCAGTGTTTCCTTGATTGAATTAGCTCTCACACCAATATTTGCGTCTAGAGCCTTTGCATTGAGGGCTATCTGAAAACGGCTGTGGCGCTGAAGTTGCCTGTGAATGTGGAGTTGGTGGCATGTGAAACCCGCATGTGGAGCATTCGTTTGTGTGGGATGCTCACCAAGCTTCATTTCAGTCCTAGGCACTCAAAGGGCACTAAGCATAGAGTGTGAAAACTGAGTTTCCTTGAGAGCTGCTTGGAAGCCTGATGGTGTGTGAAGTTAGTGAGCCAAATGGAGTTGTTCTCCCACAAGAACCACTCGGCTGACCCTTCTGCAATATGCCCTTCACCAACATGCAGTGTTTCCTTGATTGAATTAGCTCTCACACCAATATTTGCGTCTAGAGCCTTTGCATTGAGGGCTATCTGAAAACGGCTGTGGCGCTGAAGTTGCCTGTGAATGTGGAGTTGGTGGCATGTGAAACCCGCATGTGGAGCATTCGTTTGTGTGGGATGCTCTACCAGGTTCATTCCTAGATAATGCACTCAAAGGGCACTAAGCATAGAGTGTGAAAACTGAGTTTCCTTGAGAGCTGCTTGGAAGCCTGATGGTGTGTGAAGTTAGTGAGCCAAATGGAGTTGTTCTCCCACAAGAACCACTCGGCTGATCCTTCTTCAATATGCCCTTCACCAACATGCAGTGTTTCCTTGATTGAATTAGCTCTCATACCAATATTTGCGTCTAGAGCCTTTGCATTGAGGGCTATCTGAAAACGGCTGTGGCGCTGAAGTTGCCTGTGAATGTGGAGTTGGTGGCATGTGAAACCCGCATGTGGAGCATTCGTTTGTGTGGGATGCTCTACCAGGTTCATTCCTAGATTAAGCACTCAAAGGGCACTAAGCATAGAGTGTAAAAACAGATTCCTTGAGAGCTGCTTGGAGGCCTGATGGTGTGTGAAGTTAGTGAGCCAAATGGAGTTGTTCTCCCACAAGAACCACTCGGCTGATCCTTCTGCAATATGCCCTTCACCAACATGCAGTGTTTCCTTGATTGAATTAGCTCTCACACCAATATTTGCGTCTAGAGCCTTTGCATTGAGGGCTATCTGAAAACGGCTGTGGCGCTGAAGTTGCCTGTGAATGTGGAGTTGGTGGCATGTGAAACCCGCATGTGGAGCATTCGTTTGTGTGGGATGCTCTACCAGCTTCATTCCTAGATAATGCACTCAAAGGGCACTAAGCATAGAGTGTGAAAAGTGAGTTTCCTTGAGAGCTGCTTGGAAACCTGATGGTGTGTGAAGTTAGTGAGCCAAATGCAGTTGTTCTCCCACAAGAACCACTCGGCTGATCCTTCTGCAATATGCCCTTCACCAACATGCAGTGTTTCCTTGATTGAATTAGCTCTCACACCAATATTTGCGTCTAGAGCCTTTGCATTGAGGGCTATCTGAAAATGGCTGTGGCGCTGAAGTTGCCTGTGAATGTGGAGTTGGTGGCATGTGAAACCCGCATGTGGAGCATTCGTTTGTGTGGGATGCTCTACCAGCTTCATTCCTAGATAATGCACTCAAAGGGCACTAAGCATAGAGTGTGAAAACTGAGTTTCCTTGAGAGCTGCTTGGAAGCCTGATGGTGTGTGAAGTTAGTGAGCCAAATGGAGTTGTTCTCCCACAAGAACCACTCGGCTGATCCTTCTGCAATATGCCCTTCACCAACATGCAGTGTTTCCTTGATTGAATTAGCTCTCATACCAATATTTGCGTCTAGAGCCTTTGCATTGAGGGCTATCTGAAAACGGCTGTGGCGCTGAAGTTGCCTGTGAATGTGGAGTTGGTGGCATGTGAAACCCGCATGTGGAGCATTCGTTTGTGTGGGATGCTCACCAAGCTTCATTTAAGTCCTAGGCACTAAGCATAGAGTGTGAAAACTGAGTTTCCTGGAGAGCTGCTTGGAGGCCTGATGGTGTGTGAAGTTAGTGAGCCAAATGGAGTTGTTCTCCCACAAGAACCACTCGGCTGATCCTTCTGCAATATGCCCTTCACCAACATGCAGTGTTTCCTTGATTGAATTAGCTCTCACACCAATATTTGCGTCTAGAGCCTTTGCATTGAGGGCTATCTGAAAACGGCTGTGGCGCTGAAGTTGCCTGTGAATGTGGAGTTGGTGGAATATGAAACCCGCATGTGGAGCATTCGTTTGTGTGGGATGCTCACCAAGCTTCATTTCAGTCCTAGGCACTCAAAGGGCACTAAGCATAGAGTGTGAAAACTGAGTTTCCTTGAGAGCTGCTTGGAAGCCTGATGGTGTGTGAAGTTAGTGAGCCAAATGGAGTTGTTCTCCCACAAGAACCACTCGGCTGATCCTTCTGCAATATGCCCTTCACCAACATGCAGTGTTTCCTTGATTGAATTAGCTCTCACACCAATATTTGCGTCTAGAGCCTTTGCATTGAGGGCTATCTGAAAACGGCTGTGGCGCTGAAGTTGCCTGTGAATGTGGAGTTGGTGGCATGTGAAACCCGCATGTGGACCTTTCGTTTGTGTGGCATGCTCTACAAGCTTCATTCCTAGATTAAGCACTCAAAGGGCACTAAGCATAGAGTGTGAAAACTGAGTTTCCTTGAGAGCTGCTTGGAGGCCTGATGGTGTGTGAAATTAGTGAGCCAAATGGAGTTGTTCTCCCACAAGAACCACTCGGCTGATCCTTCTGCAATATGCCCTTCACCAACATGCAGTGTTTCCTTGATTGAATTAGCTCTCATACCAATATTTGCGTCTAGAGCCTTTGTATTGAGGGCTATCTGAAAACGGCTGTGGCGCTGAAGTTGCCTGTGAATGTGGAGTTGGTGGCATGTGAAACCCGCATGTGGACCATTCGTTTGTGTGGGATGCTCACCAAGCTTCATTTAAGTCCTAGGCACTAAGCATAGAGTGTGAAAACTGAGTTTCCTTGAGAGCTGCTTGGAGGCCTGATGGTGTGTGAAGTTAGTGAGCCAAATGGAGTTGTTCTCCCACAAGAACCACTCGGCTGATCCTTCTTCAATATGCCCTTCACCAACATGCAGTGTTTCCTTGATTGAATTAGCTCTCACACCAATATTTGCGTCTAGAGCCTTTGCATTGAGGGCTATCTGAAAACGGCTGTGGCGCTGAAGTTGCCTGTGAATGTGGAGTTGGTGGAATATGAAACCCGCATGTGGAGCATTCGTTTGTGTGGGATGCTCACCAAGCTTCATTTCAGTCCTAGGCACTCAAAGGGCACTAAGCATAGAGTGTGAAAACTGAGTTTCCTTGAGAGCTGCTTGGAAGCCTGATGGTGTGTGAAGTTAGTGAGCCAAATGGAGTTGTTCTCCCACAAGAACCACTCGGCTGATCCTTCTGCAATATGCCCTTCACCAACATGCAGTGTTTCCTTGATTGAATTAGCTCTCACACCAATATTTGCGTCTAGAGCCTTTGCATTGAGGGCTATCTGAAAACGGCTGTGGCGCTGAAGTTGCCTGTGAATGTGGAGTTGGTGGCATGTGAAACTCGCATGTGGACCATTCGTTTTTGTGGGATGCTCTACCAGCTTCATTCCTAGATTAAGCACTCAAAGGGCACTAAGCATAGAGTGTGAAAACTGAGTTTCCTTGAGAGCTGCTTGGAGGCCTGATGGTGTGTGAAATTAGTGAGCCAAATGGAGTTGTTCTCCCACAAGAACCACTCGGCTGATCCTTCTGCAATATGCCCTTCACCAACATGCAGTGTTTCCTTGATTGAATTAGCTCTCATACCAATATTTGCGTCTAGAGCCTTTGCATTGAGGGCTATCTGAAAACGGTTGTGGCGCTGAAGTTGCCTGTGAATGTGGAGTTGGTGGCATGTGAAACCCGCATGTGGAGCATTCGTTTGTGTGGGATGCTCACCAAGCTTCATTTAAGTCCTAGGCACTAAGCATAGAGTGTGAAAACTGAGTTTCCTTGAGAGCTGCTTGGAGGCCTGATGGTGTGTGAAGTTAGTGAGCCAAATGGAGTTGTTCTCCCACAAGAACCACTCGGCTGATCCTTCTGCAATATGCCCTTCACCAACATGCAGTGTTTCCTTGATTGAATTAGCTCTCACACCAATATTTGCGTCTAGAGCCTTTGCATTGAGGGCTATCTGAAAACGGCTGTGGCGCTGAAGTTGCCTGTGAATGTGGAGTTGGTGGAATATGAAACCCGCATGTGGAACATTCGTTTGTGTGGGATGCTCACCAAGCTTCATTTCAGTCCTAGGCACTCAAAGGGCACTAAGCATAGAGTGTGAAAACTGAGTTTCCTTGAGAGCTGCTTGGAAGCCTGATGGTGTGTGAAGTTAGTGAGCCAAATGGAGTTGTTCTCCCACAAGAACCACTCGGCTGATCCTTCTGCAATATGCCCTTCACCAACATGCAGTGTTTCCTTGATTGAATTAGCTCTCACACCAATATTTGCGTCTAGAGCCTTTGCATTGAGGGCTATCTGAAAACGGCTGTGGCGCTGAAGTTGCCTGTGAATGTGGAGTTGGTGGCATGTGAAACCCGCATGTGGAGCATTCGTTTGTGTGGGATGCTCTACCAGGTTCATTCCTAGATAATGCACTCAAAGGGCACTAAGCATAGAGTGTGAAAACTGAGTTTCCTTGAGAGCTGCTTGGAGGCCTGATGGTGTGTGAAATTAGTGAGCCAAATGGAGTTGTTCTCCCACAAGAACCACTCGGCTGATCCTTCTGCAATATGCCCTTCACCAACATGCAGTGTTTCCTTGATTGAATTAGCTCTCATACCAATATTTGCGTCTAGAGCCTTTGCATTGAGGGCTATCTGAAAACGGCTGTGGCGCTGAAGTTGCCTGTGAATGTGGAGTTGGTGGCATGTGAAACCCGCATGTGGACCATTCGTTTGTGTGGGATGCTCACCAAGCTTCATTTAAGTCCAAGCACTAAGCATAGAGTGTGAAAACTGAGTTTCCTTGAGAGCTGCTTGGAGGCCTGATGGTGTGTGAAGTTAGTGAGCCAAATGGAGTTGTTCTCCCACAAGAACCACTCGGCTGATCCTTCTGCAATATGCCCTTCACCAACATGCAGTGTTTCTTTGATTGAATTAGCTCTCACACCAATATTTGCGTCTAGAGCCTTTGCATTGAGGGCTATCTGAAAACGGCTGTGGCGCTGAAGTTGCCTGTGAATGTGGAGTTGGTGGCATGTGAAACCCGCATGTGGAGCATTCGTTTGTGTGGGATGCTCACCAAGCTTCATTTAAGTCCTAGGCACTAAGCATAGAGTGTGAAAACTGAGTTTCCTTGAGAGCTGCTTGGAAGCCTGATGGTGTGTGAAGTTAGTGAGCCAAATGGAGTTGTTCTCCCACAAGAACCACTCGGCTGATCCTTCTGCAATATGCCCTTCACCAACATGCAGTGTTTCCTTGATTGAATTAGCTCTCACACCAACATTTGCGTCTAGAGCCTTTGCATTGAGGGCTATCTGAAAACGGCTGTGGCGCTGAAGTTGCCTGTGAATGTGGAGTTGGTGGCATGTGAAACCCGCATGTGGACCATTCGTTTGTGTGGGATGCTCTACCAGCTTCATTCCTAGATTAAGCACTCAAAGGGCACTAAGCATAGAGTGTGAAAACTGAGTTTCCTTGAGAGCTGCTTGGAGGCCTGATGGAGTGTGAAATTAGTGAGCCAAATGGAGTTGTTCTCCCACAAGAACCACTCGGCTGATCCTTCTGCAATATGCCCTTCACCAACATGCAGTGTTTCCTTGATTGAATTAGCTCTCATACCAATATTTGCGTCTAGAGCCTTCGCATTGAGGGCTATCTGAAAACGGCTGTGGCGCTGAAGTTGCCTGTGAATGTGGAGTTGGTGGCATGTGAAACCCGCATGTGGAGCATTCGTTTGTGTGGGATGCTCACCAAGCTTCATTTAAGTCCTAGGCACTAAGCATAGAGTGTGAAAACTGAGTTTCCTTGAGAGCTGCTTGGAGGCCTGATGGTGTGTGAAGTTAGTGAGCCAAATGGAGTTGTTCTCCCACAAGAACCACTCGGCTGATCCTTCTGCAATATGCCCTTCACCAACATGCAGTGTTTCCTTGATTGAATTAGCTCTCACACCAATATTTGCGTCTAGAGCCTTTGCATTGAGGGCTATCTGAAAACGGCTGTGGCGCTGAAGTTGCCTGTGAATGTGGAGTTGGTGGAATATGAAACCCGCATGTGGAACATTCGTTTGTGTGGGATGCTCACCAAGCTTCATTTCAGTCCTAGGCACTCAAAGGGCACTAAGCATAGAGTGTGAAAACTGAGTTTCCTTGAGAGCTGCTTGGAAGCCTGATGGTGTGTGAAGTTAGTGAGCCAAATGGAGTTGTTCTCCCACAAGAACCACTCGGCTGATCCTTCTGCAATATGCCCTTCACCAACATGCAGTGTTTCCTTGATTGAATTAGCTCTCACACCAATATTTGCGTCTAGAGCCTTTGCATTGAGGGCTATCTGAAAACGGCTGTGGCGCTGAAGTTGCCTGTGAATGTGGAGTTGGTGGCATGTGAAACCCGCATGTGGAGCATTCGTTTGTGTGGGATGCTCTACCAGGTTCATTCCTAGATAATGCACTCAAAGGGCACTAAGCATAGAGTGTGAAAACTGAGTTTCCTTGAGAGCTGCTTGGAGGCCTGATGGTGTGTGAAATTAGTGAGCCAAATGGAGTTGTTCTCCCACAAGAACCACTCGGCTGATCCTTCTGCAATATGCCCTTCACCAACATGCAGTGTTTCCTTGATTGAATTAGCTCTCATACCAATATTTGCGTCTAGAGCCTTTGCATTGAGGGCTATCTGAAAACGGCTGTGGCGCTGAAGTTGCCTGTGAATGTGGAGTTGGTGGCATGTGAAACCCGCATGTGGACCATTCGTTTGTGTGGGATGCTCACCAAGCTTCATTTAAGTCCAAGCACTAAGCATAGAGTGTGAAAACTGAGTTTCCTTGAGAGCTGCTTGGAGGCCTGATGGTGTGTGAAGTTAGTGAGCCAAATGGAGTTGTTCTCCCACAAGAACCACTCGGCTGATCCTTCTGCAATATGCCCTTCACCAACATGCAGTGTTTCTTTGATTGAATTAGCTCTCACACCAATATTTGCGTCTAGAGCCTTTGCATTGAGGGCTATCTGAAAACGGCTGTGGCGCTGAAGTTGCCTGTGAATGTGGAGTTGGTGGCATGTGAAACCCGCATGTGGAGCATTCGTTTGTGTGGGATGCTCACCAAGCTTCATTTAAGTCCTAGGCACTAAGCATAGAGTGTGAAAACTGAGTTTCCTTGAGAGCTGCTTGGAAGCCTGATGGTGTGTGAAGTTAGTGAGCCAAATGGAGTTGTTCTCCCACAAGAACCACTCGGCTGATCCTTCTGCAATATGCCCTTCACCAACATGCAGTGTTTCCTTGATTGAATTAGCTCTCACACCAACATTTGCGTCTAGAGCCTTTGCATTGAGGGCTATCTGAAAACGGCTGTGGCGCTGAAGTTGCCTGTGAATGTGGAGTTGGTGGCATGTGAAACCCGCATGTGGACCATTCGTTTGTGTGGGATGCTCTACCAGCTTCATTCCTAGATTAAGCACTCAAAGGGCACTAAGCATAGAGTGTGAAAACTGAGTTTCCTTGAGAGCTGCTTGGAGGCCTGATGGAGTGTGAAATTAGTGAGCCAAATGGAGTTGTTCTCCCACAAGAACCACTCGGCTGATCCTTCTGCAATATGCCCTTCACCAACATGCAGTGTTTCCTTGATTGAATTAGCTCTCATACCAATATTTGCGTCTAGAGCCTTCGCATTGAGGGCTATCTGAAAACGGCTGTGGCGCTGAAGTTGCCTGTGAATGTGGAGTTGGTGGCATGTGAAACCCGCATGTGGAGCATTCGTTTGTGTGGGATGCTCACCAAGCTTCATTTAAGTCCTAGGCACTAAGCATAGAGTGTGAAAACTGAGTTTCCTTGAGAGCTGCTTGGAGGCCTGATGGTGTGTGAAGTTAGTGAGCCAAATGGAGTTGTTCTCCCACAAGAACCACTCGGCTGATCCTTCTGCAATATGCCCTTCACCAACATGCAGTGTTTCCTTGATTGAATTAGCTCTCACACCAATATTTGCGTCTAGAGCCTTTGCATTGAGGGCTATCTGAAAACGGCTGTGGCGCTGAAGTTGCCTGTGAATGTGGAGTTGGTGGAATATGAAACCCGCATGTGGAACATTCGTTTGTGTGGGATGCTCACCAAGCTTCATTTCAGTCCTAGGCACTCAAAGGGCACTAAGCATAGAGTGTGAAAACTGAGTTTCCTTGAGAGCTGCTTGGAAGCCTGATGGTGTGTGAAGTTAGTGAGCCAAATGGAGTTGTTCTCCCACAAGAACCACTCGGCTGATCCTTCTGCAATATGCCCTTCACCAACATGCAGTGTTTCCTTGATTGAATTAGCTCTCACACCAATATTTGCGTCTAGAGCCTTTGCATTGAGGGCTATCTGAAAACGGCTGTGGCGCTGAAGTTGCCTGTGAATGTGGAGTTGGTGGCATGTGAAACCCGCATGTGGAGCATTCGTTTGTGTGGGATGCTCTACCAGCTTCATTCCTAGATTAAGCACTCAAAGGGCACTAAGCATAGAGTGTGAAAACTGAGTTTCCTTGAGAGCTGCTTGGAGGCCTGATGGTGTGTGAAATTAGTGAGCCAAATGGAGTTGTTCTCCCACAAGAACCACTCGGCTGATCCTTCTGCAATATGCCCTTCACCAACATGCAGTGTTTCCTTGATTGAATTAGCTCTCACACCAATATTTGCGTCTAGAGCCTTTGCATTGAGGGCTATCTGAAAACGGCTGTGGCGCTGAAGTTGCCTGTGAATGTGGAGTTGGTGGCATGTGAAACCCGCATGTGGAGCATTCGTTTGTGTGGGATGCTCACCAAGCTTCATTTAAGTCCTAGGCACTAAGCATAGAGTGTGAAAACTGAGTTTCCTTGAGAGCTGCTTGGAGGCCTGATGGTGTGTGAAGTTAGTGAGCCAAATGGAGTTGTTCTCCCACAAGAACCACTCGGCTGATCCTTCTGCAATATGCCCTTCACCAACATGCAGTGTTTCCTTGATTGAATTAGCTCTCACACCAATATTTGCGTCTAGAGCCTTTGCATTGAGGGCTATCTGAAAACGGCTGTGGCACTGAAGTTGCCTGTGAATGTGGAGTTGGTGGCATGTGAAACCCGCATGTGGAGCATTCGTTTGTGTGGGATGCTCTACCAGCTTCATTCCTAGATTAAGCACTCAAAGGGCACTAAGCATAGAGTGTGAAAACTGAGTTTCCTTGAGAGCTGCTTGGAGGCCTGATGGTGTGTGAAATTAGTGAGCCAAATGGAGTTGTTCTCCCACAAGAACCACTCGGCTGATCCTTCTGCAATATGCCCTTCACCAACATGCAGTGTTTCCTTGATTGAATTAGCTCTCATACCAATATTTGCGTCTAGAGCCTTTGCATTGAGGGCTATCTGAAAACGGCTGTGGCGCTGAAGTTGCCTGTGAATGTGGAGTTGGTGGCATGTGAAACCCGCATGTGGAGCATTCGTTTGTGTGGGATGCTCACCAAGCTTCATTTAAGTCCTAGGCACTAAGCATAGAGTGTGAAAACTGAGTTTCCTTGAGAGCTGCTTGGAGGCCTGATGGTGTGTGAAGTTAGTGAGCCAAATGGAGTTGTTCTCCCACAAGAACCACTCGACTGATCCTTCTGCAATATGCCCTTCACCAACATGCAGTGTTTCCTTGATTGAATTAGCTCTCACACCAATATTTGCGTCTAGAGCCTTTGCATTGAGGGCTATCTGAAAACGGCTGTGGCGCTGAAGTTGCCTGTGAATGTGGAGTTGGTGGAATATGAAACCCGCATGTGGAACATTCGTTTGTGTGGGATGCTCACCAAGCTTCATTTAAGTCCTAGGCACTAAGCATAGAGTGTGAAAACTGAGTTTCCTTGAGAGCTGCTTGGAGGCCTGATGGTGTGTGAAGTTAGTGAGCCAAATGGAGTTGTTCTCCCACAAGAACCACTCGGCTCATCCTTCTGCAATATGCCCTTCACCAACATGCAGTGTTTCCTTGATTGAATTAGCTCTCACACCAATATTTGCGTCTAGAGCCTTTGCATTGAGGGCTATCTAAAAACGGCTGTGGCGCTGAAGTTGCCTGTGAATGTGGAGTTGGTGGAATATGAAACCCGCATGTGGAGCATTCGTTTGTGTGGGATGCTCACCAAGCTTCATTTCAGTCCTAGGCACTCAAAGGGCACTAAGCATAGAGTGTGAAAACTGAGTTTCCTTGAGAGCTGCTTGGAAGCCTGATGGTGTGTGAAGTTAGTGAGCCAAATGGAGTTGTTCTCCCACAAGAACCACTCGGCTGATCCTTCTGCAATATGCCCTTCACCAACATGCAGTGTTTCCATGATTGAATTAGCTCTCACACCAATATTTGCGTCTAGAGCCTTTGCATTGAGGGCTATCTGAAAACGGCTGTGGCGCTGAAGTTGCCTGTGAATGTGGAGTTGGTGGCATGTGAAACCCGCATGTGGAGCATTCGTTTGTGTGGGATGCTCACCAAGCTTCATTTCAGTCCTAGGCACTAAGCATAGAGTGTGAAAACTGAGTTTCCTTGAGAGCTGCTTGGAGGCCTGATGGTGTGTGAAATTAGTGAGCCAAATGGAGTTGTTCTCCCACAAGAACCACTCGGCTGATCCTTCTGTAATATGCCCTTCACCAACATGCAGTGTTTCCTTGATTGAATTAGCTCTCATACCAATATTTGCGTCTAGAGCCTTTGCATTGAGGGCTATCTGAAAACGGCTGTGGCGCTGAAGTTGCCTGTGAATGTGGAGTTGGTGGCATGTGAAACCCGCATGTGGAGCATTCGTTTGTGTGGGATGCTCACCAAGCTTCACTTAAGTCCTAGGCACTAAGCATAGAGTGTGAAAACTGAGTTTCCTTGAGAGCTGCTTGGAGGCCTGATGGTGTATTAAGTTAGTGAGCCAAATGGAGTTGTTCTCCCACAAGAACCACTCGGCTGATCCTTCTTCAATATGCCCTTCACCAACATGCAGTGTTTCCTTGATTGAATTAGCTCTCACACCAATATTTGCGTCTAGAGCCTTTGCATTGAGGGCTATCTGAAAACGGCTGTGGCGCTGAAGTTGCCTGTGAATGTGGAGTTGGTGGAATATGAAACCCGCATGTGGAGCATTCGTTTGTGTGGGATGCTCACCAAGCTTCATTTCAGTCCTAGGCACTCAAAGGGCACTAAGCATAGAGTGTGAAAACTGAGTTTCCTTGAGAGCTGCTTGGAAGCCTGATGGTGTGTGAAGTTAGTGAGCCAAATGGAGTTGTTCTCCCACAAGAACCACTCGGCTGATCCTTCTGCAATATGCCCTTCACCAACATGCAGTGTTTCCATGATTGAATTAGCTCTCACACCAATATTTGCGTCTAGAGCCTTTGCATTGAGGGCTATCTGAAAACGGCTGTGGCGCTGAAGTTGCCTGTGAATGTGGAGTTGGTGGCATGTGAAACCCGCATGTGGAGCATTCGTTTGTGTGGGATGCTCACCAATCTTCATTTCAGTCCTAGGCACTAAGCATAGAGTGTGAAAACTGAGTTTCCTTGAGAGCTGCTTGGAGGCCTGATGGTGTGTGAAATTAGTGAGCCAAATGGAGTTGTTCTCCCACAAGAACCACTCGGCTGATCCTTCTGTAATATGCCCTTCACCAACATGCAGTGTTTCCTTGATTGAATTAGCTCTCACACCAATATTTGCGTCTAGAGCCTTTGCATTGAGGGCTATCTGAAAACGGCTGTGGCGCTGAAGTTGCCTGTGAATGTGGAGTTGGTGGCATATGAAACCCGCATGTGGAGCATTCGTTTGTGTGGGATGCTCTACCAGCTTCATTCCTAGATTAAGCACTCAAAGGGCACTAAGCATAGAGTGTGAAAACTGAGTTTCCTTGAGAGCTGCTTGGAGGCCTGATGGAGTGTGAAATTAGTGAGCCAAATGGAGTTGTTCTCCCACAAGAACCACTCGGCTGATCCTTCTGCAATATGCCCTTCACCAACATGCAGTGTTTCCTTGATTGAATTAGCTCTCATACCAATATTTGCGTCTAGAGCCTTCGCATTGAGGGCTATCTGAAAACGGCTGTGGCGCTGAAGTTGCCTGTGAATGTGGAGTTGGTGGCATGTGAAACCCGCATGTGGAGCATTCGTTTGTGTGGGATGCTCACCAAGCTTCATTTAAGTCCTAGGCACTAAGCATAGAGTGTGAAAACTGAGTTTCCTTGAGAGCTGCTTGGAGGCCTGATGGTGTGTGAAGTTAGTGAGCCAAATGGAGTTGTTCTCCCACAAGAACCACTCGGCTGATCCTTCTGCAATATGCCCTTCACCAACATGCAGTGTTTCCTTGATTGAATTAGCTCTCACACCAATATTTGCGTCTAGAGCCTTTGCATTGAGGGCTATCTGAAAACGGCTGTGGCGCTGAAGTTGCCTGTGAATGTGGAGTTGGTGGCATGTGAAACCCGCATGTGGAACATTCGTTTGTGTGGGATGCTCACCAAGCTTCATTTCAGTCCTAGGCACTCAAAGGGCACTAAGCATAGAGTGTGAAAACTGAGTTTCCTTGAGAGCTGCTTGGAAGCCTGATGGTGTGTGAAGTTAGTGAGCCAAATGGAGTTGTTCTCCCACAAGAACCACTCGGCTGATCCTTCTGCAATATGCCCTTCACCAACATGCAGTGTTTCCTTGATTGAATTAGCTCTCACACCAATATTTGCGTCTAGAGCCTTTGCATTGAGGGCTATCTGAAAACGGCTGTGGCGCTGAAGTTGCCTGTGAATGTGGAGTTGGTGGCATGTGAAACCCGCATGTGGAGCATTCGTTTGTGTGGGATGCTCTACCAGCTTCATTCCTAGATTAAGCACTCAAAGGGCACTAAGCATAGAGTGTGAAAACTGAGTTTCCTTGAGAGCTGCTTGGAGGCCTGATGGTGTGTGAAATTAGTGAGCCAAATGGAGTTGTTCTCCCACAAGAACCACTCGGCTGATCCTTCTGCAATATGCCCTTCACCAACATGCAGTGTTTCCTTGATTGAATTAGCTCTCATACCAATATTTGCGTCTAGAGCCTTTGCATTGAGGGCTATCTGAAAACGGCTGTGGCGCTGAAGTTGCCTGTGAATGTGGAGTTGGTGGCATGTGAAACCCGCATGTGGAGCATTCGTTTGTGTGGGATGCTCACCAAGCTTCATTTAAGTCCTAGGCACTAAGCATAGAGTGTGAAAACTGAGTTTCCTTGAGAGCTGCTTGGAGGCCTGATGGTGTGTGAAGTTAGTGAGCCAAATGGAGTTGTTCTCCCACAAGAACCACTCGGCTGATCCTTCTGCAATATGCCCTTCACCAACATGCAGTGTTTCCTTGATTGAATTAGCTCTCACACCAATATTTGCGTCTAGAGCCTTTGCATTGAGGGCTATCTGAAAACGGCTGTGGCGCTGAAGTTGCCTGTGAATGTGGAGTTGGTGGCATGTGAAACCCGCATGTGGAGCATTCGTTTGTGTGGGATGCTCTACCAGCTTCATTCCTAGATTAAGCACTCAAAGGGCACTAAGCATAGAGTGTGAAAACTGAGTTTCCTTGAGAGCTGCTTGGAGGCCTGATGGTGTGTGAAATTAGTGAGCCAAATGGAGTTGTTCTCCCACAAGAACCACTCGGCTGATCCTTCTGCAATATGCCCTTCACCAACATGCAGTGTTTCCTTGATTGAATTAGCTCTCATACCAATATTTGCGTCTAGAGCCTTTGCATTGAGGGCTATCTGAAAACGGCTGTGGCGCTGAAGTTGCCTGTGAATGTGGAGTTGGTGGCATGTGAAACCCGCATGTGGAGCATTCGTTTGTGTGGGATGCTCACCAAGCTTCATTTAAGTCCTAGGCACTAAGCATAGAGTGTGAAAACTGAGTTTCCTTGAGAGCTGCTTGGAGGCCTGATGGTGTGTGAAGTTAGTGAGCCAAATGGAGTTGTTCTCCCACAAGAACCACTCGGCTGATCCTTCTGCAATATGCCCTTCACCAACATGCAGTGTTTCCTTGATTGAATTAGCTCTCACACCAATATTTGCGTCTAGAGCCTTTGCATTGAGGGCTATCTGAAAACGGCTGTGGCGCTGAAGTTGCCTGTGAATGTGGAGTTGGTGGAATATGAAACCCGCATGTGGAGCATTCGTTTGTGTGGGATGCTCACCAAGCTTCATTTCAGTCCTAGGCACTCAAAGGGCACTAAGCATAGAGTGTGAAAACTGAGTTTCCTTGAGAGCTGCTTGGAAGCCTGATGGTGTGTGAAGTTAGTGAGCCAAATGGAGTTGTTCTCCCACAAGAACCACTCGGCTGATCCTTCTGCAATATGCCCTTCACCAACATGCAGTGTTTCCATGATTGAATTAGCTCTCACACCAATATTTGCGTCTAGAGCCTTTGCATTGAGGGCTATCTGAAAACGGCTGTGGCGCTGAAGTTGCCTGTGAATGTGGAGTTGGTGGCATGTGAAACCCGCATGTGGAGCATTCGTTTGTGTGGGATGCTCACCAAGCTTCATTTAAGTCCTAGGCACTAAGCATAGAGTGTGAAAACTGAGTTTCCTTGAGAGCTGCTTGGAGGCCTGATGGTGTGTGAAGTTAGTGAGCCAAATGGAGTTGTTCTCCCACAAGAACCACTCGGCTGATCCTTCTGCAATATGCCCTTCACCAACATGCAGTGTTTCCTTGATTGAATTAGCTCTCACACCAATATTTGCGTCTAGAGCCTTTGCATTGAGGGCTATCTGAAAACGGCTGTGGCGCTGAAGTTGCCTGTGAATGTGGAGTTGGTGGCATGTGAAACCCGCATGTGGACCATTCGTTTGTGTGGGATGCTCTACCAGCTTCATTCCTAGATTAAGCACTCAAAGGGCACTAAGCATAGAGTGTGAAAACTGAGTTTCCTTGAGAGCTGCTTGGAGGCCTGATGGTGTGTGAAATTAGTGAGCCAAATGGAGTTGTTCTCCCACAAGAACCACTCGGCTGATCCTTCTGCAATATGCCCTTCACCAACATGCAGTGTTTCCTTGATTGAATTAGCTCTCATACCAATATTTGCGTCTAGAGCCTTTGCATTGAGGGCTATCTGAAAACGGCTGTGGCGCTGAAGTTGCCTGTGAATGTGGAGTTGGTGGCATGTGAAACCCGCATGTGGAGCATTCGTTTGTGTGGGATGCTCACCAAGCTTCATTTAAGTCCTAGGCACTAAGCATAGAGTGTGAAAACTGAGTTTCCTTGAGAGCTGCTTGGAGGCCTGATGGTGTGTGAAGTTAGTGAGCCAAATGGAGTTGTTCTCCCACAAGAACCACTCGGCTGATCCTTCTGCAATATGCCCTTCACCAACATGCAGTGTTTCCTTGATTGAATTAGCTCTCACACCAATATTTGCGTCTAGAGCCTTTGCATTGAGGGCTATCTGAAAACGGCTGTGGCGCTGAAGTTGCCTGTGAATGTGGAGTTGGTGGAATATGAAACCCGCATGTGGAGCATTCGTTTGTGTGGGATGCTCACCAAGCTTCATTTCAGTCCTAGGCACTCAAAGGGCACTAAGCATAGAGTGTGAAAACTGAGTTTCCTTGAGAGCTGCTTGGAAGCCTGATGGTGTGTGAAGTTAGTGAGCCAAATGGAGTTGTTCTCCCACAAGAACCACTCGGCTGATCCTTCTGCAATATGCCCTTCACCAACATGCAGTGTTTCCATGATTGAATTAGCTCTCACACCAATATTTGCGTCTAGAGCCTTTGCATTGAGGGCTATCTGAAAACGGCTGTGGCGCTGAAGTTGCCTGTGAATGTGGAGTTGGTGGCATGTGAAACCCGCATGTGGAGCATTCGTTTGTGTGGGATGCTCACCAAGCTTCATTTCAGTCCTAGGCACTAAGCATAGAGTGTGAAAACTGAGTTTCCTTGAGAGCTGCTTGGAGGCCTGATGGTGTGTGAAATTAGTGAGCCAAATGGAGTTGTTCTCCCACAAGAACCACTCGGCTGATCCTTCTGTAATATGCCCTTCACCAACATGCAGTGTTTCCTTGATTGAATTAGCTCTCATACCAATATTTGCGTCTAGAGCCTTTGCATTGAGGGCTATCTGAAAACGGCTGTGGCGCTGAAGTAGCCTGTGAATGTGGAGTTGGTGGCATGTGAAACCCGCATGTGGAGCATTCGTTTGTGTGGGATGCTCACCAAGCTTCACTTAAGTCCTAGGCACTAAGCATAGAGTGTGAAAACTGAGTTTCCTTGAGAGCTGCTTGGAGGCCTGATGGTGTATTAAGTTAGTGAGCCAAATGGAGTTGTTCTCCCACAAGAACCACTCGGCTGATCCTTCTTCAATATGCCCTTCACCAACATGCAGTGTTTCCTTGATTGAATTAGCTCTCACACCAATATTTGCGTCTAGAGCCTTTGCATTGAGGGCTATCTGAAAACGGCTGTGGCGCTGAAGTTGCCTGTGAATGTGGAGTTGGTGGAATATGAAACCCGCATGTGGAGCATTCGTTTGTGTGGGATGCTCACCAAGCTTCATTTCAGTCCTAGGCACTCAAAGGGCACTAAGCATAGAGTGTGAAAACTGAGTTTCCTTGAGAGCTGCTTGGAAGCCTGATGGTGTGTGAAGTTAGTGAGCCAAATGGAGTTGTTCTCCCACAAGAACCACTCGGCTGATCCTTCTGCAATATGCCCTTCACCAACATGCAGTGTTTCCATGATTGAATTAGCTCTCACACCAATATTTGCGTCTAGAGCCTTTGCATTGAGGGCTATCTGAAAACGGCTGTGGCGCTGAAGTTGCCTGTGAATGTGGAGTTGGTGGCATGTGAAACCCGCATGTGGAGCATTCGTTTGTGTGGGATGCTCACCAATCTTCATTTCAGTCCTAGGCACTAAGCATAGAGTGTGAAAACTGAGTTTCCTTGAGAGCTGCTTGGAGGCCTGATGGTGTGTGAAATTAGTGAGCCAAATGGAGTTGTTCTCCCACAAGAACCACTCGGCTGATCCTTCTGCAATATGCCCTTCACCAACATGCAGTGTTTCCTTGATTGAATTAGCTCTCACACCAATATTTGCGTCTAGAGCCTTTGCATTGAGGGCTCTCTGAAAACGGCTGTGGCGCTGAAGTTGCCTGTGAATGTGGAGTTGGTGGCATGTGAAACCCGCATGTGGAGCATTCGTTTGTGTGGGATGCTCTACCAGCTTCATTCCTAGATAATGCACTCAAAGGGCACTAAGCATAGAGTGTGAAAACTGAGTTTCCTTGAGAGCTGCTTGGAAGCCTGATGGTGTGTGAAGTTAGTGAGCCAAATGGAGTTGTTCTCCCACAAGAACCACTCGGCTGATCCTTCTGCAATATGCCCTTCACCAACATGCAGTGTTTCCTTGATTGAATTAGCTCTCATACCAATATTTGCGTCTAGAGCCTTTGCATTGAGGGCTATCTGAAAACGGCTGTGGCGCTGAAGTTGCCTGTGAATGTGGAGTTGGTGGCATGTGAAACCCGCATGTGGAGCATTCGTTTGTGTGGGATGCTCACCAAGCTTCATTTAAGTCCTAGGCACTAAGCATAGAGTGTGAAAACTGAGTTTCCTTGAGAGCTGCTTGGAGGCCTGATGGTGTGTGAAGTTAGTGAGCCAAATGGAGTTGTTCTCCCACAAGAACCACTCGGCTGATCCTTCTGCAATATGCCCTTCACCAACATGCAGTGTTTCCTTGATTGAATTAGCTCTCACACCAATATTTGCGTCTAGAGCCTTTGCATTGAGGGCTATCTGAAAACGGCTGTGGCGCTGAAGTTGCCTGTGAATGTGGAGTTGGTGGAATATGAAACCCGCATGTGGAGCATTCGTTTGTGTGGGATGCTCACCAAGCTTCATTTCAATCCTAGGCACTCAAAGGGCACTAAGCATAGAGTGTGAAAACTGAGTTTCCTTGAGAGCTGCTTGGAAGCCTGATGGTGTGTGAAGTTAGTGAGCCAAATGGAGTTGTTCTCCCACAAGAACCACTCGGCTGATCCTTCTGCAATATGCCCTTCACCAACATGCAGTGTTTCCTTGATTGAATTATCTCTCACACCAATATTTGCGTCTAGAGCCTTTGCATTGAGGGGTATCTGAAAACGGCTGTGGCGCTGAAGTTGCCTGTGAATGTGGAGTTGGTGGCATGTGAAACCCGCATGTGGACCATTCGTTTGTGTGGGATGCTCTACCAGCTTCATTCCTAGATTAAGCACTCAAAGGGCACTAAGCATAGAGTGTGAAAACTGAGTTTCCTTGAGAGCTGCTTGGAGGCCTGATGGTGTGTGAAATTAGTGAGCCAAATGGAGTTGTTCTCCCACAAGAACCACTCGGCTGATCCTTCTGCAATATGCCCTTCACCAACATGCAGTGTTTCCTTGATTGAATTAGCTCTCATACCAATATTTGCGTCTAGAGCCTTTGCATTGAGGGCTCTCTGAAAACGGCTGTGGCGCTGAAGTTGCCTGTGAATGTGGAGTTGGTGGCATGTGAAACCCGCATGTGGACCATTCGTTTGTGTGGGATGCTCACCAAGCTTCATTTAAGTCCTAGGCACTAAGCATAGAGTGTGAAAACTGAGTTTCCTTGAGAGCTGCTTGGAAGCCTGATGGTGTGTGAAGTTAGTGAGCCAAATGGAGTTGTTCTCCCACAAGAACCACTCGGCTGATCCTTCTTCAATATGCCCTTCACCAACATGCAGTGTTTCCTTGATTGAATTAGCTCTCACACCAATATTTGCGTCTAGAGCCTTTGCATTGAGGGCTATCTGAAAACGGCTGTGGCGCTGAAGTTGCCTGTGAATGTGGAGTTGGTGGCATGTGAAACCCGCATGTGGAGCATTCGTTTGTGTGGGATCCTCTACCAGGTTCATTCCTAGATTAAGCACTCAAAGGGCACTAAGCATAGAGTGTAAAAACTGAGTTTCCTTGAGAGCTGCTTGGAAGCCTGATGGTGTGTGAAGTTAGTGAGCCAAATGGAGTTGTTCTCCCACAAGAACCACTCAGCTGATCCTTCTTCAATATACCCTTCACCAACATGCAGTGTTTCCTTGATTGAATTAGCTCTCATACCAATATTTGCGTCTAGAGCCTTTGCATTGAGGGCTATCTGAAAACGGCTGTGGCGCTGAAGTTGCCTGTGAATGTGGAGTTGGTGGCATGTGAAACCCGCATGTGGAGCATTCGTTTGTGTGGGATGCTCTACCAGGTTCATTCCTAGATAATGCACTCAAAGGGCACTAAGCATAGAGTGTGAAAACTGAGTTTCCTTGAGAGCTGCTTGGAAGCCTGATGGTGTGTGAAATTAGTGAGCCAAATGGAGTTGTTCTCCCACAAGAACCACTCGCCTGATCCTTCTGCAATATATCCTTCACCAACATGCAGTGTTTCCTTGATTGAATTAGCTCTCACACCAATATTTGCGTCTAGAGCCTTTGCATTGAGGGCTATCTGAAAACGGCTGTGGCGCTGAAGTTGCCTGTGAATGTGGAGTTGGTGGCATGTGAAACCCGCATGTGGAGCATTCGTTTGTGTGGGATGCTCTACCAGGTTCATTCCTAGATTAAGCACTCAAAGGGCACTAAGCATAGAGTGTGAAAACTGAGTTTCCTTGAGAGCTGCTTGAAGGCCTGATGGTGTGTGAAGTTAGTGAGCCAAATGGAGTTGTTCTCCCACAAGAACCACTCGGCTGATCCTTCTTCAATATGCCCTTCACCAACATGCAGTGTTTCCTTGATTGAATTAGCTCTCACACCAATATTTGCGTCTAGAGCCTTTGCATTGAGGGCTATCTGAAAACGGCTGTGGCGCTGAAGTTGCCTTGAATGTGGAGTTGGTGGCATGTGAAACCCGCATGTGGAGCATTCGTTTGTGTGGGATGCTCTACCAGGTTCATTCCTAGATAATGCACTCAAAGGGCACTAAGCATAGAGTGTGAAAACTGAGTTTCCTTGAGAGCTGCTTGGAAGCCTGATGGTGTGTGAAGTTAGTGAGCCAAATGGAGTTGTTCTCCCACAAGAACCACTCGGCTGATCCTTCTTCAATATGCCCTTCACCAACATGCATTGTTTTCTTGATTGAATTTGCTCTCACACCAATATTTGCGTCTAGAGCCTTTGCATTGAGGGCTATCTGAAAACGGCTGTGGCGCTGAAGTTGCCTGTGAATGTGGAGTTGGTGGCATGTGAAACCCGCATGTGGAGCATTCGTTTGTGTGGGATGCTCTACCAGGTTCATTCCTAGATAATGCACTCAAAGGGCACTAAGCATAGAGTGTGAAAACTGAGTTTCCTTGAGAGCTGCTTGGAAGCCTGATGGTGTGTGAAGTTAGTGAACCAAATGGAGTTGTTCTCCCACAAGAACCACTCGGCTGATCCTTCTGCAATATGCCCTTCACCAACATGCAGTGTTTCCTTGATTGAATTAGCTCTCACACCAATATTTGCGTCTAGAGCCTTTGCATTGAGGGCTATCTGAAAACGGCTGTGGCGCTGAAGTTGCCTGTGAATGTGGAGTTTGTGGCATATGAAACCCGCATGTGGAGCATTCGTTTGTGTGGGATGCTCACCAAGCTTCATTTAAGTCCTAGGCACTCAAAGGGCACTAAGCATAGAGTGTGAAAACTGAGTTTCCTTGAGAGCTGCTTGGAAGCCTGATGGTGTGTGAAGTTAGTGAGCGAAATGGAGTTGTTCTCCCACAAGAACCACTCGGCTGATCCTTCTGCAATATGCCCTTCACCAACATTCAGTGTTTCCTTGATTGAATTAGCTCTCACACCAACATTTGCGTCTAGAGCCTTTGCATTGAGGGCTATCTGAAAACGGCTGTGGCGCTGAAGTTGCCTGTGAATGTGGAGTTGGGGGCATATGAAACCCGCATGTGGAGCATTCGTTTGTGTGGGATGCTCTACCAGGTTCATTCCTAGATAATGCACTCAAAGGGCACTAAGCATAGAGTGTGAAAACTGAGTTTCCTTGAGAGCTGCTTGGAAGCCTGATGGTGTGTGAAGTTAGTTAACCAAATGGAGTTGTTCTCCCACAAGAACTACTCGGCTGATCCTTCTGCAATATGCCCTTCACCAACATGCAGTGTTTCCTTGATTGAATTAGCTCTCACACCAATATTTGCGTCTAGAGCCTTTGCATTGAGGGCTATCTGAAAACGGCTGTGGCGCTGAAGTTGCCTGTGAATGTGGAGTTGGTGGCATGTGAAACCCGCATGTGGAGCATTCGTTTGTGTGGGATGCTCTACCAGGTTCATTCCTAGATTAAGCACTCAAAGGGCACTAAGCATAGAGTGTGAAAACTGAGTTTCCTTGAGAGCTGCTTGGAAGCCTGATGGTGTGTGAAATTAGTGAACGAAATGGAGTTGTTCTCCCACAAGAACCACTCGGCTGATCCTTCTTCAATATGCCCTTCACCAACATGCAGTGTTTCCTTGATTGAATTAGCTCTCACACCAATATTTGCGTCTAGAGCCTTTGCATTGAGGGCTATCTGAAAACGGCTGTGGCGCTGAAGTTGCCTGTGAATGTGGAGTTGGTGGCATGTGAAACCCGCATGTGGAGCATTCGTTTGTGTGGGATGCTCTACCAGGTTCATTCCTAGATAATGCACTCAAAGGGCACTAAGCATAGAGTGCGAAAACTGAGTTTCCTTGAGAGCTGCTTGGAAGCCTGATGGTGTGTGAAGTTAGTGAGCCAAATGGAGTTGTTCTCCCACAAGAACCACTCGGCTGATCCTTCTGCAATATGCCCTTCACCAACATGCAGTGTTTCCTTGATTGAATTAGCTCTCACACCAATATTTGCGTCTAGAGCCTTTGCATTGAGGGCTATCTGAAAAGGGCTGTGGCGCTGAAGTTGCCTGTGAATGTGGAGTTGGTGGCATATGAAACCCGCATGTGGAGCATTCGTTTGTGTGGGATGCTCACCAAGCTTCATTTAAGTCCTAGGCACTCAAAGGGCACTAAGCATAGAGTGTGAAAACTGAGTTTCCTTGAGAGCTGCTTGGAAGCCTGATGGTGTGTGAAGTTAGTGAACCAAATGGAGTTGTTCTCCCACAAGAACTACTCGGCTGATCCTTCTTCAATATGCCCTTCACCAACATGCAGTGCTTCCTTGATTGAATTAGCTCTCACACCAATATTTGCGTCTAGAGCCTTTGCATTGAGGGCTATCTGAAAACGGCTGTCCCGCTGAAGTTGCCTGTGAATGTGGAGTTGGTGGCATGTGAAACCCGCATGTGGAGCATTCGTTTGTGTGGGATGCTCTACCAGCTTCATTCCGAGATAATGCACTCAAAGGGCACTAAGCATAGAGTGTGAAAACTGAGTTTCCTTGAGAGCTGCTTGGAAGCCTGATCGTGTGTGAAGTTAGTGAGCCAAATGGAGTTGTTCTCCCACAAGAACCACTCGGCTGATCCTTCTGCAATATGCCCTTCACCAACATGCAGTGTTTCCTTGATTGAATTAGCTCTCACACCAATATTTGCGTCTAGAGCCTTTGCATTGAGGGCTATCTGAAAACGGCTGTGGCGCTGAAGTTGCCTGTGAATGTGGAGTTGGTGGCATATGAAACCCGCATGTGGAGCATTCGTTTGTGTGGGATGCTCTACCAGGTTCATTCCTAGATAATGCACTCAAAGGGCACTAAGCATAGAGTGTGAAAACTGAGTTTCCTTGAGAGCTGCTTGGAAGCCTGATGGTGTGTGAAGTTAGTGAGCCAAATGGAGTTGTTCTCCCACAAGAACCACTCGGCTGATCCTTCTGCAATATGCCCTTCACCAACATGCAGTGTTTCCTTGATTGAATTAGCTCTCACACCAATATTTGCGTCTAGAGCCTTTGCATTGAGGGCTATCTGAAAACGGCTGTGGCGCAGAATTTCCCTTGAATGTGGAGTTGGTGGCATGTGAAACCCGCATGTGGAGCATTCGTTTGTGTGGGATGCTCTACCAGGTTCATTCCTAGATAATGCACTCAAAGGGCACTAAGCATAGAGTGTGAAAACTGAGTTTCCTTGAGAGCTGCTTGGAAGCCTGATGGTGTGTGAAGTTAGTTAACCAAATGGAGTTGTTCTCCCACAAGAACTACTCGGCTGATCCTTCTTCAATATGCCCTTCACCAACATGCAGTGCTTCCTTGATTGAATTAGCTCTCACACCAATATTTGCGTCTAGAGCCTTTGCATTGAGGGCTATCTGAAAACGGCTGTCCCGCTGAAGTTGCCTGTGAATGTGGAGTTGGTGGCATGTGAAACCCGCATGTGGAGCATTCGTTTGTGTGGGATGCTCTACCAGCTTCATTCCTAGATAATGCACTCAAAGGGCACTAAGCATAGAGTGTGAAAACTGAGTTTCCTTGAGAGCTGCTTGGAAGCCTGATGGTGTGTGAAGTTAGTGAGCCAAATGGAGTTGTTCTCCCACAAGAACCACTCGGCTGATCCTTCTTCAATATGCCCTTCACCAACATGCAGTGTTTCCTTGATTGAATTAGCTCTCACACCAATATTTGCGTCTAGAGCCTTTGCATTGAGGGCTATCTGAAAACGGCTGTGGCGCAAATTTCCCTTGAATGTGGAGTTGGTGGCATGTGAAACCCGCATGTGGAGCATTCGTTTGTGTGGGATGCTCTACCAGCTTCATTCCTAGATAATGCACTCAAAGGGCACTAAGCATAGATTGTGAAAACTGAGTTTCCTTGAGAGCTGCTTGGAAGCCTGATGGTGTGTGAAGTTAGTGAGCCAAATGGAGTTGTTCTCCCACAAGAACCACTCGGCTGATCCTTCTGCAATATGCCCTTCACCAACATGCAGTGTTTCCTTGATTGAATTAGCTCTCACACCAATATTTGCGTCTAGAGCCTTTGCATTGAGGGCTATCTGAAAACGGCTGTGGCGCTGAAGTTGCCTGTGAATGTGGAGTTGGTGGCATGTGAAACCCGCATGTGGAGCATTCGTTTGTGTGGGATGCTCTACCAGCTTCATTCCTAGATAATGCACTCAAAGGGCACTAAGCATAGAGTGTGAAAACTGAGTTTCCTTGAGAGCTGCTTGGAAGCCTGATGGTGTGTGAAGTTAGTGAACCAAATGGAGTTGTTCTCCCACAAGAACCACTCTGCTGATCCTTCTGTAATATATCCTTCACCAACATGCAGTGTTTCCTTGATTGAATTAGCTCTCACACCAATATTTGCGTCTAGAGCCTTTGCATTGAGGGCTATCTGAAAATGGCTGTGGCGCTGAAGTTGCCTGTGAATGTGGAGTTGGTGGCATATGAAACCCGCATGTGGAGCATTCGTTTGTGTGGGATGCTCACCAGCTTCATTCCGAGATAATGCACTCAAAGGGCACTAAGCATAGAGTGTGAAAAGTGAGTTTCCTTGAGAGCTGCTTGGAAGCCTGATGGTGTGTGAAGTTAGTGAGCCAAATGGAGTTGTTCTCCCACAAGAACCACTCGGCTCATCCTTCTGCAATATGCCCTTCACCAACATGCAGTGTTTCCTTGATTGAATTAGCTCTCACACCAATATTTGCGTCTAGAGCCTTTGCATTGAGGGCTATCTGAAAACGGCTGTGGCGCTGAAGTTGCCTGTGAATGTGGAGTTGGTGGCATGTGAAACCCGTATGTGGAGCATTCGTTTGTGTGGGATGCTCACCAAGGTTCATTTAAGTCCTAGGCACTCAAAGGGCACTAAGCATAGAGTGTGAAAAGTGAGTTTCCTTGAGAGCTGCTTGGAAGCCTGATGGTGTGTGAAGTTAGTGAGCCAAATGGAGTTGTTCTCCCACAAGAACCACTCGGCTGATCCTTCTGCAATATGCCCTTCACCAACATGCAGTGTTTCCTTGATAGAATTAGCTCTCACACCAATATTTGCGTCTAGAGCCTTTGCATTGAGGGCTATCTGAAAACGGCTGTGGCGCTGAAGTTGCCTGTGAATGTGGAGTTGGTGGCATGTGAAACCCGCATGTGGAGCATTCGTTTGTGTGGGATGCTCTACCAGCTTCATTCCTAGATAATGCACTCAAAGGGCACTAAGCATAGAGTGTGAAAACTGAGTTTCCTTGAGAGCTGCTTGGAAGCCTGATGGTGTGTGAAGTTAGTGAGAAAAATGGAGTTGTTCTCCCACAAGAACCACTCGGCTCATCCTTCTGCAATATGCCCTTCACCAACATGCAGTGTTTCCTTGATTGAATTAGCTCTCACACCAATATTTGCGTCTAGAGCCTTTGCATTGAGGGCTATCTGAAAACGGCTGTGGCGCAAATTTCCCTTGAATGTGGAGTTGGTGGCATGTGAAACCCGCATGTGGAGCATTCGTTTGTGTGGGATGCTCTACCAGCTTCATTCCAAGATAATGCACTCAAAGGGCACTAAGCATAGAGTGTGAAAACTGAGTTTCCTTGAGAGCTGCTTGGAAGCCTGATGGTGTGTGAAGTTAGTGAGCCAAATGGAGTTGTTCTCCCACAAGAACCACTCGGCTGATCCTTCTGCAATATGCCCTTCACCAACATGCAGTGTTTCCTTGATTGAATTAGCTCTCACACCAATATTTGCGTCTAGAGCCTTTGCATTGAGGGCTATCTGAAAACGGCTGTGGCGCTGAAGTTGCCTGTGAATGTGGAGTTGGTGGCATGTGAAACCCGCATGTGGAGCATTCGTTTGTGTGGGATGCTCTACCAGCTTCATTCCGAGATAATGCACTCAAAGGGCACTAAGCATAGAGTGTGAAAACTGAGTTTCCTTGAGAGCTGCTTGGAAGCCTGATGGTGTGTGAAGTTAGTGAACCAAATGGAGTTGTTCTCCCACAAGAACCACTCGGCTGATCCTTCTGTAATATATCCTTCACCAACATGCAGTGTTTCCTTGATTGAATTAGCTCTCACACAAATATTTGCGTCTAGAGCCTTTGCATTGAGGGCTATCTGAAAATGGCTGTGGCGCTGAAGTTGCCTGTGAATGTGGAGTTGGTGGCATATGAAACCCGCATGTGGAGTATTCGTTTGTGTGGGATGCTCACCAAGCTTCATTTAAGTCCTAGGCACTCAAAGGGCACTAAGCATAGAGTGTGAAAACTGAGTTTCCTTGAGAGCTGCTTGGAAGCCTGATGGTGTGTGAAGTTAGTGAGCCAAATGGAGTTGTTCTCCCACAAGAACCACTCGGCTCATCCTTCTGCAATATGCCCTTCACCAACATGCAGTGTTTCCTTGATTGAATTAGCTCTCACACCAATATTTGCGTCTAGAGCCTTTGCATTGAGGGCTATCTGAAAACGGCTGTGGCGCTGAAGTTGCCTGTGAATGTGGAGTTGGTGGCATGTGAAACCCGTATGTGGAGCATTCGTTTGTGTGGGATGCTCACCAAGGTTCATTTAAGTCCTAGGCACTCAAAGGGCACTAAGCATAGAGTGTGAAAAGTGAGTTTCCTTGAGAGCTGCTTGGAAGCCTGATGGTGTGTGAAGTTAGTGAGCCAAATGGAGTTGTTCTCCCACAAGAACCACTCGGCTGATCCTTCTGTAATATGCCCTTCACCAACATGCAGTGTTTCCTTGATTGAATTAGCTCTCACACCAATATTTGCGTCTAGAGCCTTTGCATTGAGGGCTATCTGAAAACGGCTGTGGCGCTGAAGTTGCCTGTGAATGTGGAGTTGGTGGCATGTGAAACCCGCATGTGGAGCATTCGTTTGTGTGGGATGCTCTACAGCTTCATTCCTAGATAATGCACTCAAAGGGCACTAAGCATAGATTGTGAAAACTGAGTTTCCTTGAGAGCTGCTTGGAAGCCTGATGGTGTGTGAAGTTAGTGAGCAAATGGAGTTGTTCTCCCACAAGAACCACTCGGCTGATCTTCTGCAATATGCCCTTCACCAACATGCAGTGTTTCCTTGATTGAATTAGCTCTCACACCAATATTTGCGTCTAGAGCCTTTGCATTGAGGGCTATCTGAAAACGGCTGTGGCGCTGAAGTTGCCTGTGAATGGGAGTTGGTGGCATATGAAACCCGCATGTGGAGCATTCGTTTGTGTGGGATGCTCTACCAGGTTCATTCCTAGATAATGCACTCAAAGGGCACTAAGCATAGAGTGTGAAAACTGAGTTTCCTTGAGAGCTGCTTGGAAGCCTGATGGTGTGTGAAGTTAGTGAACCAAATGGAGTTGTTCTCCCACAAGAACCACTCGGCTCATCCTTCTGCAATATGCCCTTCACCAACATGCAGTGTTTCCTTGATTGAATTAGCTCTCACACCAATATTTGCGTCTAGAGCCTTTGCATTGAGGGCTATCTGAAAACGGCTGTGGCGCTGAAGTTGCCTGTGAATGTGGAGTTGGTGGCATGTGAAACCCGTATGTGGAGCATTCTTTTGTGTGGGATGCTCACCAAGGTTCATTTAAGTCCTAGGCACTCAAAGGGCACTAAGCATAGAGTGTGAAAACTGAGTTTCCTTGAGAGCTGCTTGGAAGCCTGATGGTGTGTGAAGTTAGTGAGCCAAATGGAGTTGTTCTCCCACAAGAACCACTCGTCTGATCCTTCTGTAATATGCCCTTCACCAACATGCAGTGTTTCCTTGATAGAATTAGCTCTCACACCAATATTTGCGTCTAGAGCCTTTGCATTGAGGGCTATCTG
Organism: Ochotona princeps; assembly: GCF_030435755.1. Lineage (NCBI taxonomy): Eukaryota > Metazoa > Chordata > Mammalia > Lagomorpha > Ochotonidae > Ochotona > Ochotona princeps. The sequence continues at coordinate 28,323 of NW_026696064.1, read as the reverse complement.
AAAACGGCTGGGGTGCTGAAGTTGCCTGTGAATGTGGAGTTGGTGGCATGTGAAACCCGCATGTGGAGCATTCGTTTGTGTGGGATGCTCTACCAGCTTCATTCCTAGATAATGCACTCAAAGGGCACTAAGCATAGAGTGTGAAAACTGAGTTTCCTTGAGAGCTGCTTGGAAGCCTGATGGTGTGTGAAGTTAGTGAGCCAAATGGAGTTGTTCTCCCACAAGAACCACTCGGCTGATCCTTCTGCAATATGCCCTTCACCAACATGCAGTGTTTCCTTGATTGAATTAGCTCTCACACCAATATTTGCGTCTAGAGCCTTTGCATTGAGGGCTATCTGAAAACGGCTGTGGCGCTGAAGTTGCCTGTGAATGTGGAGTTGGTGGCATGTGAAACCCGCATGTGGAGCATTCGTTTGTGTGGGATGCTCTACCAGGTTCATTCCTAGATTAAGCACTCAAAGGGCACTAAGCATAGAGTGTGAAAACTGAGTTTCCTTGAGAGCTGCTTGGAAGCCTGATGGTGTGTGAAGTTAGTGAGCCAAATGGAGTTGTTCTCCCACAAGAACCACTCAGCTGATCCTTCTGCAATATGCCCTTCACCAACATGCAGTGTTTCCTTGATTGAATTAGCTCTCACACCAATATTTGCGTCTAGAGCCTTTGCATTGAGGGCTATCTGAAAACGGCTGTGGCGCTGAAGTTGCCTTGAATGTGGAGTTGGTGGCATGTGAAACCCGCATGTGGAGCATTCGTTTGTGTGGGATGCTCTACCAGCTTCATTCCTAGATAATGCACTCAAAGGGCACTAAGCATAGAGTGTGAAAACTGAGTTTCCTTGAGAGCTGCTTGGAAGCCTGATGGTGTGTGAAGTGAGCCAAATGGAGTTGTTCTCCCACAAGAACCACTCGGCTGATCCTTCTTCAATATGCCCTTCACCAACATGCAGTGTTTCCTTGATTGAATTAGCTCTCACACCAATATTTGCGTCTAGAGCCTTTGCATTGAGGGCTATCTGAAAACGGCTGTGGCGCTGAAGTTGCCTGTGAATGTGGAGTTGGTGGCATGTGAAACCCGCATGTGGAGCATTCGTTTGTGTGGGATGCTCACCAAGCTTCATTTAAGTCCTAGTCACTCAAAGGGCACTAAGCATAGAGTGTGAAAACTGAGTTACCTTGAGAGCTGCTTGGAAGCCTGATGGTGTGTGAAGTTAGTGAGCCAAATGGAGTTGTTCTCCCACAAGAACCACTCGGCTGATCCTTCTGTAATATGCCCTTCACCAACATGCAGTGTTTCCTTGATAGAATTAGCTCTCACACCAATATTTGCGTCTAGAGCCTTTGCATTGAGGGCTATCTGAAAACGGCTGTGGCGCTGAAGTTGCCTGTGAATGTGGAGTTGGTGGCATGTGAAACCCGCATGTGGAGCATTCGTTTGTGTGGGATGCTCTACCAGCTTCATTCCTAGATAATGCACTCAAAGGGCACTAAGCATAGAGTGTGAAAACTGAGTTTCCTTGAGAGCTGCTTGGAAGCCTGATGGTGTGTGAAGTTAGTGAGCCAAATGGAGTTGTTCTCCCACAAGAACCACTCGGCTGATCCTTCTGCAATATGCCCTTCACCAACATGCAGTGTTTCCTTGATTGAATTAGCTCTCACACCAATATTTGCGTCTAGAGCCTTTGCATTGAGGGCTATCTGAAAACGGCTGTGGCGCTGAAGTTGCCTGTGAATGTGGAGTTGGTGGCATGTGAAACCCGCATGTGGAGCATTCGTTTGTGTGGGATGCTCTACCAGGTTCATTCCTAGATTAAGCACTCAAAGGGCACTAAGCATAGAGTGTGAAAACTGAGTTTCCTTGAGAGCTGCTTGGAAGCCTGATGGTGTGTGAAGTTAGTGAGCCAAATGGAGTTGTTCTCCCACAAGAACCACTCAGTTGATCCTTCTGCAATATGCCCTTCACCAACATGCAGTGTTTCCTTGATTGAATTAGCTCTCACACCAATATTTGCGTCTAGAGCCTTTGCATTGAGGGCTATCTGAAAACGGCTGTGGCGCTGAAGTTGCCTTGAATGTGGAGTTGGTGGCATGTGAAACCCGCATGTGGAGCATTCGTTTGTGTGGGATGCTCTACCAGCTTCATTCCTAGATAATGCACTCAAAGGGCACTAAGCATAGAGTGTGAAAACTGAGTTTCCTTGAGAGCTGCTTGGAAGCCTGATGGTGTGTGAAGTTAGTGAGCCAAATGGAGTTGTTCTCCCACAAGAACCACTCGGCTGATCCTTCTTCAATATGCCCTTCACCAACATGCAGTGTTTCCTTGATTGAATTAGCTCTCACACCAATATTTGCGTCTAGAGCCTTTGCATTGAGGGCTATCTGAAAACGGCTGTGGCGCTGAAGTTGCCTGTGAATGTGGAGTTGGTGGCATGTGAAACCCGCATGTGGAGCATTCGTTTGTGTGGGATGCTCTACCAGCTTCATTTAAGTCCTAGTCGCTCAAAGGGCACTAAGCATAGAGTGTGAAAACTGAGTTTCCTTGAGAGCTGCTTGGAAGCCTGATGGTGTGTGAAGTTAGTGAGCCAAATGGAGTTGTTCTCCCACAAGAACCACTCGGCTGATCCTTCTGCAATATGCCCTTCACCAACATGCAGTGTTTCCTTGATTGAATTAGCTCTCACACCAATATTTGCGTCTAGAGCCTTTGCATTGAGGGCTATCTGAAAACGGCTGTGGCGCTGAAGTTGCCTGTGAATGTGGAGTTGGTGGCATGTGAAACCCGCATGTGGAGCATTCGTTTGTGTGGGATGCTCACCAAGCTTCATTTCAGTCCTAGGCACTCAAAGGGCACTAAGCATAGAGTGTGAAAACTGAGTTTCCTTGAGAGCTGCTTGGAAGCCTGATGGTGTGTGAAGTTAGTGAGCCAAATGGAGTTGTTCTCCCACAAGAACCACTCGGCTGATCATTCTGCAATATGCCCTTCACCAACATGCAGTGTTTCCTTGATTGAATTAGCTCTCACACCAATATTTGCGTCTAGAGCCTTTGCATTGAGGGCTATCTGAAAACGGCTGTGGCGCTGAAGTTGCTTGTGAATGTGGAGTTGGTGGCATGTGAAACCCGCATGTGGAGCATTCGTTTGTGTGGGATGCTCTACCAGGTTCATTCCTAGATAATGCACTCAAAGGGCACTAAGCATAGAGTGTGAAAACTGAGTTTCCTTGAGAGCTGCTTGGAAGCCTGATGGTGTGTGAAGTTAGTGAGCCAAATGGAGTTGTTCTCCCACAAGAACCACTCGGCTGATCCTTCTGCAATATGCCCTTCACCAACATGCAGTGTTTCCTTGATTGAATTAGCTCTCACACCAATATTTGCGTCTAGAGCCTTTGCATTGAGGGCTATCTGAAAACGGCTGTGGCGCTGAGGTTGCCTGTGAATGTGGAGTTGGTGGCATGTGAAACCCGCATGTGGAGCATTCGTTTGTGTGGGATGCTCTACCAGCTTCATTCCTAGATAATGCACTCAAAGGGCACTAAGCATAGAGTGTGAAAACTGAGTTTCCTTGAGAGCTGCTTGGAAGCCTGATGGTGTGTGAAGTTAGTGAGCCAAATGGAGTTGTTCTCGCACAAGAACCCCTCGGCTGATCCTTCTGCAATATGCCCTTCACCAACATGCAGTGTTTCCTTGATTGAATTAGCTCTCACACCAATATTTGCGTCTAGAGCCTTTGCATTGAGGGCTATCTGAAAACGGCTATGGCGCTGAAGTTGCCTGTGAATGTGGAGTTGGTGGCTTGTGAAACCCGCATGTGGAGCATTCGTTTGTGTCGGATGCTCTACCAGCTTCATTCCTAGATAATGCACTCAAAGGGCACTAAGCATAGAGTGTGAAAACTGAGTTTCCTTGAGAGCTGCTTGGAAGCCTGATGGTGTGTGAAGTTAGTGAGCCAAATGGAGTTGTTCTCCCACAAGAACCACTCGGCTGATCCTTCTGCAATATGCCCTTCACCAACATGCAGTGTTTCCTTGATTGAATTAGCTCTCACACCAATATTTGCGTCTAGAGCCTTTGCATTGAGGGCTATCTGAAAACGGCTGTGGCGCTGAAGTTGCCTGTGAATGTGGAGTTGGTGGCATGTGAAACCCGCATGTGGAGCATTCGTTTGTGTGGGATGCTCTACCAGGTTCATTCCTAGATTAAGCACTCAAAGGGCACTAAGCATAGAGTGTGAAAACTGAGTTTCCTTGAGAGCTGCTTGGAAGCCTGATGGTGTGTGAAGTTAGTGAGCCAAATGGAGTTGTTCTCCCACAAGAACCACTCAGCTGATCCTTCTGCAATATGCCCTTCACCAACATGCAGTGTTTCCTTGATTGAATTAGCTCTCACACCAATATTTGCGTCTAGAGCCTTTGCATTGAGGGCTATCTGAAAACGGCTGTGGCGCTGAAGTTGCCTTGAATGTGGAGTTGGTGGCATGTGAAACCCGCATGTGGAGCATTCATTTGTGTGGGATGCTCTACCAGCTTCATTCCTAGATAATGCACTCAAAGGGCACTAAGCATAGAGTGTGAAAACTGAGTTTCCTTGAGAGCTGCTTGGAAGCCTGATGGTGTGTGAAGTGAGCCAAATGGAGTTGTTCTCCCACAAGAACCACTCGGCTGATCCTTCTGCAATATGCCCTTCACCAACATGCAGTGTTTCCTTGATTGAATTAGCTCTCACACCAATATTTGCGTCTAGAGCCTTTGCATTGAGGGCTATCTGAAAACGGCTGTGGCGCTGAAGTTGCCTGTGAATGTGGAGTTGGTGGCATGTGAAACCCGCATGTGGAGCATTCGTTTGTGTGGGATGCTCACCAAGCTTCATTTAAGTCCTAGTCACTCAAAGGGCACTAAGCATAGAGTGTGAAAACTGAGTTTCCTTGAGAGCTGCTTGGAAGCCTGATGGTGTGTGAAGTTAGTGAGCCAAATGGAGTTGTTCTCCCACAAGAACCACTCGGCTGATCCTTCTGCAATATGCCCTTCACCAACATGCAGTGTTTCCTTGATTGAATTAGCTCTCACACCAATATTTGCGTCTAGAGCCTTTGCATTGAGGGCTATCTGAAAACGGCTGTGGCGCTGAAGTTGCCTGTGAATGTGGAGTTGGTGGCATGTGAAACCCGCATGTGGAGCATTCGTTTGTGTGGGATGCTCACCAAGCTTCATTTAAGTCCTAGGCACTCAAAGGGCACTAAGCATAGAGTGTGAAAACTGAGTTTCCTTGAGAGCTGCTTGGAAGCCTGATGGTGTGTGAAGTTAGTGAGCCAAATGGAGTTGTTCTCCCACAAGAACCACTCGGCTGATCCTTCTGCAATATGCCCTTCACCAACATGCAGTGTTTCCTTGATTGAATTAGCTCTCACACCAATATTTGCGTCTAGAGCCTTTGCATTGAGGGCTATCTGAAAACGGCTGTGGCGCTGAGGTTGCCTGTGAATGTGGAGTTGGTGGCATGTGAAACCCGCATGTGGAGCATTCGTTTGTGTGGGATGCTCTACCAGCTTCATTCCTAGATAATGCACTCAAAGGGCACTAAGCATAGAGTGTGAAAACTGAGTTTCCTTGAGAGCTGCTTGGAAGCCTGATGGTGTGTGAAGTTAGTGAGCCAAATGGAGTTGTTCTCCCACAAGAACCACTCGGCTGATCCTTCTGCAATATGCCCTTCACCAACATGCAGTGTTTCCTTGATTAAATTAGCTCTCACACCAATATTTGCGTCTAGAGCCTTTGCATTGAGGGCTATCTGAAAACGGCTGTGGCGCTGAAGTTTCGTGTGAATGTGGAGTTGGTGGCATGTGAAACCCGCATGTGGAGCATTCGTTTGTGTGGGATGCTCTACCAGGTTCATTCCTAGATAATGCACTCAAAGGGCACTAAGCATAGAGTGTGAAAACTGAGTTTCCTTGAGAGCTGCTTGGAAGCCTGATGGTGTGTGAAGTTAGTGAGCCAAATGGAGTTGTTCTCGCACAAGAACCACTCGGCTGATCCTTCTGCAATATGCCCTTCACCAACATGCAGTGTTTCCTTGATTGAATTAGCTCTCACACCAATATTTGCGTCTAGAGCCTTTGCATTGAGGGCTATCTGAAAACGGCTGTGGCGCTGAAGTTGCCTGTGAATGTGGAGTTGGTGGCATGTGAAACCCGCATGTGGAGCATTCGTTTGTGTGGGATGCTCTACCAGCTTCATTCCTAGATAATGCACTCAAAGCGCACTAAGCATAGAGTGTGAAAATTGAGTTTCCTTGAGAGCTGCTTGGAAGCCTGATCGTGTGTGAAGTTAGTGAGCCAAATGGAGTTGTTCTCCCACAAGAACCACTCGGCTGATCCTTCTTCAATATGCCCTTCACCAACATGCAGTGTTTCCTTGATTGAATTAGCTCTCACACCAATATTTGCGTCTAGAGCCTTTGCATTGAGGGCTATCTGAAAACGGCTGGGGCGCAGAATTTACCTTGAATGTGGAGTTGGTGGCATGTGAAACCCGCATGTGGAGCATTCGATTGTGTGGGATGCTCTACCAGGTTCATTCCTAGATTAAGCACTCAAAGGGCACTAAGCATAGAGTGTGAAAACTAAGTTTCCTTGAGATCTGCTTGGAAGCCTGATGGTGTGTGAAGTTAGTGAGCCAAATGGAGTTGTTCTCCCACAAGAACCACTCGGCTGATCCTTCTGCAATATGCCCTTCACCAACATGCAGTGTTTCCTTGATTGAATTAGCTCTCACACCAATATTTGCGTCTAGAGCCTTTGCATTGAGGGCTATCTGAAAACGGCTGTGGCGCTGAAGTTGCGTGTGAATGTGGAGTTGGTGGCATGTGAAACCCGCATGTGGAGTATTCGTTTGTGTGGGATGCTCACCAAGCTTCATTTAAGTCCTAGGCACTCAAAGGGCACTAAGCATAGAGTGTGAAAACTGAGTTTCCTTGAGAGCTGCTTGGAAGCCTGATGGTGTGTGAAGTTAGTGAGCCAAATGGCGTTGTTCTCCCACAAGAACCACTCGGCTGATCCTTCTTCAATATGCCCTTCACCAACATGCAGTGTTTCCTTGATTGAATTAGCTCTCACACCAATATTTGCGTCTAGAGCCTTTGCATTGAGGGCTATCTGAAAACGGCTGTGGCGCTGAAGTTGCCTGTGAATGTGGAGTTGGTGGCATGTGAAACCCGCATGTGGAGCATTCGTTTGTGTGGGATGCTCTACCAGCTTCATTCCTAGATTAAGCACTCAAAGGGCACTAAGCATAGAGTGTGAAAACTGAGTTTCCTTGAGAGCTGCTTGGAAGCCTGATGGTGTGTGAAATTAGTGAACGAAATGGAGTTGTTCTCCCACAAGAACCACTTGGCTGATCCTTCTGCAATATGCCCTTCACCAACATGCAGTGTTTCCTTGATTGAATTAGCTCTCACACCAATATTTGTGTCTAGAGCCTTTGCATTGAGGGCTATCTGAAAACGGCTGTGGCGCTGAAGTTGCCTGTGAATGTGGAGTTGGTGGCATGTGAAACCCGCATGTGGAGCATTCGTTTGTGTGGGATGCTCTACCAGGTTCATTCCTAGATAATGCACTCAAAGGGCACTAAGCATAGAGTGTGAAAACTGAGTTTCCTTGAGAGCTGCTTGGAAGCCTGATGGTGTGTGAAGTTAGTGAGCCAAATGGAGTTGTTCTCCCACAAGAACCACTCGGCTGATCCTTCTTCAATATGCCCTTCACCAACATGCAGTGTTTCCTTGATTGAATTAGCTCTCACACCAATATTTGCGTCTAGAGCCTTTGCATTGAGGGCTATCTGAAAACGGCTGTGGCGCTGAAGTTGCCTGTGAATGTGGAGTTGGTGGCATATGAAACCCGCATGTGGAGCATTCGTTTGTGTGGGATGCTCACCAAGCTTCATTTAAGTCCTAGGCACTCAAAGGGCACTAAGCATAGAGTGTGAAAACTGAGTTTCCTTGAGAGCTGCTTGGAAGCCTGATGGTGTGTGAAGTTAGTGAGCCAAATGGAGTTGTTCTCCCACAAGAACTACTCGGCTGATCCTTCTTCAATATGCCCTTCACCAACATGCAGTGTTTCCTTGATTGAATTAGCTCTCACACCAATATTTGCGTCTAGAGCCTTTGCATTGAGGGCTATCTGAAAACGGCTGTGGCGCTGAAGTTGCCTGTGAATGTGGAGTTGGTGGCATGTGAAACCCGCATGTGGAGCACTCGTTTGTGTGGGATGCTCTACCAGCTTCATTCCTAGATAATGCACTCAAAGGGCACTAAGCATAGAGTGTGAAAAGTGAGTTTCCTTGAGAGCTGCTTGGAAGCCTGATGGTGTGTGAAGTTAGTGAGCCAAATGGAGTTGTTCTCCCACAAGAACCACTCGGCTGATCCTTCTGTAATATGCCCTTCACCAACATGCAGTGTTTCCTTGATTGAATTAGCTCTCACACCAATATTTGCGTCTAGAGCCTTTGCATTGAGGGCTATCTGAAAACGGCTGTGGCGCTGAAGTTGCCTGTGAATGTGGAGTTGGTGGCATGTGAAACCCGCATGTGGAGCATTCGTTTGTGTGGGATGCTCTACCAGCTTCATTCCTAGATAATGCACTCAAAGGGCACTAAGCATAGAGTGTGAAAACTGAGTTTCCTTGAGAGCTGCTTGGAAGCCTGATGGTGTGTGAAGTTAGTGAGCCAAATGGAGTTGTTCTCCCACAAGAACCACTCGGCTGATCCTTCTGCAATATGCCCTTCACCAACATGCAGTGTTTCCTTGATTGAATTAGCTCTCACACCAATATTTGCGTCTAGAGCCTTTGCATTGAGGGCTATCTGAAAACGGCTGGGGCGCAGAATTTCCCTTGAATGTGGAGTTGGTGGCATGTGAAACCCGCATGTGGAGCATTCGTTTGTGTGGGATGCTCTACCAGGTTCATTCTTAGATAATGCACTCAAAGGGCACTAAGCATAGAGTGTGAAAACTGAGTTTCCTTGAGAGCTGCTTGGAAGCCTGATGGTGTGTGAAGTTAGTGAACCAAATGGAGTTGTTCTCCCACAAGAACTACTCGGCTGATCCTTCTTCAATATGCCCTTCACCAACATGCAGTGCTTCCTTGATTGAATTAGCTCTCACACCAATATTTGCGTCTAGAGCCTTTGCATTGAGGGCTATCTGAAAACGGCTGTCCCGCTGAAGTTGCCGGTGAATGTGGAGTTGGTGGCATGTGAAACCCGCATGTGGAGCATTCGTTTGTGTGGGATGCTCTACCAGGTTCATTCCTAGATTAAGCACTCAAAGGGCACTAAGCATAGAGTGTGAAAACTGAGTTTCCTTGAGAGCTGCTTGGAAGCCTGATGGTGTGTGAAGTTAGTGAGCCAAATGGAGTTGTTCTCCCACAAGAACCACTCGGCTGATCCTTCTTCAATATGCCCTTCACCAACATGCAGTGTTTCCTTGATTGAATTAGCTCTCACACCAATATTTGCGTCTAGAGCCTTTGCATTGAGGGCTATCTGAAAACGGCTGTGGCGCTGAAGTTGCCTGTGAATGTGGAGTTGGTGGCATGTGAAACCCGCATGTGGAGCATTCGTTTGTGTGGGATGCTCTACCAGCTTCATTCCTAGATAATGCACTCAAAGGGCACTAAGCATAGAGTGTGAAAACTGAGTTTCCTTGAGAGCTGCTTGGAAGCCTGATGGTGTGTGAAGTTAGTGAATCAAATGGAGTTGTTCTCCCACAAGAACCACTCGGCTGATCCTTCTGTAATATATCCTTCACCAACATGCAGTGTTTCCTTGATTGAATTAGCTCTCACACCAATATTTGCGTCTAGAGCCTTTGCATTGAGGGCTATCTGAAAATGGCTGTGGCGCTGAAGTTGCCTGTGAATGTGGAGTTGGTGGCATGTGAAATCCGCATGTGGAGCATTCGTTTGTGTGGGATGCTCTACCAGCTTCATTCCTAGATAATGCACTCAAAGGGCACTAAGCATAGAGTGTGAAAACTGAGTTTCCTTGAGAGCTGCTTGGAAGCCTGATGGTGTGTGAAGTTAGTGAGCCAAATGGAGTTGTTCTCCCACAAGAACCACTCGGCTGATCCTTCTGCAATATGCCCTTCACCAACATGCAGTGTTTCCTTGATTGAATTAGCTCTCACACCAATATTTGCGTCTAGAGCCTTTGCATTGAGGGCTATCTGAAAACGGCTGTGGCGCTGAAGTTGCCTGTGAATGTGGAGTTGGTGGCATGTGAAACCCGCATGTGGAGCATTCGTTTGTGTGGGATGCTCTACCAGCTTCATTCCTAGATAATGCACTCAAAGGGCACTAAGCATAGAGTGTGAAAACTGAGTTTCCTTGAGAGCTGCTTGGAGGCCTGATGGTGTGTGAAGTTAGTGAGCCAAATGGAGTTGTTCTCCCACAAGAACCACTCGGCTGATCCTTCTGCAATATGCCCTTCACCAACATGCAGTGTTTCCTTGATTAAATTAGCTCTCACACCAATATTTGCGTCTAGAGCCTTTGCATTGAGGGCTATCTGAAAACGGCTGTGGCGCTGAAGTTTCGTGTGAATGTGGAGTTGGTGGCATGTGAAACCCGCATGTGGAGCATTCGTTTGTGTGGGATGCTCTACCAGGTTCATTCCTAGATAATGCACTCAAAGGGCACTAAGCATAGAGTGTGAAAACTGAGTTTCCTTGAGAGCTGCTTGGAAGCCTGATGGTGTGTGAAGTTAGTGAGCCAAATGGAGTTGTTCTCCCACAAGAACCACTCGGCTGATCCTTCTGCAATATGCCCTTCACCAACATGCAGTGTTTCCTTGATTGAATTAGCTCTCACACCAATATTTGCGTCTAGAGCCTTTGCATTGAGGGCTATCTGAAAACGGCTGTGGCGCTGAAGTTGCCTGTGAATGTGGAGTTGGTGGCATGTGAAACCCGCATGTGGAGCATTCGTTTGTGTGGGATGCTCTACCAGCTTCATTCCTAGATAATGCACTCAAAGCGCACTAAGCATAGAGTGTGAAAATTGAGTTTCCTTGAGAGCTGCTTGGAAGCCTGATCGTGTGTGAAGTTAGTGAGCCAAATGGAGTTGTTCTCCCACAAGAACCACTCGGCTGATCCTTCTTCAATATGCCCTTCACCAACATGCAGTGTTTCCTTGATTGAATTAGCTCTCACACCAATATTTGCGTCTAGAGCCTTTGCATTGAGGGCTATCTGAAAACGGCTGGGGCGCAGAATTTACCTTGAATGTGGAGTTGGTGGCATGTGAAACCCGCATGTGGAGCATTCGATTGTGTGGGATGCTCTACCAGGTTCATTCCTAGATTAAGCACTCAAAGGGCACTAAGCATAGAGTGTGAAAACTGAGTTTCCTTGAGATCTGCTTGGAAGCCTGATGGTGTGTGAAGTTAGTGAGCCAAATGGAGTTGTTCTCCCACAAGAACCACTCGGCTGATCCTTCTGCAATATGCCCTTCACCAACATGCAGTGTTTCCTTGATTGAATTAGCTCTCACACCAATATTTGCGTCTAGAGCCTTTGCATTGAGGGCTATCTGAAAACGGCTGTGGCGCTGAAGTTGCGTGTGAATGTGGAGTTGGTGGCATGTGAAACCCGCATGTGGAGTATTCGTTTGTGTGGGATGCTCACCAAGCTTCATTTAAGTCCTAGGCACTCAAAGGGCACTAAGCATAGAGTGTGAAAACTGAGTTTCCTTGAGAGCTGCTTGGAAGCCTGATGGTGTGTGAAGTTAGTGAGCCAAATGGAGTTGTTCTCCCACAAGAACCACTCGGCTGATCCTTCTTCAATATGCCCTTCACCAACATGCAGTGTTTCCTTGATTGAATTAGCTCTCACACCAATATTTGCGTCTAGAGCCTTTGCATTGAGGGCTATCTGAAAACGGCTGTGGCGCTGAAGTTGCCTGTGAATGTGGAGTTGGTGGCATGTGAAACCCGCATGTGGAGCATTCGTTTGTGTGGGATGCTCTACCAGCTTCATTCCTAGATTAAGCACTCAAAGGGCACTAAGCATAGAGTGTGAAAACTGAGTTTCCTTGAGAGCTGCTTGGAAGCCTGATGGTGTGTGAAATTAGTGAACGAAATGGAGTTGTTCTCCCACAAGAACCACTTGGCTGATCCTTCTGCAATATGCCCTTCACCAACATGCAGTGTTTCCTTGATTGAATTAGCTCTCACACCAATATTTGCGTCTAGAGCCTTTGCATTGAGGGCTATCTGAAAACGGCTGTGGCGCTGAAGTTGCCTGTGAATGTGGAGTTGGTGGCATGTGAAACCCGCATGTGGAGCATTCGTTTGTGTGGGATGCTCTACCAGGTTCATTCCTAGATAATGCACTCAAAGGGCACTAAGCATAGAGTGTGAAAACTGAGTTTCCTTGAGAGCTGCTTGGAAGCCTGATGGTGTGTGAAGTTAGTGAGCCAAATGGAGTTGTTCTCCCACAAGAACCACTCGGCTGATCCTTCTGCAATATGCCCTTCACCAACATGCAGTGTTTCCTTGATTGAATTAGCTCTCACACCAATATTTGCGTCTAGAGCCTTTGCATTGAGGGCTATCTGAAAACGGCTGTGGCGCTGAAGTTGCCTGTGAATGTGGAGTTGGTGGCATATGAAACCCGCATGTGGAGCATTCGTTTGTGTGGGATGCTCACCAAGCTTCATTTAAGTCCTAGGCACTCAAAGGGCACTAAGCATAGAGTGTGAAAACTGAGTTTCCTTGAGAGCTGCTTGGAAGCCTGATGGTGTGTGAAGTTAGTGAGCCAAATGGAGTTGTTCTCCCACAAGAACTACTCGGCTGATCCTTCTTCAATATGCCCTTCACCAACATGCAGTGTTTCCTTGATTGAATTAGCTCTCACACCAATATTTGCGTCTAGAGCCTTTGCATTGAGGGCTATCTGAAAACGGCTGTGGCGCTGAAGTTGCCGGTGAATGTGGAGTTGGTGGCATGTGAAACCCGCATGTGGAGCACTCGTTTGTGTGGGATGCTCTACCAGCTTCATTCCTAGATAATGCACTCAAAGGGCACTAAGCATAGAGTGTGAAAAGTGAGTTTCCTTGAGAGCTGCTTGGAAGCCTGATGGTGTGTGAAGTTAGTGAGCCAAATGGAGTTGTTCTCCCACAAGAACCACTCGGCTGATCCTTCTGCAATATGCCCTTCACCAACATGCAGTGTTTCCTTGATTGAATTAGCTCTCACACCAATATTTGCGTCTAGAGCCTTTGCATTGAGGGCTATCTGAAAACGGCTGTGGCGCTGAAGTTGCCTGTGAATGTGGAGTTGGTGGCATGTGAAACCCGCATGTGGAGCATTCGTTTGTGTGGGATGCTCTACCAGCTTCATTCCTAGATAATGCACTCAAAGGGCACTAAGCATAGAGTGTGAAAACTGAGTTTCCTTGAGAGCTGCTTGGAAGCCTGATGGTGTGTGAAGTTAGTGAGCCAAATGGAGTTGTTCTCCCACAAGAACCACTCGGCTGATCCTTCTGCAATATGCCCTTCACCAACATGCAGTGTTTCCTTGATTGAATTAGCTCTCACACCAATATTTGCGTCTAGAGCCTTTGCATTGAGGGCTATCTGAAAACGGCTGGGGCGCAGAATTTCCCTTGAATGTGGAGTTGGTGGCATGTGAAACCCGCATGTGGAGCATTCGTTTGTGTGGGATGCTCTACCAGGTTCATTCTTAGATAATGCACTCAAAGGGCACTAAGCATAGAGTGTGAAAACTGAGTTTCCTTGAGAGCTGCTTGGAAGCCTGATGGTGTGTGAAGTTAGTGAACCAAATGGAGTTGTTCTCCCACAAGAACTACTAGGCTGATCCTTCTTCAATATGCCCTTCACCAACATGCAGTGCTTCCTTGATTGAATTAGCTCTCACACCAATATTTGCGTCTAGAGCCTTTGCATTGAGGGCTATCTGAAAACGGCTGTCCCGCTGAAGTTGCCTGTGAATGTGGAGTTGGTGGCATGTGAAACCCGCATGTGGAGCATTCGTTTGTGTGGGCTGCTCTACCAGGTTCATTCCTAGATTAAGCACTCAAAGGGCACTAAGCATAGAGTGTGAAAACTGAGTTTCCTTGAGAGCTGCTTGGAAGCCTGATGGTGTGTGAAGTTAGTGAGCCAAATGGAGTTGTTCTCCCACAAGAACCACTCGGCTGATCCTTCTTCAATATGCCCTTCACCAACATGCAGTGTTTCCTTGATTGAATTAGCTCTCACACCAATATTTGCGTCTAGAGCCTTTGCATTGAGGGCTATCTGAAAACGGCTGTGGCGCTGAAGTTGCCTGTGAATGTGGAGTTGGTGGCATGTGAAACCCGCATGTGGAGCATTCGTTTGTGTGGGATGCTCTACCAGCTTCATTCCTAGATAATGCACTCAAAGGGCACTAAGCATAGAGTGTGAAAACTGAGTTTCCTTGAGAGCTGCTTGGAAGCCTGATGGTGTGTGAAGTTAGTGAATCAAATGGAGTTGTTCTCCCACAAGAACCACTCGGCTGATCCTTCTGTAATATATCCTTCACCAACATGCAGTGTTTCCTTGATTGAATTAGCTCTCACACCAATATTTGCGTCTAGAGCCTTTGCATTGAGGGCTATCTGAAAATGACTGTGGCGCTGAAGTTGCCTGTGAATGTGGAGTTGGTGGCATATGAAACCCGCATGTGGAGCATTCGTTTGTGTGGGATGCTCACCAAGCTTCATTTAAGTCCTAGGCACTCAAAGGGCACTAAGCATAGAGTGTGAAAACTGAGTTTCCTTGAGAGCTGCTTGGAAGCCTGATGGTGTGTGAAGTTAGTGAGCCAAATGGAGTTGTTCTCCCACAAGAACCACTCGGCTGATCCTTCTTCAATATGCCCTTCACCAACATGCAGTGTTTCCTTGATTGAATTAGCTCTCACACCAATATTTGCGTCTAGAGCCTTTGCATTGAGGGCTATCTGAAAACGGCTGTGGCGCTGAAGTTGCCTGTGAATGTGGAGTTGGTGGCATGTGAAACCCGCATGTGGAGCATTCGTTTGTGTGGGATGCTCTACCAGGTTCATTTAAGTCCTAGGCACTCAAAGGGCACTAAGCATAGAGTGTGAAAACTGAGTTTCCTTGAGAGCTGCTTGGAAGCCTGATGGTGTGTGAAGTTAGTGAGCCAAATGGAGTTGTTCTCCCACAAGAACCACTCGGCTGATCCTTCTGTAATATGCCCTTCACCAACATGCAGTGTTTCCTTGATTGAATTAGCTCTCACACCAATATTTGTGTCTAGAGCCTTTGCATTGAGGGCTATCTGAAAACGGCTGTGGCGCTGAAGTTGCCTGTGAATGTGGAGTTGGTGGCATGTGAAACCCGCATGTGGAGCATTCGTTTGTGTGGGATGCTCTACCAGCTTCATTCCTAGATAATGCACTCAAAGGGCACTAAGCATAGAGTGTGAAAACTGAGTTTCCTTGAGAGCTGCTTGGAAGCCTGATGGTGTGTGAAGTTAGTGAGCCAAATGGAGTTGTTCTCCCACAAGAACCACTCGGCTGATCCTTCTGCAATATGCCCTTCACCAACATGCAGTGTTTCCTTGATTGAATTAGCTCTCACACCAATATTTGCGTCTAGAGCCTTTGCATTGAGGGCTATCTGAAAACGGCTGTGGCGCTGAAGTTGCCTGTGAATGTGGAGTTGGTGGCATGTGAAACCCGCATGTGGAGCATTCGTTTGTGTGGGATGCTCTACCAGGTTCATTCCTAGATAATGCACTCAAAGGGCACTAAGCATAGAGTGTGAAAACTGAGTTTCCTTGAGAGCTGCTTGGAAGCCTGATGGTGTGTGAAGTTAGTGAGCCAAATGGAGTTGTTCTCCCACAAGAACCACTCAGCTGATCCTTCTGCAATATGCCCTTCACCAACATGCAGTGTTTCCTTGATTGAATTAGCTCTCACACCAATATTTGCGTCTAGAGCCTTTGCATTGAGGGCTATCTGAAAACGGCTGTGGCGCTGAAGTTGCCTTGAATGTGGAGTTGGTGGCATGTGAAACCCGCATGTGGAGCATTCGTTTGTGTGGGATGCTCTACCAGCTTCATTCCTAGATTAAGCACTCAAAGGGCACTAAGCATAGAGTGTAAAAACTGAGTTTCCTTGAGAGCTGCTTGGAGGCCTGATGGTGTGTGAAGTTAGTGAGCCAAATGGAGTTGTTCTCCCACAAGAACCACTCGGCTGATCCTTCTGCAATATGCCCTTCACCAACATGCAGTGTTTCCTTGATTGAATTAGCTCTCACACCAATATTTGCGTCTAGAGCCTTTGCATTGAGGGCTATCTGAAAACGGCTGTGGCGCTGAAGTTGCCTGTGAATGTGGAGTTGGTGGCATGTGAAACCCGCATGTGGAGCATTCGTTTGTGTGGGATGCTCTACCAGGTTCATTCCTAGATAATGCACTCAAAGGGCACTAAGCATAGAGTGTGAAAACTGAGTTTCCTTGAGAGCTGCTTGGAAGCCTGATGGTGTGTGAAGTTAGTGAATCAAATGGAGTTGTTCTCCCACAAGAACCACTCGGCTGATCCTTCTGTAATATATCCTTCACCAACATGCAGTGTTTCCTTGATTGAATTAGCTCTCACACCAATATTTGCGTCTAGAGCCTTTGCATTGAGGGCTATCTGAAAATGACTGTGGCGCTGAAGTTGCCTGTGAATGTGGAGTTGGTGGCATATGAAACCCGCATGTGGAGCATTCGTTTGTGTGGGATGCTCACCAAGCTTCATTTAAGTCCTAGGCACTCAAAGGGCACTAAGCATAGAGTGTGAAAACTGAGTTTCCTTGAGAGCTGCTTGGAAGCCTGATGGTGTGTGAAGTTAGTGAGCCAAATGGAGTTGTTCTCCCACAAGAACCACTCGGCTGATCCTTCTTCAATATGCCCTTCACCAACATGCAGTGTTTCCTTGATTGAATTAGCTCTCACACCAATATTTGCGTCTAGAGCCTTTGCATTGAGGGCTATCTGAAAACGGCTGTGGCGCTGAAGTTGCCTGTGAATGTGGAGTTGGTGGCATGTGAAACCCGCATGTGGAGCATTCGTTTGTGTGAGATGCTCTACCAGGTTCATTTAAGTCCTAGGCACTCAAAGGGCACTAAGCATAGAGTGTGAAAACTGAGTTTCCTTGAGAGCTGCTTGGAAGCCTGATGGTGTGTGAAGTTAGTGAGCCAAATGGAGTTGTTCTCCCACAAGAACCACTCGGCTGATCCTTCTGCAATATGCCCTTCACCAACATGCAGTGTTTCCTTGATTGAATTAGCTCTCACACCAATATTTGCGTCTAGAGCCTTTGCATTGAGGGCTATCTGAAAACGGCTGTGGCGCTGAAGTTGCCTTGAATGTGGAGTTGGTGGCATGTGAAACCCGCATGTGGAGCATTCGTTTGTGTGGGATGCTCTACCAGGTTCATTCCTAGATTAAGCACTCAAAGGGCACTAAGCATAGAGTGTAAAAACTGAGTTTCCTTGAGAGCTGCTTGGAGGCCTGATGGTGTGTGAAGTTAGTGAGCCAAATGGAGTTGTTCTCCCACAAGAACCACTCGGCTGATCCTTCCAATATGCCCTTCACCAACATGCAGTGTTTCCTTGATTGAATTAGCTCTCACACCAATATTTGCGTCTAGAGCCTTTGCATTGAGGGCTATCTGAAAACGGCTGTGGCGCTGAAGTTGCCTGTGAATGTGGAGTTGGTGGCATGTGAAACCCGCATGTGGAGCATTCGTTTGTGTGGGATGCTCTACCAGCTTCATTCCTAGATAATGCACTCAAAGGGGCACTAAGCATAGAGTGTGAAAACTGAGTTTCCTTGAGAGCTGCTTGGAAGCCTGATGGTGTGTGAAGTGAGCCAAATGGAGTTGTTCTCGCACAAGGACCACTCGGCTCATCCTTCTGCAATATGCCCTTCACCAACATGCAGTGTTTCCTTGATTGAATTAGCTCTCACACCAATATTTGCATCTAGAGCCTTTGCATTGAGGGCTATCTGAAAATGGCTGTGGCGCTGAAGTTGCCTGTGAATGTGGAGTTTGGTGGAATATGAAACCCGCATGTGGAGCATTCGTTTGTGTGGGATGCTCTACCAGCTTCATTCCTAGATAATGCACTCAAAGGGCACTAAGCATAGAGTGTGAAAACTGAGTTTCCTTGAGAGCTGCTTGGAAGCCTGATGGTGTGTGAAGTTAGTGAGCCAAATGGAGTTGTTTTCCCACAAGAACCACTCGGCTCATCCTTCTGCAATATGCCCTTCACCAACATGCAGTGTTTCCTTGATTGAATTAGCTCTCACACCAATATTTGCGTCTAGAGCCTTTGCATTGAGGGCTATCTGAAAACGGCTGTGGCGCTGAAGTTGCTTGTGAATGTGGAGTTGGTGGCATGTGAAACCCGCATGTGGAGCATTCGTTTGTGTGGGATGCTCTACCAGGTTCATTCCTAGATAATGCACTCAAAGGGGCACTAAGCATAGAGTGTGAAAACTGAGTTTCCTTGAGAGCTGCTTGGAAGCCTGATGGTGTGTGAAGTTAGTGAGCCAAATGGAGTTGTTCTCCCACAAGAACCACTCGGCTGATCCTTCTTCAATATGCCCTTCACCAACATGCAGTGTTTCCTTGATTGAATTAGCTCTCACACCAATATTTGCGTCTAGAGCCTTTGCATTGAGGGCTATCTGAAAACGGCTGTGGCGCTGAAGTTGCCTGTGAATGTGGAGTTGGTGGCATGTGAAACCCGCATGTGGAGCATTCGTTTGTGTGAGATGCTCTACCAGGTTCATTTAAGTCCTAGGCACTCAAAGGGCACTAAGCATAGAGTGTGAAAACTGAGTTTCCTTGAGAGCTGCTTGGAAGCCTGATGGTGTGTGAAGTTAGTGAGCCAAATGGAGTTGTTCTCCCACAAGAACCACTCGGCTGATCCTTCTGTAATATGCCCTTCACCAACATGCAGTGTTTCCTTGATTGAATTAGCTCTCACACCAATATTTGTGTCTAGAGCCTTTGCATTGAGGGCTATCTGAAAACGGCTGTGGCGCTGAAGTTGCCTGTGAATGTGGAGTTGGTGGCATGTGAAACCCGCATGTGGAGCATTCGTTTGTGTGGGATGCTCTACCAGCTTCATTCCTAGATAATGCACTCAAAGGGCACTAAGCATAGAGTGTGAAAACTGAGTTTCCTTGAGAGCTGCTTGGAAGCCTGATGGTGTGTGAAGTTAGTGAGCCAAATGGAGTTGTTCTCCCACAAGAACCACTCGGCTGATCCTTCTGCAATATGCCCTTCACCAACATGCAGTGTTTCCTTGATTGAATTAGCTCTCACACCAATATTTGCGTCTAGAGCCTTTGCATTGAGGGCTATCTGAAAACGGCTGTGGCGCTGAAGTTGCCTGTGAATGTGGAGTTGGTGGCATGTGAAACCCGCATGTGGAGCATTCGTTTGTGTGGGATGCTCTACCAGGTTCATTTAAGTCCTAGGCACTCAAAGGGCACTAAGCATAGAGTGTGAAAACTGAGTTTCCTTGAGAGCTGCTTGGAAGCCTGATGGTGTGTGAAGTTAGTGAGCCAAATGGAGTTGTTCTCCCACAAGAACCACTCGGCTGATCCTTCTTCAATATGCCCTTCACCAACATGCAGTGTTTCCTTGATTGAATTAGCTCTCACACCAATATTTGCGTCTAGAGCCTTTGCATTGAGGGCTATCTGAAAACGGCTGTGGCGCTGAAGTTGCCTGTGAATGTGGAGTTGGTGGCATGTGAAACCCGCATGTGGAGCATTCGTTTGTGTGAGATGCTCTACCAGGTTCATTTAAGTCCTAGGCACTCAAAGGGCACTAAGCATAGAGTGTGAAAACTGAGTTTCCTTGAGAGCTGCTTGGAAGCCTGATGGTGTGTGAAGTTAGTGAGCCAAATGGAGTTGTTCTCCCACAAGAACCACTCGGCTGATCCTTCTGTAATATGCCCTTCACCAACATGCAGTGTTTCCTTGATTGAATTAGCTCTCACACCAATATTTGTGTCTAGAGCCTTTGCATTGAGGGCTATCTGAAAACGGCTGTGGCGCTGAAGTTGCCTGTGAATGTGGAGTTGGTGGCATGTGAAACCCGCATGTGGAGCATTCGTTTGTGTGGGATGCTCTACCAGCTTCATTCCTAGATAATGCACTCAAAGGGCACTAAGCATAGAGTGTGAAAACTGAGTTTCCTTGAGAGCTGCTTGGAAGCCTGATGGTGTGTGAAGTTAGTGAGCCAAATGGAGTTGTTCTCCCACAAGAACCACTCGGCTGATCCTTCTGCAATATGCCCTTCACCAACATGCAGTGTTTCCTTGATTGAATTAGCTCTCACACCAATATTTGCGTCTAGAGCCTTTGCATTGAGGGCTATCTGAAAACGGCTGTGGCGCTGAAGTTGCCTGTGAATGTGGAGTTGGTGGCATGTGAAACCCGCATGTGGAGCATTCGTTTGTGTGGGATGCTCTACCAGGTTCATTCCTAGATAATGCACTCAAAGGGCACTAAGCATAGAGTGTGAAAACTGAGTTTCCTTGAGAGCTGCTTGGAAGCCTGATGGTGTGTGAAGTGAGCCAAATGGAGTTGTTCTCGCACAAGGACCACTCGGCTCATCCTTCTGCAATATGCCCTTCACCAACATGCAGTGTTTCCTTGATTGAATTAGCTCTCACACCAATATTTGCATCTAGAGCCTTTGCATTGAGGGCTATCTGAAAATGGCTGTGGGGCTGAAGTTGCCTGTGAATGTGGAGTTGGTGGAATATGAAACCCGCATGTGGAGCATTAGTTTGTGTGAGATGCTCACCAAGCTTCATTTAAGTCCTAGGCACTCAAAGGGCACTAAGCATAGAGTGTGAAAACTGAGTTTCCTTGAGAGCTGCTTGGAAGCCTGATGGTGTGTGAAGTTAGTGAGCCAAATGGAGTTGTTCTCCCAAAAGAACCACTCGGCTGATCCTTCTGTAATATGCCCTTCACCAACATGCAGTGTTTCCTTGATTGAATTAGCTCTCACACCAATATTTGCGTCTAGAGCCTTTGCATTGAGGGCTATCTGAAAATGACTGTGGCGCTGAAGTTGCCTGTGAATGTGGAGTTGGTGGCATGTGAAACCCGCATGTGGAGCATTCGTTTGTGTGGGATGCTCTACCAGCTTCATTCCTAGATAATGCACTCAAAGGGCACTAAGCATAGAGTGTGAAAACTGAGTTTCCTTGAGAGCTGCTTGGAAGCCTGATGGTGTGTGAAGTTAGTGAGCCAAATGGAGTTGTTTTCCCACAAGAACCACTCGGCTGATCCTTCTGTAATATGCCCTTCACCAACATGCAGTGTTTCCTTGATTGAATTAGCTCTCACACCAATATTTGCGTCTAGAGCCTTTGCATTGAGGGCTATCTGAAAACGGCTGTGGCGCTGAAGTTGCTTGTGAATGTGGAGTTGGTGGCATGTGAAACCCGCATGTGGAGCATTCGTTTGTGTGGGATGCTCTACCAGGTTCATTCCTAGATAATGCACTCAAAGGGCACTAAGCATAGAGTGTGAAAACTGAGTTTCCTTGAGAGCTGCTTGGAAGCCTGATGGTGTGTGAAGTTAGTGAGCCAAATGGAGTTGTTCTCCCACAAGAACCACTCGGCTGATCCTTCTGCAATATGCCCTTCACCAACATGCAGTGTTTCCTTGATTGAATTAGCTCTCACACCAATATTTGCGTCTAGAGCCTTTGCATTGAGGGCTATCTGAAAACGGCTGGGGTGCAGAATTTCCCTTGAATGTGGATTTGGTGGCATGTGAAACCCGCATGTGGAGCATTCGATTGTGTGGGATGCTCTACCAGGTTCATTCCTAGATTAAGCACTCAAAGGGCACTAAGCATAGAGTGTAAAAACTGAGTTTCCTTGAGAGCTGCTTGGAGGCCTGATGGTGTGTGAAGTTAGTGAGCCAAATGGAGTTATTCTCCCACAAGAACCACTCAGCTGATCCTTCTGCAATATGCCCTTCACCAACATGCAGTGTTTCCTTGATTGAATTAGCTCTCACACCAATATTTGCGTCTAGAGCCTTTGCATTGAGGGCTATCTGAAAACGGCTGTGGCGCTGAAGTTGCCTGTGAATGTGGAGTTGGTGGCATGTGAAACCCGCATGTGGAGCATTCGTTTGTGTGGGATGCTCTACCAGCTTCATTCCTAGATAATGCACTCAAAGGGCACTAAGCATAGATTGTGAAAACTGAGTTTCCTTGAGAGCTGCTTGGAAGCCTGATGGTGTGTGAAGTGAGCCAAATGGAGTTGTTCTCCCACAAGAACCACTCGGCTCATCCTTCTGCAATATGCCCTTCACCAACATGCAGTGTTTCCTTGATTGAATTAGCTCTCACACCAATATTTGCATCTAGAGCCTTTGCATTGAGGGCTATCTGAAAATGGCTGTGGCGCTGAAGTTGCCTGTGAATGTGGAGTTGGTGGAATATGAAACCCGCATGTGGAGCATTCGTTTGTGTGGGATGCTCACCAAGCTTCATTTAAGTCCTAGGCACTCAAAGGGCACTAAGCATAGAGTGTGAAAACTGAGTTTCCTTGAGAGCTGCTTGGAAGCCTGATGGTGTGTGAAGTTAGTGAGCCAAATGGAGTTGTTCTCCCACAAGAACCACTCGGCTGATCCTTCTGTATTATGCTCTTCACCAACATGCAGTGTTTCCTTGATTGAATTAGCTCTCACACCAATATTTGCGTCTAGAGCCTTTGCATTGAGGGCTATCTGAAAACGGCTGTGGCGCTGAAGTTGCCTGTGAATGTGGAGTTGGTGGCATGTGAAACCCGCATGTGGAGCATTCGTTTGTGTGGGATGCTCTACCAGGTTCATTCCTAGATAATGCACTCAAAGGGCACTAAGCATAGAGTGTGAAAACTGAGTTTCCTTGAGAGCTGCTTGGAAGCCTGATGGTGTGTGAAGTTAGTGAGCCAAATGGAGTTGTTCTCCCACAAGAACCACTCGGCTGATCCTTCTGCAATATGCCCTTCACCAACATGCAGTGTTTCCTTGATTGAATTAGCTCTCACACCAATATTTTGCGTCTAGAGCCTTTGCATTGAGGGCTATCTGAAAACGGCTGTGGCGCTGAAGTTGCCTGTGAATGTGGAGTTGGTGGCATGTGAAACCCGCATGTGGAGCATTCGTTTGTGTGGGATGCTCTACCAGGTTCATTCCTAGATAATGCACTCAAAGGGCACTAAGCATAGAGTGTGAAAACTGAGTTTCCTTGAGAGCTGCTTGGAAGCTTGATGGTGTGTGAAGTTAGTGAGCCAAATGGAGTTGTTCTCCCCACAAGAACCACTCGGCTGATCCTTCTGCAATATGCCCTTCACCAACATGCAGTGTTTCCTTGATTGAATTAGCTCTCACACCAATATTTGCGTCTAGAGCCTTTGCATTGAGGGCTATCTGAAAACGGCTGTGGCGCTGAAGTTGCCTGTGAATGTGGAGTTGGTGGCATGTGAAAACCCGCATGTGGAGCATTCGTTTGTGTGGGATGCTCTACCAGCTTCATTCCTAGATAATGCACTCAAAGGGCACTAAGCATAGAGTGTGAAAACTGAGTTTCCTTGAGAGCTGCTTGGAGGCCTGATGGTGTGTGAAGTTAGTGAGCCAAATGGAGTTGTTCTCCCACAAGAACCACTCGGCTGATCCTTCTGCAATATGCCCTTCACCAACATGCAGTGTTTCCTTGATTGAATTAGCTCTCACACCAATATTTGCGTCTAGAGCCTTTGCATTGAGGGCTATCTGAAAACGGCTGTGGCGCTGAAGTTGCCTGTGAATGTGGAGTTGGTGGCATGTGAAACCCGCATGTGGAGCATTCGTTTGTGTGGGATGCTCTACCAGCTTCATTCCTAGATAATGCACTCAAAGGGCACTAAGCATAGAGTGTGAAAACTGAGTTTCCTTGAGAGCTGCTTGGAGGCCTGATGGTGTGTGAAGTTAGTGAGCCAAATGGAGTTGTTCTCCACAAGAACCACTCGGCTGATCCTTCTGCAATATGCCCTTCACCAACATGCAGTGTTTCCTTGATTGAATTAGCTCTCACACCAATATTTGCGTCTAGAGCCTTTGCATTGAGGGCTATCTGAAAACGGCTGTGGCGCTGAAGTTGCCTGTGAATGTGGAGTCGGTGGGCATGTGAAACCCGCATGTGGAGCATTCGTTTGTGTGGGATGCTCTACCAGGTTCATTCCTAGATAATGCACTCAAAGGGCACTAAGCATAGAGTGTGAAAACTGAGTTTCCTTGAGAGCTGCTTGGAAGCCTGATGGTGTGTGAAGTTAGTGAGCCAAATGGAGTTGTTCTCCCCACAAGAACCACTCGGCTGATCCTTCTGCAATATGCCCTTCACCAACATGCAGTGTTTCCTTGATTGAATTAGCTCTCACACCCAATATTTGCGTCTAGAGCCTTTGCATTGAGGGCTATCTGAAAACGGCTGTGGCGCTGAAGTTGCCTGTGAATGTGGAGTTGGTGGCATGTGAAACCCGCATGTGGAGCATTCGTTTGTGTGGGATGCTCTACCCAGCTTCATTCCTAGATAATGCACTCAAAGGGCACTAAGCATAGAGTGTGAAAACTGAGTTTCCTTGAGAGCTGCTTGGAAGCCTGATGGTGTGTGAAGTTAGTGAGCCAAATGGAGTTGTTCTCCCACAAGAACCACTCGGCTGATCCTTCTTCAATATGCCCTTCACCAACATGCAGTGTTTCCTTGATTGAATTAGCTCTCACACCAATATTTGCGTCTAGAGCCTTTGCATTGAGGGCTTTCTGAAAACGGCTGTGGCGCTGAAGTTGCCTGTGAATGTGGAGTTGGTGGCATGTGAAACCCGCATGTGGAGCATTCGTTTGTGTGGGATGCTCTACCAGGTTCATTCCTAGATTAAGCACTCAAAGGGGCACTAAGCATAGAGTGTGAAAACTGAGTTTCCTTGAGAGCTGCTTGGAAGCCTGATGGTGTGTGAAGTTAGTGAGCCAAATGGAGTTGTTCTCCCACAAGAACCACTCGGCTGATCCTTCTGTAATATGCCCTTCACCAACATGCAGTGTTTCCTTGATTGAATTAGCTCTCACACCAATATTTGCGTCCTAGAGCCTTTGCATTGAGGGCTATCTGAAAACGGCTGTGGCGCTGAAGTTGCCTGTGAATGTGGAGTTGGTGGCATGTGAAACCCGCATGTGGAGCATTCGTTTGTGTGGGATGCTCTACCAGCTTCATTCCTAGATAATGCACTCAAAGGGCACTAAGCGTAGAGTGTGAAAAGTGAGTTTCCTTGAGAGCTGCTTGGAAGCCTGATGGTGTGTGAAGTGAGCCAAATGGAGTTGTTCTCCCACAAGAACCACTCGGCTCATCCTTCTGCAATATGCCCTTCACCAACATGCAGTGTTTCCTTGATTGAATTAGCTCTCACACCAATATTTGCATCTAGAGCCTTTGCATTGAGGGCTATCTGAAAATGGCCTGTGGCGCTGAAGTTGCCTGTGAATGTGGAGTTGGTGGAATATGAAAACCGCAAGTGGAGCATTCGTTTGTGTGGGATGCTCTCCAAGCTTCATTTAAGTCCTAGGCACTCAAAGGGCACTAAGCATAGAGTGTGAAAACTGAGTTTCCTTGAGAGCTGCTTGGAAGCCTGATGGTGTGTGAAGTTAGTGAGCCAAATGGAGTTGTTCTCCCACAAGAACCACTCGGCTGATCCTTCTGCAATATGCCCTTCACCAACATGCAGTGTTTCCTTGATTGAATTAGCTCTCACACCAATATTTGCGTCTAGAGCCTTTGCATTGAGGGCTATCTGAAAACGGCTGTGGCGCTGAAGTTGCCTGTGAATGTGGAGTTGGTGGCATGTGAAACCCGCATGTGGAGCATTCGTTTGTGTGGGATGCTCTACCAGCTTCATTCCTAGATAATGCACTCAAAGGGCACTAAGCATAGAGTGTGAAAAGTGAGTTTCCTTGAGAGCTGCTTGGAAGCCTGATGGTGTGTGAAGTGAGCCAAATGGAGTTGTTCTCCCACAAGAACCACTCGGCTCATCCTTCTGCAATATGCCCTTCACCAACATGCAGTGTTTCCTTGATTGAATTAGCTCTCACACCAATATTTGCATCTAGAGCCTTTGCATTGAGGGGCTATCTGAAAATGGCTGTGGCGCTGAAGTTGCCTGTGAATGTGGAGTTGGTGGAATATGAAAACCGCATGTGGAGCATTCGTTTGTGTGGATGCTCTACCAGGTTCATTCCTAGATAATGCACTCAAAGGGCACTAAGCATAGAGTGTGAAAACTGAGTTTCCTTGAGAGCTGCTTGGAAGCCTGATGGTGTGTGAAGTTAGTGAGCCAAATGGAGTTGTTCTCCCACAAGAACCACTCGGCTGATCCTTCTGCAATATGCCCTTCACCAACATGCAGTGTTTCCTTGATTGAATTAGCTCTCACACCAATATTTGCGTCTAGAGCCTTTGCATTGAGGGCTATCTGAAAACAGCTGTGGCGCTGAAGTTGCCTGTGAATGTGGAGTTGGTGGCATGTGAAACCCGCATGTGGAGCATTCGTTTGTGTGGGATGCTCTACCAGGTTCATTCCTAGATAATGCATTCAAAGGGCACTAAGCATAGAGTGTGAAAAGTGAGTTTCCTTGAGAGCTGCTTGGAAGCCTGATGGTGTGTGAAGTTAGTGAGCCAAATGGAGTTGTTCCCCCACAAGAACCACTCGGCTGATCCTTCTGCAATATGCCCTTCACCAACATGCAGTGTTTCCTTGATTGAATTAGCTCTCACACCAATATTTGCGTCTAGAGCCTTTGCATTGAGAGCAATCTGAAAACGGCTGTGGCGCTGAAGTTGCCTGTGAATGTGGAGTTGGTGGCATGTGAAACCCGCATGTGGAGCATTCGTTTGTGTGGGATGCTCTACCAGGTTCATTCCTAGATTAAGCACTCAAAGGGCACTAAGCATAGAGTGTGAAAACTGAGTTTCCTTGAGAGCTGCTTGGAAGCCTGATGGTGTGTGAAGTTAGTGAGCCAAATGGAGTTGTTCTCCCAGAAGAACCACTCGGCTGATCCTTCTGTAATATGCCCTTCACCAACATGCAGTGTTTCCTTGATTGAATTAGCTCTCACACCAATATTTGCGTCTAGAGCCTTTGCATTGAGGGCTATCTGAAAACGGCTGTGGCGCTGAAGTTGCCTGTGAATGTGGAGTTGGTGGCATGTGAAACCCGCATGTGGAGCATTCGTTTGTGTTGGATGCTCTACCAGGTTCATTCCTAGATAATGCACTCAAAGGGCACTAAGCATAGAGCGTGAAAAGTGAGTTTCCTTGAGAGCTGCTTGGAAGCCTGATGGTGTGTGAAGTTAGTGAGCCAAATGGAGTTGTTCTCCCACAAGAACCACTCGGCTGATCCTTCCTGCAATATGCCCTTCACCAACATGCAGTGTTTCCTTGATTGAATTAGCTCTCACACCAATATTTGCGTCTAGAGCCTTTGCATTGAGGGCTATCTGAAAACGGCTGGGGCGCAGAATTTACCTTGAATGTGGAGTTGGTGGCATGTGAAACCCGCATGTGGAGCATTCGATTGTGTGGGATGCTCTACCAGGTTCATTCCTAGATTAAGCACTCAAAGGGCACTAAGCATAGAGTGTAAAAACTGAGTTTCTTTGAGAGCTGCTTGGAGGCCTGATGGTGTGTGAAGTTAGTGAGCCAAATGGAGTTGTTTCTCCCACAAGAACCACTCAGCTGATCCTTCTGCAATATGCCCTTCACCAACATGCAGTGTTTCCTTGATTGAATTAGCTCTCACACCAATATTTGCGTCTAGAGCCTTTGCATTGAGGGCTATCTGAAAACGGCTGTGGCGCTGAAGTTGCCTGTGAATGTGGAGTTGGTGGCATGTGAAACCCGCATGTGGAGCATTCGTTTGTGTGGGATGCTCACCAAGCTTCATTTAAGTCCTAGTCACTCAAAGGGCACTAAGCATAGAGTGTGAAATCTGAGTTTCCTTGAGAGCTGCTTGGAAGCCTGATGGTGTGTGAAGTTAGTGAGGGCAAATGGAGTTGTTCTCCCACAAGAACCACTCGGCTGATCCTTCTGCAATATGCCCTTCACCAACATGCAGTGTTTCCTTGATTGAATTAGCTCTCACACCAATATTTGCGTCTAGAGCCTTTGCATTGAGGGCTATCTGAAAACGGCTGTGGCGCTGAGGTTGCCTGTGAATGTGGAGTTGGTGG